>NC_056694.1:15194285-15525357 GCF_018350215.1 Panthera leo | reverse complement strand
CAACAATATAAACTCTAAACAAATGTTTGAGTTATTGGGAAACTGGGGGTGATGCATTTTAAAGTGGCTTTAAAAGTTTTGTTATTTTGAGATGATGTCAGCAAAAATGGCAGAGTCAAGAAATCTGAAATTGAATATTTTTGATGTTAATTATTTTTTAATATGAAATTTATTGTCAAATTGGTTTCTATACAACACTCAGTGCTCATCCCCACAGGTGCCCTCCTCAATGCCCATTACCCACCCTCCCCTCCCTCCCACCCCCTCATCAACCTTCAGTTTATTCTCAGTTTTTAAGAGTCTCCCTCTCTTTTTTTTTCCTTCCCCTCCCCCATGGTCTTCTGTTAAATTTCTCAGGATCCACATAAGAATGAAAAACATATGGTATCTGTCTTTCTCTGGATGACTTATTTCACTTAGCATAACACTCTCCAGTTCCATCCACATTGCTACAAAAGGCCAGATTTCATTCTTTCTCCTTGCCAAGTAGTATTCCATTGTGTATATAAACCACAATTTCTTTATCCATTCATCAGTTGATGGACATTTAGGCTCTTTCCATAATTTGGCTACTGTTGAAAGTGCTGCTATAAACGTTGGGATACAAGTGCCCCTATGCATCAGTACTCCTGTATCCCTGGGTAAATTCCTAGCAGTGCTATTGCTGGGTCATAGGGTAGATCTATATTTAATTTTCTGAGGAACCTCCACACTGTTTTCCAGAGCGGCTGCTCCAGGTTGCATTCCCACTAACAGTGCAAGAGGGTTCCTGTTTCTCCACATCCTCTCCTAATTTGTTCATTTTAGCCACTCTGACTGGCGTGAGGTGATATCTCGGTGTGGTTTTGATTTGTATTTCCCTGATGAGTAGTGACGTTGAGCATCTTTTCATGTGCCTGTTGCCCATCCGGATGTCTTCTTTAGAGAAGTGTCTATTCATGTGTTCTGCCCATTTCTTCACTGGATTATTTGTTTTTTGGGTGTGGAGTTTGGTGAGTTCTTTATAGATCTTGGATACTAGCCCTTTGTCTGATATATCATTTGCAAATATCTTTTCCCATTCTGTTGGTTGCCGTTTAGTTTTGTTGATTGTTTCCTTTGCAGTGCAGAAGCTTTTTATCTTGATGAGGTCCCAAGTTCATTTTTGCTTTTAATTCCCTTGCCTTTCGAGATGTGTCAAGTAAGAAATTGCTGAGGCTGAGGTCAGAGAGGTTTTTCCCTGCTTTCTCCTCCATGGTTTTGATGGTTTCCTGTCTCACATTCAGTTCCTTTATCCATTTTGAGTTTATTTTTGTGAATGGTGTGAGAAAGTGGTCTAGTTTCATTCTTCTGCATGTTGCTGTCCAGTTCTCCCAGCGCCATTTGTTAAAGAGACTGTCTTTTTTCCATTGGATATTCTTTCCTGCTTTGTCAAAGATTAGTTGGTCATACTTTTGTGGGTCCAATTCTGGAGTCTCTATTCTATTCCATTGGTCTATGTGTCTGTTTTTGTGCCAATACCATGCTGTCTTGATGATTACAGCTTTGTAGTAGAGGCTAAAGTCTGGGATTGTGATGCCTCCCGCTTTGGTCTTCTTCTTCAATATTACTTTGGCTATTCGGGGTCTTTTGTGGTTCCATACAAATTTTAGGATTGCTTGTTCTAGCTTCGAGAAGAATGCTGGTGCAATTTTTATTGGGATTGCATTGAATGTGTGGATTGCTTTGGGTAGTATTGACATTTTAACAATAGTTATTTTTCGAATCCATGAGCACGGAATGTTTTTCCATTTCTTTGTATCTTCAATTTCCTTTATAAGCTGTCTGTAGTTTTCAGCATACAGATCTTTTACATCCTTGGTTAGGTTTATTCCTAGGTATTTTATGATTGTTGGTGCAGTTGTGAATGGGATCAGTTTCTTTATTTGTCTTTCTGTTGCTTCATTATTAGTGTATAAGATGCAACTGATTTCTGTACATTAATTTTGTATCCTGCAACTTTGCTGAATTCATTTATCAGTTCTAGAAGACTTTTGGTGGCATCTATCGGGTTTTCCATGTATACTATCATGTCATTTGCAAAAAGTGAAAGCTTGACTTCATCTTTGCCAATTTTGATGCCTTTGATTTCCTTTTGTTGTCTGATTGCTGATGCTAGAACTTCCAACAAAATGTTAAACAACAGCGGTGAGAGTGGACATTCCTGTGGTGTTCTGATCTCAGGAGGAAATCTCTCAGTTTTTCTGCATTGAGTATGATATTAGCTGTGGGCTTTTCATAAATAGCTTTTATGTTGTTTAAGTATGTTCCTTCTATCCCAACTTTCTTGAGGGTTTTTATTAAGAAAGGGTGCTAAAGGGGCGCCTGGGTGGCGCAGTCGGTTAAGCGTCCGACTTCAGCCAGGTCACGATCTCGCGGTCTGTGAGTTCGAGCCCCGCGTCAGGCTCTGGGCTGATGGCTCGGAGCCTGGAGCCTGTTTCTGATTCTGTGTCTCCCTCTCTCTCTGCCCCTCCCCCGTTCATGCTCTGTCTCTCTCTGTCCCAAAAATAAATAAAAAACGTTGAAAAAAAAATTAAAAAAAAAAAAAAAAAAAAAAAGAAAGGGTGCTAAATTTTGTCAAATGCTTTTCCTGCATCGATTGACAGGATCATACGGTTCTTTTCTTTTCTTTTCTTTTATTAATGTGATGTATCACATTGATTGATTTGTGAATGTTGAACCAGCCCTGCAGCCCAGGAACGAATCCCACTTGATTGTGGTGAATAATTCTTTTTATATGCTGTTGAATTTGATTTGCTAGTATCTTGTTGAGAATTTTGCATCCATATTCATCAGGGATATTGGCCTGTAGTTCTCTTTTTTTTGTTGGGTCTCTGTCTGGTTTGGGAATCAAAGTAATGCTGGCTTCATAGAATGAGTCTGGAAGTTTTCCTTCCCTTTCTATTTTTTGGAACAGCTTGAGAAGGATAGGTATTATCTCTGCTTTAAATGTCTGGTAGGATTCCCCAGGGAAGCCATCTGGTCCTGGACTCTTATTTGTTGGGAGATTTTTGGTAACTGATTCAATTTCTTCACTGGTTATGGGTTGGTTCAAGTTTTCTATTTCGTCCTGTTTGAGTTTTGGAAGTCTGTGAGTGCTTAGAAATTTGTCCATTTCTTCCAGGTTGTCTAGTTTGTTGGCATATAATTTTTCATAGTATTCCCTGATAATTGCTAAATGTTTTTAATGTTTATTTTTGAGAGAGAGAGAGAGAGAGAGAGAGCGCATTAGTAGGGGAGGGGCAGAGAGAGAGGGAGACCCAGAATCCAAAGCAGGCTCTAGGCTCCAGCTGTCAGCACAGAGCCCGAAGTGGGGCTTGAACTCATGAATCATGAGATCATGACCTGAGCCAAGTCAGATGCTTAACCGACTGAGCCACCCAGGCACCCCAAGAAATCTGAAATTTAGCTCTTTCATTAAAAGCAACAGAAAAGGGGTGCCTGGGCGGCTTAGTCAGTTAAGCATCATCCACCTCTTGGTTTTAGCTCAGGTCACGATCTCATGGGTTGTGAGTTCAAGCCCTGTGTTCTCAGGCTCTGCACTGACAATGAGGAGCCTGCTTAAGATTCTGTCTCTGTCTCTCTGCCCCTCCTCCACTCATGCTGTCTCTGTCTCTCTCAAAATAAATAAATAAACTTAGGGAAAAAACGCAAGAGAAAAACTGACAAAAACTGTTAGAATCAACTTTTCAGAACTCTGGTAATTAACCAAAGGTTTGCAACAATTTGGGGAATACTTATTCATGCAAAATAGCTGAAATTCAGTAAGAAGAGTGAGCTTGTGGCATTTCAGTATACTCTAGTCTCATTCCCCATTGTTCAGATCAGCTGAGCCTGTGTTCAGTCTCAGTGCTTGAGAGAACAGACCTGGTTCTCAAAGAATTGTAATTATTTGTTTTGCCTTGGTTGGAGGCTACCTGGAAGACTGACTCAAAACTCTTGTCTTTATTTTCCTGACTCCCAACTGGCTAAGTGTTAAAGCTACCGGGAGCAGGAAGAGCAGCATTTATCAAAAACATTTACAAGCAAATGATTTTATTACTGCTGCCTGAGGCAGTGGAAAACAGGTGGGGCAAACAATACACAAAAGAAGCCTTGATTTAGGTGTCCTTGGGGCTTTGAAAATGCCAACGTGTCCTTGGGTATATAGAAAGCCATGCCCTTGGGCAGGACTGTGTGTGTGCCTAGAGAAGACCTGAGAGGGCCCTGAGCTCACACCTCTGGCTCATCTTGGAGGTCTGTGGAACTAGGAAGTGAAGGCTAAGGCAGAGTTGTGAACTGAGTGAGTGTTTAAGGTATACCCCCAAACCCACAGAGTACCTCTGCAATGAATGGGAGATTTTTGGGTTCTATGCGTTTAAAGAAAACTGTCCAAGCTAACAGAACAGAGATCAGTGACTATACACAGCAAAGAATATAGACTATACCTTTACAAAATTGGTTTTGAAGAGTCTCTAAGCAAACAATTACATAATAAGCATCAGTGATGAGAAACTTTGGAAGCGAGAGAATCTGATCTGCAGAATTGTTACAGTATAATATTCAATATGTTCAGTGTTCAACAAAAAATTATGAGGCATGCAAATAAACAAGGGAAAAATCATCAATAGAAACTGCTCAGAAGAAGCCTGGATATTGCACTTGTAGACAAAAACTTTACATCAGCTATTTTAAATAGTTCCTTAAGGAATTAAACCATGTCTAATGAACTAAAGGAAAGTATGAAGGAGTATAATGTCACCAAGATGGCAGACTAGGAGATTCTAACCCTCACTCCCACACAAAAATAATGATAAAGTCAACTATCACAGACAAGGATAATCCTGGGGAAATGCTGGGCTACAGTTAGGGGGCTGCAGTGAACCCGAGGAGTGCAGACACTGGAGATGACTGCATAAATGGGATAAAAAGCATTCTGCCTGCATTGTCCCATCCTTCAGGTCAGCAGGGTGTTAACAAGGAATTCCCTTGGCCTTGAATTCCCCTCATTGGGAAAGAGGGAGAGTGAGGGACCTCGGCAACTCTAGTTACTGCTACGGAGGACTCCTGTGTTCTTTGCTGATGCAGACCCCAGCAGCTAGAGCTTCCTCATACCAGAAGTGCTACATCCCCTGGAAGTGGAGCTGCCAAGTACTTCCCCTTCCATCCATGAGTTAGAGCTGCCCCTCTCACTTCCTAACTCCAGTGCCCCCCATGATGGCAAACTTGAGCATAGCTTCCAGCACACACTGGTACCACTGAACACCCATCCATATGTCCAAAGGATTATGAGGCCACCATAGCTGCTCAAGTGCATCCATGTAACTAGGTGCTTGCCATAGCTGCACACATGCAACTATGGGACCAGGTGCCCTCATTTGCCCCAGAACTGGCATACCCCCACATCTGGTCTTGGAGCTGCTGTACACCTCACCCAACTGATGACTTCACATCTCCTCATAAAGGACATCATTCCCTAGCTAGGCCATGAAGTTTGGAAGGGGTGACTGCTTCTTCAGATGCAAAGACAGTCATGCAACAGTGAACATGAAACCACCAGAAAACACGATAACCCTTTAGGCACTGGCTCCAAATAAATGGAGATCTATGAATTGCCAAAGAATTAAAAATAATTGTTTTTAAGAAAGTGATGAGCTACAAGAGAATATAGATAGACAATTCAACAAAATCAGGGTAGCAGTACATGAACAAAACAAGAAGTTCAACAGAAATAGCAATCACTAAAAGGAAGAGTCAAATTCCGGACCTGAAGAATATAATGTGTGAAATAATATAATAGAGGTCTTTAACATCAGACTCAATTAAGCAGAAGAAAAAATAAGTGAACTCAAAGACATATTTGAAATTACCCAGAGAAGGGAGAATAAAGAATGAGGAAGCCAAGGGATTCATGGGACACCATCATACTAAAATAAAATGTATATGTGTTATGGGGGTCCCAGAAGGAGAAGAAAGAGAGAAAGGGACAGAAAGCTTATTTAAAGACATAAAGCTGAAAATTTCCCAAATCATGCGAGGGAAATTGATAATCCAGATTCATGAAGCTCAGAAGTGTCCCATCAGGGTCAACCCAAAGAAAACTACACTGAGGCATATTATAATAAAATAATCAAAAGTCAAGGACATTGTATACCTTAAACTTATACAATGTTATATGTCAATTTCGATTAAAAAGTAAAAGCAAAAAAGATTAAAGGGTAAAGAGAACTTTGAAAGCATCAGAAGAAAAGAAAAGTGGTTCATCACTTACAAGGCACCCCCATAAGAATATCAGTGGATTTCTCAGCAGAAGCTTACCATGCCAGGAAAGGGTGGGATGATATATTCAAAATTCTGAAAGAAAAAACTGCCAACCAGGAATTCAGTGTCAGACAAAACTAACCTTTTAAAATGAAAGAGAGATTAAGTTTTTCCCAGACAAAAACTGAGGGAGTTCATCACCATTAGACCTACCTTACAAGAAATGTTTAAGGGAATTCTTTCAATTGAAATGAAAACAAACTAGACAGCCATATGAAAGCATAAATCTCATGGGTAAAGGTAAATATATAGTCAAGTACAGCACCAATGTAATATTGTAATGGTGGTATATACATTACTTTTAATCATAATATAAAAGTTAAAAGATGAAAACATTAAGAACAAGTAGAATGATGTCTAGTCACAAAAGCTTGTTAATTGATACACATTATTAAAAGATGCAAACTCAGGGGCACCTGGGTGGCTCAGTTGGTTAAGCGTCCAACTTCATCTCAGGTTATGATCTTATGGTTCATGAGTTCAAGCCCTGCATTGGGCTGTCTATTGTCAGCACAGAGTCTGCTTTGGATCCTCTGTCCCCCTCTCTCTCTACCCCTCCCTCCCACCCCCCCACCTCTCAAAATAAACAATTTAAAATATTTTTTTAAAGATGCAAACTCTGACTATAAAAAAAAAAGTATGCGTGAAGGGGAGTGTAGAGTTTTTGTATATGACTGAACTTAAGTTGTTGTCAACCTAAAACAGAAAATAATAGCTACAAGGTAATTTTATGGAATTCTTGTAACCACAAGAAAAAACAAAAACCTATCATAGATACTTAGAAGATAGAAAAAAACTCAAAGGAAACCATTACATAAAACCATCAAATAACAAAAAAAGACAGGAAGAGATGAAGAGGGGAACAAAACAATAGCAGAACAGCAAAAAATAGCAATAAGTTCTCACCTATCAAGAATTATAAATGGAGGCACCTGAGTGGCTCTGTCGGCCTGCAAGGGAGTCTTAATAAGAGTAACAGCTTCCTTTTCTTTAGAAACCATAGATTCCTGGGTGCCTGGGTGGCTCAGTTGGTTAAGCATCCAGCTTTGGCTCAGGTCATGATCTCACATGATCTCAGGTAAGTTCGAGTCCTGCATCAGGCTCTATACTGACAGCTCAGAGCCTGGGGCATGCTTCACATTCTGTGTCTCCCTCTCTCTCTATTCCTACCCCACTTGCACTCTGTCTCTCTCTTAAAAACAAATAAACATTAAAAAAATTATTTTTTAGAAAAGTTAAAGCAAAGTATGAGAACAGTGTCTTCACCAAATAGAGGATAAGAATAAAGAGATGGAACTATAATAAACCAGATGGGAATTCTGGAGTTGACAATAAATAAGATGAAAAATTCGCTCATTAGGCCCAAGAGATTTGAACTAGAAGAAGAAAGAAACTAGCAAACTTATAGATACATTAATTGCTACTATCCAATCAGAGAAACAGAAAAAAAAAAATGTATGTCTGTATACACACACACACACACACACACACACACACACACACACACCTGTGGATACCATCAAATGTATTAACATACACATAATGGGAATCCTACAAAGAGAAGAGATACCAAATGAGCAGAAAAAAATAAAAACATGTAACTACTCATCCAGGAAGTTCATCGAACTCCCAAGTAGGATAAAACCAAAGAGATCCACACATAGACACATCATCGTCAAACTTCAGAAGACAAAGAGAATCTTTAAAGCAGCAAGAGAAAAGGATTCATGGCCTACAAGGGATTCTTAATAAGAGTAACAGCTTCCTTTTCACTAGCAATCATGGTTTCCTGGGTGGCTCAGTCAGTTAAGCATCTGACTTTGGCTCAGGTCATGATCTCACACATTGGGCTCTCTGTTATCAGTGCAGAGCCTGCTGAAGATCCTCTGTCCCCCCCCCCCCCCCCCCCCCCCGCCTCCTGCTTGCTCTCTCTCTCTCAAAAATAAATAAACATTTAGAAAAAAAAAGAAGAAGAAACCATGGATTCCAGAATGCATGAGATGCATATTCACAGTGTTGAAAGGCAGAACTCAACTAAGAATTCTTTATCTGCCAAAACTGCCCTTCAGAAATGAAGAAATGAGACAATCTTTGCACATAAAAAGCAAGAGAACTTGTCAGCAGTTGATCTGCCTACAACAAATGCTTCAGGATGAAATGAAAGAACACTGGACTTGAATCTATATAAAAATTAAAGAACATGGGTAAAGTCCCATAGGTTGACTCAGCGCTGGCAAGATGGTCCTTAGAAAAAGGAAGTCTTTCAAAGATCACTTGCATCACTTCTCTCCACTTTTCAGGAGTCCTGCTGTTTTCCTTCATCCAGCATATAATTTTTTAATAGATTAATGAAGTGAGATCTTTTCACCATTCTAATTCTGCATAAAAAATAAGTAAATAAAAGAGTGGGCTTACCATTATTAGTCAATAGGAAATGCAAATTAAAACCATAGTGAGATACACCTACATATGCACCACAATGGTTAGTATTAAATGGTTGGACAATACATAGTGTTGGCAAGGATATGAAACAACTGGAATTCTTAATGTTGGTGGGAGTGTAAACTAGTATAGCCACTTGGGAAAACTACTTGTTATAGCAAATATGCTGTTGCAGGATTTTTTAACCAGAGTTTGTTGTCTCCTGCTTTGAAGAATGAAGAGGTCAACACAACTAAAATCAGCAGGCAAAACTTTATTAGAGTATAAGATCAGAAAGTAAGAACAGTATGAAAGCTCTCTTTACAGAAAAGGGGCATTCGAAAGTGAATGCCCGCAACTGTAGGCAAGGGACTTTGTTTTATGGGGTTTTCTCGGCCCCGTTCCTTCCCCCTCGTTCCTTCTCAGGTTCTACCCTTATTGGCTTGCTAATTTTAGGTGCTGGGTTGTCCATTCCTGATTGACTTGATTCCATTATGTGAGGAGTCAGACTATGGTCCTACCATTTCACATATAACGTAAGTTTTATGATTTACTTATTTTAGTTAGGTATTTTGCTTGTCAAATTCCTAAGGGGAACCTGAAGGGGAGTAGGTGATGTCTGTTACATTTTTAAGAGGAACTTTAGGCCTGAGGGAGTTTGCTCCTGGGTCAGATGCTCCCAGCAGTGTTTTAAAATATGTGTTTTTCCCCACCCAGGGACCTTAGGTCCTAACCTTTCCCTCTCTGCCTATTTTATTCTATCTTTCCCTGTCACAATGCCTGCCTACCTTCTGACCTATCAAATCTATTCCAACAGCTGGAAGCAAAACCAAATGCTTATCAATAGGAGAACAGATAATGTGGTATCTTCACGCAGTGAGCTACAGACTACTCTGCAAGAAAAAGGGCTAAGGGCAAACTGCTGATACACAAATGTTGAATCTCACAAATAGGCTTTGCATAAAAAGCTAGACACAGGGGCTCCTGGGTGGCTCAGTCAGTTGAGCGTCCGACTTCAGCTCAGGTCACGATCTCACGGACCGTGAGTTCGAGCCCCGCGTAGGGCTCTGGGCTGATGGCTCAGAGCCTGGAGCCTGCTTCCAGTTCTGTGTCTCCCTTTCTCTCTGCCCCTCCCCCATTCATGCTCTGTCTCTCTCTGTCTCGAAAATAAACAAACGTTAAAAAAAAAAATTAAAAAAAAAAAGCTAGACACAAAAGAATATATAATTTAAGTTTCCATTTGTATAAAGGTCAAAAATCAGGTAAAACTGATCTATATAATAAGTAGAATACCATTTATCTTATGGGTACTGACTGGCATGTCGCACAAAAGAGCCAGTTTAGAGGCTGAGAATGTTCCCTGTCTTGTTCTGGATGTTGGTTCCATGAGTATATACATAAAAATTTTAATTAAATGCTGAAAAGAAGTTGCTATTCTTGAAGTTCTGTTTGTACTTTATGTTATGTGAGATAGTTTAAGATCTTGAAATATGTGTCATTACTCTGTCCGTGTTGTTCAAATCAGGGATAAATAAAACTATGTAATTAAATCACTGGAAGGAAATTCAACCACAGTTTCATTATTTATAAGTACTAAAAGTCTTTTTTTTTTGGTCTTCATTAAAGTATAACATGTTAAAGTAATTTACCTTTGAGGTGAAAATATAAATTTAGGTTTAATAATGAATCTGATGATTACCCTATTTGATTTTAGGCAGTGTTTAAATATTTGGTCATATATGCTATTCTTGAAATCCAGAATGGGCTAAGGGCAATTATTACCGACATTTAACTAGCTTGGTTCTGTTATTTCATGCTGGAGGACCACAGTAGAATGAACAAATAAGTGAACTTTTGAGAAATAAAGTGTCAGTGTTTTCACAACTACTTGTAGGCTGTAAAAAAGAAACGAAATCTGTTCCTTGCAAAGAATGCAAGTCTGGCCAAACACCAAGATGTTGCTGCATAGGGAAAATAAAACAACCAGAGACAAAACCACAACAGAGCTGCTTTCATCCCAGAATGTTCTAGGACCTAAAGAACTTAAGGACTGAGACATAACCAGACATAGAGGAGAGGAGGGGTAATCAAGGGAGGAGAGAGAGTCTATTTTCTTTTTCTTGACCTTGTGTTAACTGTTATTCTAAACCTAGAAATGCTGATTTCATCTGAAAAATCAGAAACAGATTTGTCCAGTTTATTCATTTATTCAACAAATATTTATTGACCTTCTGCTATGTTCCTTAGCACATTGTAAGCACTTGAGATACAGCAGCAAATGAGACACAAATCCTGCCCTTATGGAACATATATTGAGGGTGAGGGGTGGGGTAGGAATGCATTATTCCTAACACACATTATACATGTTGCAGTAAGCCTATATTAGGTAGTTACTTTTCTTCTTTAGCCATAGTTTAGTTTTCAACCCATGGAACCTCCAGTTGAATGCTATTTAAGCCCCATTACCCTTTCTAAAGAGACCCTCCTTTGTTCTTAAATAATAAGATCTTCTTGTCTATGAATCAGTTGGTTTGTCTTGATAAGTGGTAAAGAATAGGGTTACAATCAGACCCAAATCATATGGGAATTTAGGACAGTGGTATCATACGCAAAGCAGTGCAGTAGCCCTCACCCTTGCCTACAGTTTTGCTGGTCAACCACAGTCTAGAAGCAGATAATCCTTTTGGCATGTCATCAGAAGGTCAATTGTAGCCTGATGCTGGTTACAATGTTGTATCACTCACCTCACTTTCTCATCACATAGGCTTTTTATCATCTTCACATCATTGCAAGAAGGGTGAATACAGTACAATCTAATATTTTGAGAGAGAGACCACGTTCACATAACATATATATACATTGTAACAATTATTCTATTTTATTTTCAGTTATTGTTAAACTCTTATTGTGCCTAATTTATAAATTAAACTTTTTCACACACACACGGTTCAGTACTGTCAGTGTTTTCAGGCATCCACTGAGGGTCTTGGAACTTATCCCTGGTGGATAAGGATTGACTACTGGATCCTAAAGTCAATGCAGGGAAAAGCTGAAATTAATAAAACAGAGAAAAATAGTAGAAAGGAGAAACAAAAATGAAAATTGATTATTTGAAATGGTCAATAAAAAGGTAAACCCTTTGCAATATCATGAAGGTATATAAGGGAGTAAACATATGTCACCTAAAGGATGAAAAAGGAGACATAATACAGATGTGAAAGAAATTAAAAGAGGGGTGGCTCAGTCGGTTGAGCGTCCGACTTCAGCTCAGGTCATGATATCACAGTCTGTGGGTTCGAGCCCCACATCAGGCTCTGTGCTGATAGCTCAGAGCCTGGAGCCTGCTTTAGATTGTGTCTCCCTCTCTCTGCCCCTCCCCCGCTCGTTCCCTGTCTCTCTTGCTCTCAAAAATAAATAAAACATAAAAAAAAAAAAAGAAATTAAAAGAATTATATGTGAATGCTATGAAAGAGTATCTTTGTAGTAAATTGAAAGCCCAGAGATAATAGCTGATTTTTCAGGATAGATGGAGAACTTAAATAGGTTGATTAGTCTCTGAGAGATTGAAAAGGTGATTAAGGAAAACATTTTAAAAGGCATAGATGTGGGGTGCCTGGTGGCTCAGTCAGTTAAGGATCTGACTTTGGCTCAGGTCATGATCTCATAGTTCATGAGTTTGAGCCCCGTGTTGGGCTCAGTACTGACAGCTCAGAGCCTGGAACCTGCTTGAGATTCTGTGTCTCCCTCTCTCTCTCTGCCCCTCCCCCACTCATGCTTTGTCTCTGTCTGTCTCTCTCTCACACAAATAAACATTAAAAATTTTTTTCTTATTTTTAAATTTTTTTAATTTATTATTTTTTAAAAAATTTAATCTTTATTTTTGAGAGAGAGAGAGAGAGAGGCAGAGCTCCAGCAGGGGTGGAACAGAGAGAGAGGGAGACACAGAATCTAAAGCAGGCTCCAGGCTCTGAGCTGTCAGCACAGAGCCTGATGTAGGTCTTGAACTCACGAACTGTAAGTTCATGACCTGAGCCGAAGTTGGACACTTAAACGACTGAGCCACCCAGGTGCCCCCCCCCCGCAAATTTATTTTAAATAAATAAAAGGCACAGATGATTCAAAAGTTAGAATTGTTTCTAACTTTTAGAGCACAGATGAGTCCAATGCTATTTAAACTCGTTTAGGTCAGGGGCTCAGTCGGTTAAGCATCCGACTTCGGCTCAGGTCATGATCTTGCGGTATGTGAGTTCAAGCCCCGCGTCGGACTCTGTGCTGACAGCTCAGAGCCTGGAGCCTGTTTAGGATTCTGTGTCTCCCTCTCTCTCTGGCCCTCCCCTGTTCATGCTCTCTCTCTATCTCAAAAATAAATAAACGTTAAAAAAAAATTTTTTTTAAATAAAAAAAAAAAAAACTAGTTTAGGTCATAGAAAAAGATGGAAAACTCCCCTGTTCACTTTATGAAACTATGATTTAATGTCAGAACCCAGTAGAAATTATAGAAAAGAAAACCTCAGAGTTTTCTTCCCATATTGATGCTACAATCATAAATCATAAAGTCATAAGTAAAATATTAGTAAGCAGAATTCAGCAGTGTATTAAAGATTGATAAGTTTTTATGACTAATTTTATTTCAAAAATGAATGGTTCATATCAGAAAAATCTGTTAACATCATTCATTACGTCAATAAATTAAAACCAAATGATCATATTATTTAATGCTGGAAGGCTCTTGGTAAAATTCAATTGTCATTCATAATACAAACTGTTAAGGAATAAGAAAAAACTGAAACATAATAAAGACTATTTGTTCACTTAACATGTTGAGTACCCATTGAGTACCCATTGCATTAGGGTTATAGCAGTTAACAAAACATACAAAACAAATAAAAATAAGCCCTTTCTTCATGAAACTTATATTAGCATTTGAGAGTCAATCCATTAAAACATAGGCAAGTTAAATGCCTAGTTTGTCAGATGGTAATGAGTACTTTAGAGAAAAATAAAGCAGAAAATAGGTTGTTGCCAAGAGCTGGGATATAGGAATAGTAGGGAGGTCCTCATTGGTAAGGTGATACTTCTAGCAGAGACCTATGAGAGAGCAAGAGCAAGTGAACAAAATACAAAAAAATTGCTGCCCTCATGGAGCCTACAATCTAGTGGAAGGAGAAAAAAACAAAAAACAAAAACTGTACTAAATAGGAAAATCGTGTATTAGGATAGTAGCATTTATAAATGCTGTGGAAAAAGAAAAATCAGAGGAGATAAAGGGGATAAATAATGAGGGGACTTTTTAAATTAAAAAAAGTTTTTAAGTAATCTCTACCCCCATTGTGGGTGCTCAGACTTGGAACCCCAAGATCAAGAGTCACATGTTCTACTGACTGAACCAGCAGGTGTCCCATGGACCAAGGGGTTTTGAGGGGCAGGTTATAATATTACATAGAGTGATCAGAGTATTCCTCATGAAGGTGAGATTTAAGGATATCTTGGAGGTGAAGGAGTTAGCCAAATGGATATCTGGGGAAAGAATATTCCAGGCAGAGCAAACAGCCACTATAAAAACACCAGTGAGGAGCATACCTAGCCTAGGTAAGCAATCACAATAAAGTCAGTGGGGCTGAAACAGAGTGGACGTAGGAGAGTGTAGAAGTCAGATTAGGTTACGACCACTGTAAGGACTATTTAAATATTAGTTTTGGGGGGACGCCTGGGTGGCTTAGTCGGTTAAGCATCTGACTTCAGCTCAGGTCATGAGCTCACAATTTGTGGGTTTGAGCCCCACATCAGGCTCTGTGCTGATAGCTCATAGCCTGGAGCCTGCTTCAGATTCTGTCTCCCTCTCTCTCTCTGCCCCTCCCCTGCTCGCACTCTGTCTCTCAAAAACAAACATTAAAAAAAATTAGTTTTGGGGCACCTGGGTGTCTCAGTCAGTTAAGCGTCCAATTCTTGATTTCCACTCAGGTCATGATCTCATGGTTGTGAGATCAAGCCCCCACATTGGGCCCTGTGCTGGGTGTGGAACCTGCTTGAGATTGTCTCTCTCCTCTCTCCTGCTGTCATGTGCACACTCTAAATTAATTAAATAAAATAAAAATCAGTTTAATGAATTTTAATAAGGCAAACACCCTTATAACTACCATCCATGTCAAGAAATTGAACTATGCCAGTCCATCTAGAAGCCTTTCTAGGTATCCTAATCTCAAATCTCATACTTTCCCCAAAACTATGCACTAATCTGATACTTTCAGAAATCACTTCCTGATGTTTCTTTATAGTTTTATCATCCAAATACACATCCCTATATACTATAGTTTTACCCATCAAAAATAATCTGGCGTGTATTTAAATTCCTTTTAATCTATAGATTTCCAATGCTCAATTTCTATCATTACCATATGCTGTTTTTTGAAGAGCCCAGGTTATTTGCTAGTAAAATTATGTATAATCTGAATTTTGCTGATTGCAAAACTTTTGCAATTGGACTGCTGATTATCCAACATATTATTCTTAATTCTGTGTTTCATACAAATTGGTAGCTGAATCCAGAGGCTTAATCATACTCAAGATTTGATTTGGCAAGGCTGTTATGCATAGTTGTCTTACCTTTTGTGATTTTACCAGCCATTAATCCTCAGTGCCTAGATTCATCAGTTTGTTTGACCTTGCAAAATTTTGATAATCTAATTCTGATTTCTTTTCTATATATTATTTGAAAAATTTTTATAAGGAGATACATCCCTCCATCTACTATTTGGTTACCTGGGTTTATGGTCCACATAGGGAAAAGTCATGATAAATACTTGATTCTTAACCTTTATTTGGTAGTTTTCAAGATAATGAGTCGATTCCTTTTCATATCTTTCCAAGAGACTAACTTGAGATTTCAATCTGTTGTAAATTATTATTTTTGTTAAAGTTCAAATTGTCCCATCTCTGGCCCACTAGAAGCTTCTTCAGATTGGCTCCTGCAGACTTTTGCCATGACCATGGGAGTGTCTCATAATTTCCTAGCTATTGGTATGAGAAGATATTACAGGCTCAGCTCAGATCAGGAATGAGCCATTTCTTTAATATGCCCTAGTTTCTTTTAGCAGAAAATGTTATTTTACTACTTTTGTCTGGTGAGGCTATCCCAGTCCTTTGTCAGTGCCCCCTAACTATTTTGGTTGTCTGAAACTCATTTTCTAGTACAGGGGTTGGAAGAAGAGGATGTGCAACAGAGACTGTGCCTTGATAGCCTCAGATAGTTGTTATCCAGTCTTTTACAGAAAAAGTTTGTTGACTTGCACTCTAGTAGCTTTTTCAGAAAGTGTCCATAGAAATAATATTCTCTGATTAACTTTGATAACAGCTGTTCTATGTCATTTGTACATGAAAGTCAGTTTTTCTAGATCTAAAGTTCTTGGCTCAGTTTTCTTCCATGTGCATGTTTAATCGCTGGCAAAAAGTTTTGATGTTGTAAAGTCTGATAATCTAATTTTGATTCTTATTCTTTATTACTTTATTTTTCTACTATAAGTCACATGCTTATTTTGCCTAGGTGCTCAGTGGATTTTTTCTTTTGAAGTCCCACTGGATTACATCTTGACGTTGGCCGTTTTAAAGCAAATATTTATTCTTGGTTAGATCATGTACTCTGTCAACATATACTTGGGGAAAAAAATGTAAAGAATGCTTTCTTTGGAGGAGCTTGGGAAAATGGCGGGGTAAAAGGACCCCCAAGCTCACTCTGTCCCACATTTTCAACTAGATACCCTCCACATCCAGCATAACAAACTGGAGTGATCTGAAGACTGGCAAAACAAACTCCACAGCTAAACATAGAGAAGAAGCTGCAGCTGAAAGGTTAGGAAGGTCAGAAAGGCAGAGGGAGGCTGCCCGCAAGAGGGTGGGAGCTGTGTGCATGGAGAGGGCAGAGAAATGGGCCCTTGCACCAGGGAGCTCACATGGGAAGACAAATCCCTAAAATATTTGGCTTTAAAAACCAGAGGGGCTGAATTCCATGTGTTTATAAAACCAGTGGTACTTGGAGCCTGGAGTTTTAAAAGTCTGCTGAATCAGCACAGAGTGAGCCAGGAGGGTGAGCAATAGCTCAGTTGCTGCCCTTAAAAAGACAGCAGCCTGGATGGAGAGGGAACATAAAAAAGGCAGTTTACACAATGTGGGGGAGCGGGGGGGGGGGGGGGCAAACAGGAGACAGATCTGTTCATACTGATTTCAGAACATGTTGGGGGACTTTACTGAAAATGAGGGAGCTGGCAGGCACCATTTTCCTCCCTTACCCCCCAGGATAAACACAGAGCCACCAGTAAGAGGCACTTGTATCTCACCTACTAGCAGTGTGCCATGCCCAAGAGTTTTCCTGAGTACTTGCCCACTCCAAGCTTGCTAACTTCGGCCCTGGGCTCAGGGAAAATTCTGTTAGCAAAAGACCCACACCAAAACAAAATGTAATTAAATTCACAAAATATAGTGCTAAAAAAAAAAACCTTTAAAGCAGCAAGACAATAGAAGTCATTAACTTACAAGGGAAAACCCATAAGGCTAGCAGGAGAATTTTCAGTAGAAACTTTGTAAGCCAGAGGGAATGGCATGATATATTCAAAGTGTGAAATGGAAAAAATCTGCAGCCAAGAATACTGTATCCAGCAATGCTATCATACACAATAGAAGGGGAGATAAAGAGTTTCCCAGACAAAAGCTGAAGGAGTTCATGACCACTAAGTACCAGCTTTGCAAAAAAAATATTAAAAGGAACTCTTTGAGTGGAAAGGAGAGGCTAAAAGCAGCAGTACAGAGGTAGGAAACACAAAAGCAGTAAAAATGAATATTTCTATAGAAAATAAGGAATTCACAAAAAAAGGTATAAAGTATAATAACATATACCTAAAATATGGGGAGGGAGGAGAAAAGAATAGGTTCAAACTTAAATGACCTCCATCTTAATATAGACTGCTATATACAGAAGAGGCTGTATACAAACCAAATGGTAACCATATATCAAAAACCACTAACAAATATGCAAAGAATAAAGAGAAATAAATCCAAATATATCACTAAAGAAAATCGGCAAACATGAAAGAATGAAAGACATGAAAGGATCAGAGACAATCTCCAGAAACAACCATGAAACAAGTAATAAAATGGCAATAAATACATATATATCAATAATTGCTTTGAACGTAAATGAACTAAACACTTCAATCAAAAGACACAGGGTAACAGAATGGATAAAAAAACAAGACCCATCTATATCCTGGCTATAAGAGACCAATTTTATACTAAGACACCTGCAAATTGAAAGTGAATGGATGGAGAAACATCTAGCATGCAAATGGGTGTCAAAAGAAAACCAGAGTAGCAATACTATGTCAGACAAAGTAGACTTTAAAACGATTGTAACAAGAGACAACAAAGGACACTATATAATAAAAATGAGGACAATCCAGTGAGACGATATAGCAGTTATAAATATTTATGCACTGAACGAACATAGGAGCACCCAAATACATAAAATAGTTAACAACAAACATAAACTAATTGATAATAATACAGTAATAGTAACACCCCACTTACATCAATGACATCTAAATACGAAACAATGACACCTAACTACGAAACAATGAAGCAATGGCTCTGAATGACACACAGGAGCAGATGGATCTAATGGATATGTTCAGAACATTTTATCCTAAAACAGCAGAATACACATTCTTTTCAAGTGCACATGCAGCATTCTCCAGAATGGATCACATATTAGCTTACAAAGCCTCAACAAATTAAAGAAGATCAAAATCATACCATGCATAATTTCTGACCACAACACTATGAAACTAGAAGTCAACCACGAGAAAAAATCTGGAAAGACCACAAATACGTGAAAGTTAAATAACATGCTACTGAACAATGAATGGATCAACTAGGAAATCTAAGAGGAAATTAAGAAGTACATGGAAACAAGTGAAAATGAAAACACAATGGTCCAAAAACTCTGGTATGCAGCAAGGGCCTCTATGAGGGAAATTTATAATAATACAGGGCTTCTTCAACAAGCAAGAAAAATCTCAAATAAACAACCAAAACCTAAAACCAGCAGAAGGAGGGAAATAATAAAGATTAGAGTAGAAATAAATGATATAGAAACTAAAAAATAATAGAAAAATAATAGAAATAAAAACAATCATGGGGTGCCTGGGTGGTTCAGTCGGTTAAGCATCCTACTTCAGCTCAGGTCATGATCTCACGGTTCATGGGTTTGAGCCCCACATCTGGCTCTGTGCTGACAGCTCTGTGTATCTCCCGCTCTTTCTGCCCCTACCCCACTAGTGCTCTGTCTTTCTCAAAAATGAATAAAAACGTTAAAAAAAATTTTAAATAAAAAATCATAAGACAGCATTATGAAAACTATATGCCAACAAATTGGACAACCTGGAAGAAATGGATAAATGGATAAATTCCTAGAAATATATAAACTACCAAATCTGAAACAGGAAAAAATAGAAAACTTGAGTAGACTGATAACCAGTAAAGAAATTAAGTAATCAAAAAACTCCTAACAAACAAAAATCCAGGACCAGATGGCTTCACAGGCAAATTCTACTAAACACTTATTTTTAAAAATTTTTTAAAGTTTATTTATTATTTTTAATAATCTCTACACCCAATGTGGGGCTCAAACTCACAACTCCAAGATCAAGAGTCACAGGCTCTTCTGACTGAGCCAGCCAGGCACCCCTCTGCCAAACATTTAAAGAAAAGTTCATACCTATTCTTCTCGAACTATTTCAAAAAATAGAAAAGGAAGGAAAACTTCTGAGTTCATTCTCTGAGTCCAACATTATTCTGATACCAAAGCCAGATACAGATACCACTTAAAAAGAGAACTATAGGCCAATGTCTCTGATGAACATAATTGCAAAAAATCTCAATACAATATTAGCAAACAGAATCCAACAATACGTTAAAAAAATCATTTGCCAAGATCAAGTGGGATTTACTCTTAGACTGCAAGGGTGGCTCAGTAATCACAAATCAATCAGTGTGATACACCACTTAATAAAGAATAAGAACCATATCCTTTCAATGGACACAGAAAAAGCATTTGACAAAGAACACTATACAGTCATGATAAAAAAAAACCCTCAACAAAGTAGGTTTTAGAGGGAACATACCACAACAAATAAAGGCCATATATGAAAAACCCATAGCTAACATTATACTCAATGGGAAAAACTGAGAGCTTTTCCTCTGTGGTCAGGAACAAGACAGGAATGTCCACTCTCACCGCTGTTATTTAACATAGTACTGGAAGTCCTAGCCTCAGCAGTCAGACAACAAAAAGAAAAGGCATCCAAATTGGTTAAAAAGGAGTTAATCTTTCCCTATTTGCAGATGACATGATATTATATGTAGGAAACCTGAAAGACTCCACCAAAAAACTACTAGAACTGATAAATTCAGTAAGGTCCCAGGATATAAAATCATTTTATTTATTTTTTAATTTTTTTTAATGTTTATTTTCAAGGGAGAGAGAGAGAGCGAGCACACACAAACAGGGGAGAGGCAGATGGACGAGGGAGATACAGAATCCGAAGCAGGCTCCAGGCTCTGAGCTGTCAGCACCAAGCCTGACACAGGGCCTGGACTCACGAACTGTGAGATCATGACCTAAGCTGAAGTCGGATGCTCAACCGACTGAACCACCCAGGCGCCCCAAGATAGTTCCAGTTTTATTTTATTCTGCACAGCCAGAAGAATGGAGTGGTTTTCAGATACAATTGGGAGGGCCATGGGTATAGTATTTGGGGATAAAATCAGGAGTTAAGTTTGACCTGTGTTGAGCTTGAGATAGTTATTAGACTTCTGCATGGATCTTTGCAATCCCACTGTTCCATGGACTGAAAAAGAAAGACATTGCTTATTATAGAAAATTGGAGAATACAGAAAAGTTAGATAAGAATATAAAAATCACAATCACATCACGGTCATTGTGAGCATTTTGATATGATTCTGTGAGAATATATAACACATCACAAAATTGCATTTCTGTTGTGTACACAGTTTTTTAAGGTTTATTTATTTTGAGAGAGAAAACAGGAGAAGGGGAGAGAGGGAGAGAGAGAATCCCAAGCAGGCTCTGCACTGTCAGCGCAGAGCCCAACATGGGACTCGGTCTCACAGACCATGGATCATGACCTGAGCCGAGATCAAGAGTCATCTATTAATTGACTGAGCCACCCAGGTGCCTCTAAGTCCACTTTCACAAGACATAACCTAAGCATTTGCTGAGAGTGAAATGGTCTTTGAAAACATGACTTTTAATGGTATTTCATCTTTTGTTTTAGTCTAATAAGTCTAACCATATGGATTATATACTCTTACCCATTCCTTTTTGCCTGTCCATTCTAGCCCTGATGCTTCCTTTAGTCCAGAGAATTTGGTTTCCTGTAGTAGTTGCTGTGTATCATAATTCATACCTGTGGTTTGGCAGCCTGCCTGGTTCAAGAAAGATCCATGCTTTTAAAATGAGCATTTTGGAAGATTATATTCACCTCAGTCATTTCAAGATTTTGGCGTTGTCCCCGAGGGCAGGTGCCTTCTACTATGAGCACTGCAGAGGGAAGTGAGCCTCGATGCCTAGGACTGGGGGAGAATCTGCTGATTCACAGATATCTGGCCTTGCAGCGCTGTTCCCAGGCTGTGGGTGTTGAGAAATCCCAGTCTAGCAGGCACTATGTGTTAAGGTCCCAGTGAGACTAGTGGTATGATAACTAATTTATATCCTAGTACGATTAGGCGTAAGTGGTGGTTAATTTCTAGAAAGACTGAAGAAGTGAAGGGAATTTGATGAACTGCATGCAGCCTGCAGGTTGTTGTTCTCTAGGAAAGAAAATCAGGCTTTCTGAACGAAGCTCATTTCTCTCTAATAACTGTATCCTTTTGAACAGAGATCAACAAACTTTTTCTGTAAAGGACCAAGTATTTTTGACTTGACAGGCCATACAGTTTTTTTTGTAATATTCAGCTCTGACTTACAGCAAAAACAGCCATAGACTGTACAGAAACTTGTGGATGTGGCTGTGTTCCAGTAGAACTTTATTTACAAAATAGGCAGCAGAGCAAATTTGGGCCACAGTTTGCCAATCTCTGCTTTTGAAGAATGTTTTTTAAAACTGAGTATTAGTGGCTATTATCCTCAGTCTCTGAGGATCAGTTTTCTTAGATCACAAAGCTAGATCACACAGGCCCAACTTCCAGGTCTGCGTTCTCCCACTGGACCTTGCTGCCTCATAGAAAAAGGCAAACGAAACAGCTAGAGCCCCTGGGAAAAGAGGACAGGTGAGCCTGAAGAGCTGATTTGGAACTAAGAAGCAACTCTGAAAGTTTAATTGTAGAAAGTTTGTGTGGCTCATGAGGCAGTGACCTCCTGGAGGATTGGGACCATACCCACCCTCTCGTTTTTTATTTTATTTTCTATTTCATTCTATTATTTTATTTTTTTTTATACTGTAGCTCAACAAATACTCTTTTGAGCCTGGTAAGTGCAAAGTAAACACTATTTTTTATTTCTTTTCTTCCTCTCACCTTCCCCACCCAAGCAGCTTCAATACATTCTTGGCTCTCCACTTTCTAAGTGTACCAGGTCTCTCCTGTGTGTAAAAGTTGATGGGGTCCTTCTGTGATGAGGGACAGCACCCGAGACTCCCCCACACAGACCCTACGTGCCCTTAAAATGCAGTCTCAGATTACAATTGACAGTTTTTTTCTATGAAGAGCTAAATACTAAATATGTTAGGTTTGGGGAACAAGATGGTCTTCACCTCAACTACTCAACCCTGCCATTGAAGAGCAGCCATAGATAATGTGTAACAAATGGGCATGGCTGTGTTCCAATAAAACTATGACATTGAAATTTCATATGATTTTCATGTGTTAAGAAATATTCTTTTGAGTTTTTAAAAACCATTTAAATATGTAAAAACCATTCTTAGCTTGAAGGCTGGACAAAAACAGGCAGTGGGACTGAATTTGGCCTGTGGCCCATACATTGCTAACCCTTGCCTTAGCAGCTTGGCAATTTGCCCTGATTCATGTCCCACCCTAGGAGAAGAACGGCTTAGTTGTGTTATCTGGAATCACTTACATAGTTTTTAGCTTTTGTCATTACATTTATTATGCTGCATATTAATCATATGTATTTGTTTTTCTCTCTTACTGGACTCTGAGCTTCTTGAGAGGAGGGCCATGATCTAGTCAGTCATTTTTGCATCCTTGGTATCCACCACTTGACCTGACACATAGTGGGTATTCAGAAGATGTTTAATCTGAATTTTAACGATCAATAAATAAAAAATGTCATTACTACTGAAACACTAGAGAAACACCTGACTGATAGGTAGTAGGCCTTCCCAAGTTCTTCCCTTTAGCTGCATGTGCTGCTAGTGGATCTTTGGACTCAGTGGTTACATAACAAAAACCTTTCCAGATTCTTTCATTTTAGAGTTCTGTCACTTTCAGACAAGGGATGGTTGTACTTTAAATTATTACTTTGATCATAATGACAAACAATGGCTTTCATGTTTCTTATGAACAGTGCTATAATCTGGATGAAAAAACAATAATAGCTATTGTTTATTGAGCATATACTACATTCCAGTCTCTTAGTGAACGCTAGTGTTTCTTTAGGCTTCTGGTAACTTTCTGATTACCATCAATTTACCTCTTTTTCTGGGTTCTATACTCCTAAAACAAAACAAAGCAACAGCATTGTGATGCTTTTCCTCCATACTACCTACTGTAATGAGTGATAACACTGTCTACTCTGCCTTTCACATCTAATCTGAATTCACCTAGACTCCATCCCCTCTTCCCCATATCTAATTGGCCACTAAGTCTTATCAGTGTTTTTTTTTAATCTGTCGAGTTTTCCTTCTACTTCTATCACTTGCTCTACTGAATTAATAATTTCTCAAGTTTTCCAATATATAGTTAAACGTCTTTACTAGTTTTTCTGACCTTGATTACCCCGTCCCTCAATCTGCCTTACCCATAATTATCAGCATTGAATGCTTCTAGCAGTAACCTAATCATGTCAGTCCCATGATTAAAACTCTTCTATCATTCCCATCATTTCCAAGATAAAGTCAATTCCCCAGTCATGACATACAAGACCCTATGTGTGGCTCCAGAGCTTAACACACACGTTTCAGAACTCAGAAACATTTGGACCTCAGAAAGGTCATATAAGGTACATAATATTATAAAATACCCTCTGCTTATTCTGTGTCAGCACTGTGTAATCATACACATTAATATTTCTTCATCAAAGAGTTTGGTTGTTTATGCCAACTAGAATAATGACTATAAATAGATTCCTATCAGTTCAGGTCATGTTTTGCTGCCAGATGAAGGCAAGAAACTGTTTACTTTTTAGAGTTTTTTAGATCTCAGAATTTGAGATAGGAGATTATGGCCCTGTAGATACCCAGTGGTCTGCTACAGCTGACTTGCCCTGACTGTCAAGAGCCCAGTTTGCACATCTCTTCTTGACTCTGCAGTTGGTGAGGCACATTGGTAGTTTGAAATCAGCCATGGAAGGTATGGTATTTATGCCATGGACCTCAGTAAATGCAACAGATCATGGCTTTTCCCCTCCCTGGAGATCAGGTTGTTAAACATTACCAGCAAAGCATTGTATATATTCCTAATATATGTATAGTATATTTGTGTATTTTTACCATTGTGGCAAACCAACTTGCTCACACTATGCAGTAAGGAACAAAAGAGTAAAGTTTTCAGGGAAACACAGAATGTAAAAATTAAGAAGATCAATAAGAGAAACTGGGAAAAATTGGAGCTTTGGAACCAGAGCTTCAAATTCTAACTCCACTTTTTCCAGGCTGTATGACCCTGGATAAATCACTTATCTGGATTTCAGTTTACACATTTGAAAAATGGGGACTGATATATTTCTCTTAAGGTTGTTTTAGGGATCTATAATTAGATACCACATGTAAAGCCTAACATAGGATGAATAGAAAATGTTATTCTTTGTTTACTATAAGCCTTATTTTTCTGGAGATGTTTATTTCTGCAGACATGACTCCCATTCTCTAACATTGCTAATGCCCCCACAGAAAATATCATGCAGTTTAGCACTTGTATGTTTTCTGGTTAGTTCATCTTGTGTCAGTTGATCTCCTTATAAAAATGATCCTTGACTTTTCTTGAGCATGTCTGTCTAAACTAAATTTATGGGCGTTCCCCCCCCCCCATGAAAAGCTTTCAGTCATTCACTTAATAAACATTAATTGAGCATCTATTACATGTTAATGTGCTAGGTGCCAGTGATAGATTAACAAGACATAGACCCTCCTTATGTTTCGATGGAATGATAGTTGGGCAAGGAAGCCAACTGTTTAAGTGCAGGGAAACTGGGAGGTTTTGTAATCATCTGGGTGAGATGTGATGGTGATAAGAACTGAGGTAGTGGCAGTAGGAATGAAGGAGAGATGTCTTACTCAAAGATAAAGACTGTAGAACTGGATAACTTGGGAGTGATCTTGCTTTCTTTCTCCCTGCCCCATCTGAGATCTCTGGCTTTGCCTTATGGATAGGTGGTGGTGCCATTTATCAATATAAGATGTACATAAAAGGGATCAGATCTTGAGCAGAAGATGATGGGTCCCGTTTTAGACCATCTTAGTTTTGAGGTGTGTGGGGGGTATATGGGCAGGGTGACCATATTTATCATTTACTTAAAATTACTTGAATTTATCATACAAACTTGAACATTTATGAGAGTGAGTAGGATGTGCCCTTAATATTGAAGCTGGGGCAATATTTATAAACTGGACCTGGCCTGGAAAACCCAAGGGTGTCAAGAAAAGATCATTAAATATCAAGCCATACAGGGAAAAAGCATAGAGTAGAAAGAGCAGTGGGTTAAGTGGAGTCCTGAAGAAATTTTTAAGAGAGGGAGGAAATGTGATCATTGAAGCAGGAAGGAAACTTGGAGCTAGTGGTCTCACAGAATCCCAGGGAATAATCATTTTATTTTCTCTTGTCTGTTGTTTAGGAGTAGAGCCCCTTTGAAGGATTCATCATCAGATGCAGACCTCTCTGCAGTGAGAGGTCATGTACATGTTAAACATGTACCTGTTAAAAAGGGGTTTTTACGTTTTATTAGAATACTAATTTGAATGACTTAGTTATTATAAAACTCTCTTAAGCACTTTTGTTTTGCAGTCATTTGGCCAAAATCTGCTAATTCAGATCCAGTTTAAATCTAGGTGTTATTTTATATTTATTTTATTTATATTTATTTATTTTATCCTAAGAGTATGAGTTATTTAGTCAAATATGTAAGTATAACCACTACAAGCACAAAGTAAATCTCTAGGTCAAGAGATAGAACACATTTTTTTCTGAAATACTGAAAATCATAAACAGCACTTCTTTTCCTTCCTTATAAAAAAGTGTTCTTCAGGAAGTCAACAGAAAATAGAACAGGGGTGCGCCTGGGTGGCTCAGTCAATTAAGCATCTGACTCTTTTTTTTTTTTTTAACGTTTATTTATTTTTGAGACAGAGAGAGACAGAGCATGAACGGGGGAGGGTCAGAGAGAGGGAGACACAGAATCTGAAACAGGCTCCAGGCTCTGAGCCATCAGCACAGAGCCCGACGCGGGGCTCGAACTCACGGACCGCGAAATCATGACCTGAGCTGAAGTCGGCCGCTTAACCGACTGAGCCACCCAGGCGCCCCTAAGCATCTGACTCTTGATTTCAGCTCAGGTCATGATCTCATGATTTCCTGAGTTCGAGCCCTGCGTCAGGCTCTGTGCTAACTGCAGGAGCCTGCTTGGGATTCTCCTTCTCTCCCTCTTTCTCTGCCCCTCCCTTGCACTTGCTTGGCTCTCTTTCTCTCTCTCTCAAAATAAACTTTAAAAAAAGGAAAAAAGGAAAAATAGAACAAATGAATATTTTGCATTCTTAGTGGATTATGCTGGCTATTTTCCTCCTAATATTTTATTATGAAAAATTTCAAACATACAAAGAATTGAAAGAATTACACCTACTAACTATAATTAATATATTGCTGTATTTGCTTTATCACATATCTCTTTGTCCATCTGTTTATCCCTCTAGTCATTCATCTATCCATCTTATTTATTTATTTGTTTGTTTAATTTTGATGCCTTTCAAGTAAGTTGATTGGCTGTTTTCCTAAGAAATCTTAGCTTTATTTTTTCTGGATGTTGTAATTTGTACAGATGTTTTCAGCTGACCGTTTTTCCTGTTTCTAGAAATATGAAGTTGCCAATAATAACTGTCAAACTTAGAACATTAAAAAAAAAGCCTGGTAAATAGTGTCAAGCCCGATTAGTGTCTTCTTTCTCAATAGATTTATAACTGAGACACTTATAATTGTTAAAGTTATCAAAAAGAATTTCCATTGGTCTTTTAATATTATTTATTGGTATTCTAAATAAATACTTATTCATACTGTATTGTTTTCAGAGTGGAGAGATCTACAGACCAAGTCATCAAGCCAGTCAATGTAGGAGCGCTATCAAAATGGGTTGGGAAGATACCCCCAGATGTTTTACAAGACATGGCAGTGATTGCACCCATGCTTGCCAAACTTGGATATGACCCATATGCCAATCCACCTAACTATGGAAAACCTGATCCCAAAATTCTTGAAAACACTAGAAGGGTAAGTGAGAGTTTTTAAAATGAATTGAGAAAACTGAATATGGAATTTGGGTCCTGAGCATTTTTTTTTCATTTTGCTTCTTATTTTTTGTGATCAGAAATTTATTTTAAGTTTGAGAAATTCTATTTGTAGAATGCTTTATCATGAGAACTCTTCCTGCATTTTAAGGGTAACTGTGGCTCTTCCCAGGAAGTATGGGGACAGTTCTTTAATCTTTTTTGTGCAGTTTCTAGGAATGGTGCTGATTGTTGGGGAGATTTATTCTCATAGCCGATTACCACAGATGTGCTGGAAATACCAGAATTATTAGTGCCCTCACTTCTAGGATTTTTTTTTTCCTTTGAACCTAATAGCTTACTTTACTTGTAAACCTTTGCTTAAATGAGGCATGATTTCTTGATACTTGAAAACCGAACACTGGCTACATCAGAAGAATTATTACAGAGGTGTAATAAGCAACCTTGCGATTGAAAGTTGTATTAAAGTGTAATTACAGCTTTTTCTCTTAATAAATTATGCTAACATCTTTATAAAATATTGTTTCAGACAAGCTGAAAACTCAGCTAATCTGAATATATACATTTCCGAGTGTAATTTATTGCAAATCAGACCTTAATGTATTCTTTTTTTATTGTGGTAAAATATACATAACATTAAATTTACCATTTTGACAATTTATAGGTGTGTAGTTCGGCGGTATTAAGTATACCCACGTTGCTTGTGTACTTGCCGCCACCACCCAGATGAAAAAAGTTCTGGAAGTTCATCTTCCCAAACTGAAACTACACTGTCATTACTCATTCCCTCTCCTTCCAGCCCCTGGCAACCACAATTCTACCCTCTGACTCTACATGCATTCTTGTCTGAGACTGCAGTTTAAACAACACAGCTATGTTAGTGTAAGTTCACTGATAGGCTGTTTGATTTCAAGATGAAAATTCCTTGCTTTTCTCAAGTATTCTCTTGCTTGTGTCAGTGTCCTTCTCTCTCTGCAATCTTAAATCATCTCTTTATTCTGTCCTTCTTTTGATACCTTTAATTGACAAACACACTTACATTTCATGAGGTTAATTTCCATGCAGATTTTTTTCTCTTAAGGATTATATACTTACATTTTCCTTTTTTAGTTTATAGTAGCTATATAGGAAGAGCTATCTGTCTTCTTATAAACCATCATATATACAGGCAGATCTTTTTACATAATCTTTATCCTTTTTTATGATTTCATATCTACAAACATTTTATTATAAGAATGTAAACTTATACAACTTATAAAATTAAAAAGATAAGAGAATAAAATTCACCTCTGTTACCAACCATACACACACCATTCTTATTTCTATGGTTTTCCCTTCCTTCCCTGCTTATTGTATAATGTAAGATAGCATTGTTTTATAATCTTACTTTTGCGCGCGCACACACACACACACACACACACACACACACACACACGATTTTGTATCCAGCCCTTTCCTCCTAATGTTCGTTAGCATGTTGCTTTTTAAACATAATTTTTCATGGTTACATAATATATTACCAGATGAGCTACCTCAAATCCTTTCTGAAGCACAGTAGTAGGTCAGTAAATGAATGAACAAGTAAAATATATTTCCCTAGTATATGTCCTATAATTCATTTCACCATTTTCCTTTTGTTGCTTACAATTTTGTTTGACAAATTATATTATAGTGAACATCTTTGCACAAAATACATTTTTTGGTACAAATTACATTTTCATCTCTTTTTGTTTTGTTTTTTATTTTTTTAGAGAGACAAAGAAAATGCAAGTCAGGGAGAGGGTTAGAGGCAGAAAGAGAGAGAATCCCAAGCAAGCTCTATGCTCAGCATGGAGCCCAGCCTGATGCAGGGCTTGATCCCACAACCCTGGGATCATGACCTGAGCAGAAATCAAGGGTCGGACACTCAAATGAGTGAGCCACTCAGGCACCCCTAGTGTCTTTTTCTAACGTAGACTAAAAAAAGTAGAATTAAACCAGGTCCAAGTATCTGAAATTTTTTAAGTTGCTTGATACATGTTGATAATTTCTTTTTAATCTTTTGGACTATCCATATAATATAGGTAATTTTATTTTTGATTTTTGCTGATTTTAATAGGTTTCATTGATTAATGTAGCTGAACATTTTCCAGTTATTACCTACATGTACACATTCTTTTATGAACTATCTCTGAAGTTTTAAAAAGGTTTACATTCTGCTAAAGATGAAGTACACATCAATCTAGCATCCATTATCATAGTCCTTGATAATCTCTTGATAATTGGTAATTCCTAGCTTTCTCTTTTGTATGATATCAGAATGTTTTTTATAAACCAGAAATATGTACAAATGATGTTTAGAGGTTTTCCAGGCAATAGACACTATAGTTTTCCTACATGCAAGTTGACTGGCTACATTATCCTTGGTCTGCTTGAAAGGTTGGGAAGAATGCTGTGGTTTGAATCCATGTGACTAGAGAATTTGTTTCATACACATCTGTGGCTTTTTAAAGGGTTTCTGAATTCACACTGGATAAAAACCTTCCTCCCCCATCTCTATTTCTAAAGTGACAAATAATTTTGAGCCAAAAAAAGATAAAGTGTGAACTATAATTGCATTTTTGAGCACTTCATGATAATGCATACAAGCTGGCATTCCTGTTTTGTGGGGTTGGGTTTCGTAGCCCTTCTTGTAATCCAAATCCTATGTTTTTTCAAAGCTTTTTTGCCTGCAAAAATTCAGATGCTATTATATGCAGCATTGATGATCATGAAGTTTCCTAAAGTAATGCTTAGAAAGTGATCTTTGATTGTCAGATGTGATGTGAGAATGGCTCCAGAGAAAGAAGATGGCTCAGGAGATTGTTCCCTTTATTTATGGGATGGGAGTGGGAAGAAATTCACATTTTGACCAGGAATATAGAATCCAAAGCTCCAGGACTAAACGTGCTGGTTTTCATACAGTTCTGTGTAGCCTGGAAGTTTTGGTCTCTGAGTCAGCATATTTTGGGGACATATTGCCCAATTTTGAATAGAAAATCATGTGCTTGGTGGTTGCTGTGACTCAGAGGGTAAATTGGAAATTAAATACTAACATATTCCATACTCTTTCCCATCATAGTCTCTAATCCCAAAATTGTGGCACATTTAAGTAAATAGTGCCCTCTATCTTTTTAGATTTATAAACCTAATTGAGAACATGATGAAATGTATGGATTCCTATCTTAGAAATACCGACACATAGATACACAGAATTTTACCCACAATTTCAGTGAATTCATAGATGTCCCTGAAGCCCATCAGATTAAGGACTTCTGTTTTGTGGCCTCCTTAATCAAACTCATCCACTCGTGTGGCTTTTTTTTTTTTAATGTTTATTTATTTTTGAGAGAGAGAGAAAGAAACATAGTACAAGCGGGGAAGGGGCAGAGAGAGAAGGAGAGACAGAATCTGAAGCAGGCTCCAGGCTCCGAGCTGTTAGCACGGAACCCAATGCCGAGCTTAAACTCACAAACCGTGAAATCATGACCTGAGCCAAAGTCGGACACTTAACTGACTGAGCCACCCAGGCGCCCCTTATGTGGCTTCGATTACAGCCTATTTGCTGATGATCATAAATTTGGTATCTCCTAGTGGTTTTCTTTCCTAAGCTCCGAGCTCCATATTTCCATCTGCCATTTGAATCCTTCCACCTACGTGCTCACAGAGACCTGAAACTTGGTGACCAAAATTGAACTTATTTACCAAACGCATTCCTTGGTAGGAAGAAGCTCGATGGAGTTGTTCATTACACTGAGTAGGAATCTAAAGTAGGGGTGAGATAGGATATGATCATCTATACTTGAAGCATCTATGAGTCACCGAGCAGGTAGGAGGAACAGAGTCCTCAGGGCACATGAGTCAAGCCAGAAAACAGTTTAAAGACCTTGTTACTAAACCTGAAGAGAGAGCTGAAAAGCAGATCAAAGTATAAATGGAATATGCGTTGGAAACCTGAATAGACAGTACTAATGCAGAGCAAATAGTCAAATGGAAAAGCAGATATCAGGGTGTAGAACCCACAGTTGCAAGCAAGAAGGAACTTGATATAAGGCATAGGAACTGTTAGTAGAAGTGTTAGACATTTTTGCTTGCCCGTTCCATCTTTTCCTGTAGTAGGAACTATCTCTTAAAAAATAAACTAAAAATTCCTGATATTAATTTTTCCAGACTTTCTTAGAGGTGGGATAAGGATGTGGCCAATTTTTACTTAGGCAAAGCTATGTAAGGAGATGTCTTTTAGAGTTTTCTGGGAGACATTGAATTTTCTGGAAAAAAAATAAAGAATTCTGTGAAAAGAGCTCATCCTTCCCCTCCTGCTTTTTGAACACTGCTATGGAAGAACATTATGCATGGCTGTGCTGCAGCCGTCTTGAGGTTGTAAGAGAAGGTATCACTGATACCCTGAAGATGATAAAAGGAAGACAAGGAAAGGGCCTGAGACCCTTGATTTCTGAGCTACTGAGCACAGCTCAGGAATGACCATTCACTTCACCTCTGGACTTCTTATATGTTTGAGCTACTTTTAACCAGTTATTCTGTTATTGTAGCGTTAAGCAGTAACTAGCAGTTAATGCTAGTGGACTCCTACTCTTCAGTGTGTACCAGGAATAAAGCCCACCCAGTGAGGCAAGCAGAGGGAGTCCAAGAGAGTCTGGCATTATTTGAAGTCCTGGTTCTGGCTGTCTGTGAATATCATCTTCGACTCTGCTCTTGCCACAGTTATGTGAGACATCGTCTAATTCACATCCAGGAAAAATTCCCCCTTGGACTCCTTTCCTTTAATTGGGCTTCTGGGCCATAGTAGGAATATTCCAACTAATACTATTCTTGGTGAATTTGGAGGATGATAAATCTTTAGCTATTCCTCATTTCCTTGATTTTTTTGTACTCAAATTTTAGCTGTTTTAGTTAAAAGAATACTTACTCTTTTAAAATTTTCATAGACCTTCAAAGCAACAACTGTAGAATTAAGTTCAGTTCCTTAATTTGGCTTCCCTCCCTGCCCAAGAGTTTTGCCTTGACTTTGAAAATAGGCAGAATTGTTTCCTTAGGGCATTTTATGAAGAATGTATGAGGAAGTTCAGAGTTGTACATTTTACCATCTCTCAGAATACTTCAGTCAGCGTTTAGATGTATCATTTTAAGGCTTCAATTATTAAACAGGTAATAAGTAAATAAGTGTTCTAGGCATAACACCTACTTGCTTCCGAAGAAGCAAAGATGGGTTTGTATACAGGAAGAAGATGTAGGTATTTAGAAAAGACATGACGTAGAAATAATAATAAGATCATGATAAGATGACAGAAAATTTTCCATTGTGTTTTAAAGGCATAAGAACTGGGGGCACCTGGGTGGCTCAGTCGGTTAAGCATCCAACTTTGCCTCAGGTCATGGTCTCACAGTTTGTGAGTTTGAGCCCCTTGTCAGGCTCTGTGCTGACAGCTCGTAGCCTGGAGCCTGCTTTGCATCTGTGTGTCCCTCTCTGCCCCTCCCCTGCTTGCACGTTCTCTCTCTCTCAAAAATAAATAATAAACATTAAAAATTTGTAATAAAATAAAGGCATAAAAACTGGTCTTAGAAACCCAGGAATTTGTCCACTGGGTCAGTCTAAAATCTGAGACTACCCCAAGGGAGTAGCCACAGCAAGACTGTGCTCTTTGTGACTCATCATTCAAAGTCAAATCTTGTCTCATTCTCTGTCACCATTTTGGCACAGTCATTCATAAGTGTATACCAATAATTTGTTTTCTGCCAGAAATCCTCTTGGGGGTAATGAGTTTCATGCATCCATATTTGCTTTTTTGCTGTATAAAATGAGTCATCTTCTTTGTTTTTTACTTACCTAGATCAGATGTCAAAGGAGCCCCTTTGTTGTGTGTACAAGTCATTTCTGATATAATACATTTAAACCAGCTTTAACATCAGTTGTTTTCAGGTGTGACCCTATCTGAAGGCCTGTGAGGAATCCAGTCTCTTAAACAAAAGAAGCAAGTTCTGTCGTTCCTCTCATTTTTCTCTTTCTGCCTTCATTAGTGAGACCACCTTTTGAGAAAGAGAACATTTGCAGCCAAGAGGTTTGGTTGGGTAGCTATTTTTTTTTTTTTTTTTTTTTTTTTTTTATTTTTTAATATATGAAATTTACTGTCAAATTGGTTTCCATACAACACCCAGTGCTCATCCCAAAAGGTGCCCTCCTCAATACCCATCACCCACCCTGCCCTCCCTCCCACCCTGCCCTCCCTCCCACCCCCCGTCAACCCTCACTTTGTTCTCAGTTTTTAACAGTCTCTTATGCTTTGGCTCTCTCCCACTCTAACCTCTTTTTTTTTTTTTTTTTTCCTTCCCCTCCCCCATGGGTTTCTGTTATGTTTCTCAGGATCCACATAAGAGTGAAACCATATGGTATCTGTCTTTCTCTGTATGGCTTATTTCACTTAGCATCACACTCTCCAGTTCCATCCATGTTGCTACAAAAGGCCATATTTCATTTTTTCTCATTGCCACGTAGTATTCCATTGTGTATATAAACCACAATTTCTTTATCCATTCATCAGTTGATGGACATTTAGGCTCTTTCCATAATTTGGCTATTGTTGAGAGTGGGTTGGGTAGCTATTTACAGTTTCCCTTGGAATTTTATAGAAAGAAACCAATTCTCTTTATGTCAATTAATACATATTGTAAACATTCAGAAATGATTGTACTAAACAATAATATCTAACTCTTAGACGATTCACATCTATGATGGGAATATAATAAACCAGAATAATTAGAAGTCATTTTTTTACCCTGTGCTCCTCATCAGGGGAAAATATGGGAAAAGACACTTCTAGGCTAACTCGGTATCAGATTTCCAGTGCCTGAAACAGCTTTTTCCAATTACCATTTTTTAAAATGTTTATTTATTTTGAGAGAGAGAGAGACAGCACACAGGGGAGGGGTGGAAAGAGAGAATCCCAAGCAGGCTCTGTGCTGTGAGCACAGAACCCTTCGTGGGGCTTGATCTCATGAACCGTGAAATCATGACCCGAGCTGAAATCAAGAGTCAGATGCTTACCAACTGAGCCACCCAGGTGCCTCCTGGCCTTTTTTTTTTAGTTTATTTATTTATTTTGAGAGAGAGAGAGCATGCGAGCACACACATGAGTGGGGGAAGGGCAGAGAGAGAATCCCAAGCAGGCTCTGCTCTGTCAGCACAGAGCCTGACACAAGGCTCAGACCCACTAACTGTGAGATCATGACCTGAGCCAAAATCAAGAGTCAGTCACTCAACCAACTGAGCCACCCAGGCACCCCTCCAATCGTTTAAAATTCCATAAAGAAGGGCACCTCGGTGGCTCAGTCAATTGTGTCCAACTCTCGGTTTCAGCTCAGATGATTGTCTTACAGTTCGAGAGTTTTGCCCCACATTGGGCTCTGCACTGATGCCATGGAGCCTGCCTGGGATTCTCTCTGTCTGCCCCTACCCCCTCAAAAATAAATGAATAAAAATGTTTACAATTTTTAAATAAAAATTCCTTAAAACTTTAATAAAGAGGAACAAAGATAGATATGAAAGAGCTTTATGCTAAAGAATGGGGAAATTTTCCAATAATTTCATCATTGATTACATTGAGGACCACATTTATGTCACTTCCTTTTTTTTTTTTTTTTTTTTTTAATGTTTGTTTTTGAGAGAACATGTGTGAAGGGGAGGGCAGAGAGAGAGGAAGATGGAGGGTTCTAAGCAGGCTCCCCACAGTCATTGCAGAGCCTGATGTGGGGCTGGAACTCATGAACTGTGAGATCATGACCTGAGCTGAAGTCAGACACTTAACTGACTGAGCCACCCAAGCACCCCTCGTGTCACTTCCTTAATCCCAGCTTTACCAATGGCCACAAAGAAGGCAAACCGAGGATTGGACTCACCTTTACTATCCATTTCTAACTCCAGACTGAAAGGGCTGCCCTGACTAGAAAATGAAGAAGTTAGAGTTGTTAGCTGGTCTGCAGAACATCCTAACCCTGGTATCTCTCCCCTCTTTCTGTAGTCGCTCTGTCTTTCTGCATCCATTCTCAAGTCACAGCTCCAGGTAAACAACATATCTGGAGTATAAGAAGCATGTGATAAAGGGCAGAACTGATGCTACAAAAAAAAAAAAAAAAAAAAAAGCCAAATTAATGACATAGAGACCACACTTGGGGTGTTCTTCTAGAATGAACACTGAAAGGACGGAGATGGAAATGATAGGTAGAAAAAAGCACGCATATGAAAGACAGAAAATTGAAAATTAACCAGTGAATAGAAATCTCCAAAGGAAAAATCAGAAGAAATGGAACAGAAGCATCAATCAAATTTGTCATTGTAAAGAAAGTTTCTAAGGCTGAAAATGACCTGAAGAATAAAAGGGCTTACCATTTTCTAAAGAACATATGAAAAAAACATGTCGGTACCATATTTGGTGGTATTTCTAAAATTTCAAATATTGTGGGGGGGGGGGAACCTACATATAATGAGACAGAAAATAATAGGTTACCTACAAAAAAAATAAAAACTATGCTGATGGCAGAATTCTCTTTTGCAGTACTGGATGTTAGAAATAATGGAGCAATGGTTCTTAACGTGCACATAGTCTATGGTATCTTTGAACTCCCTAAAATAATATGCAAACTTATGTATGTCGATGCAAATTGATTTTCCTGGAAATAGAATCAATATCTTTCATCATATTTTCAAGTGTAACAAAGAGTGTTCATGGAGCAATATCCATAGCACTTTTTCCTTTGAAATAATTTAAAACAGAGAGAAAAGTCGCAAGAGCAATACAGAGAACTCCTGTATATCCTTTCCTAGATTTAGTCATTTTGTATCTTTTGGCCATAATTCTGTCCTTCACCAACCTCCCCCTACTATTACTACTTCTCCTCCTCCTCTCTTTCGCTCTCTGTATGTGTATAAAATATATTTACTAGGTTTACTTCTGTTTTCTCATTTTACAATAACACACATATACACACTATATTGTATTATGTTATTTATTCATTTATAACTTGACGATATATTGTATACACCATGCCCCTTTGCTTTTTTAATGTTTCTTAAGAGTGAGGATATTTTCTTACATAACTTTGGTACAGTTCTCAAATTCAGAAACCTTCACCTTGACATAATGCTTTTATCTGATTTATGGTCTGTATTTCAGTGTTGTCAATTGTCCCAGTAATGTATTTTCTAGTTTTTCCCCCCTACCAGTATAGGTTTTGGTCTAAGGTAACATATTGTGTTTAGTTCCATGTTGTTGTTTCAGTTCCCTTTAATCTGTAACATTTCCTCATATGTTCTGTCTTTCATGACATTGACATTTTTGAAGAATTGAGGCAAGTTATTTTATACAGTGTCCCTAACTGTGGGTTTGTCTGATGTTTCCTCATGGTTAAATCAGACTGTACATTCCCAGCAGGATACTAGATACATGGTTTTGTTTCATTCTTAAGGAATCATATCTGGAGGCATATGATGTTCGTCTGTTCTTCCTTGGGGATGTTAATTTTTCTGTTTGTGAAGGTGTTTTTTCCAGTGTTTCCACTCTACATTTATTATTTTCTCCCTTTCAATTAAAGCAACTTTACACTTTAAGACTGTGTGAATATCTTGCTTTTCATTAGACTTTTCAACCTAGATTTAGCAACCACTGATGATTTTTGCCCACAGCAGTCTTTATTATGATAATCACAAGATGCTGATTTTTCCAACACTATTACACTCTCCATAATTCTGCACCTACTTGTATTTGTTATGATAGTGACAGGAAACAGATGGCACACTTTAAAGAGTTTAGTCAACAAGATTTTATTGAAGGGTTGCTTTACTGAAATGTGGCCATGGTTAAGAGTCAACAAGGAATGAGAAAGGGCCAATAACTAGAAAGAAAGAGAAGCCATTACCACCCGTAGGCCTGCAGAGAGGCCTTGCCACTTGCCACTTGCCACTTGCCACTGTGGTGAAAACCTGGAGGAACTGCACTTGGGTGCCGTAGCTCCTGAGGAAAGCAGCCACTGACAGCACAGAGAGACAAGATAGAGGTTTTGTCCACCATGACGGGTTTGTCCATTTCTGAAAGAGAGGAAGGACAGAGAGAGAAACAGAATCCGAAGCAGGCTCCAGGCTCTGAGCTGTCAGCATAGAGCCCAATGTGGGGCTCGAACCCACAAACTGTGAGATCATGACCTGAGCTGAAGTCAGATGCTCAACAACTGAGCCACCCAGGCACCCCAGGTTTGTCCATTTCTTCATGAAGTTGTCAAAGTTTGCTTTATTTTGAGGCTACTTTATTGGGAGCTTACAAGTTTACAATCATTACCATTTCTTGGCAAATTGGGCACTTTATCATAATCTAAAGATTCTGTCACTAAAAATGCTTTTTGTCTTACAGTAGAGTTGCCAGATAAAATACAGAATGCCCAATTAAATTTGTATTTCAGATAAACAACAAATAAATTTTAGTGTATGTCCTAAGTAATGTTAAAAACTATTCATCATTTATCTGAAATACAAATTTAACTTACATAGTCCTCGGTTTTGTTTACTTTCACTAAATTTGGCAACCCTATCTTTAAAAGACTTTTTTTTTTTTTAGTACTTATATAGCTACCCTGACTTTGGTTGTAACTTCCCTTGTATGTCTTTTTCTATTTTGTAAATTTCAACATTTCTAAGTCTTTGTGTTTGAATGGTTTCTTAGCCTGTAGCTAGAATTGTATTTAATCTGGCAAATATCCTTTTTCTAGCAAGTTTTCTACATTTATTAGGATTACTTTATTATTATTATTATTATTATTATTATGTTTATTATTATGTTTATTATGTTTATTTCTTTTTGAGAGAGAGAAAGCACGAGCAGGGGAGGGACAGAAAGAAGGAGACAGAATCCAAAGCAGGCTCCACACTGGCAGCACAAAGCCCAAAGTGGGGCTTGAACCCATAAACCATGAGATCATGACCTGAGCCAAAGTCAGATGCTCAACTAACTGAGCCACCCAGGAGCCCCTGTCCTTACTTTTTAAAACTCTATTTTCAAGTATTTTCTTATTTTCCCCACTTCTTTTGTGTTCTAGCTATCTCTCTTTTTGCTTGATTTTTAAAATTCCATCTTCCCCTCCTGCTGTTTTAGAAGTTAGACGTATATTCTTTTGTTAGTCTTAAAGTATTACTGTCCAAGCTCTACCTGATAAAATGTAAAGCTGTTTGATATTTTAAATCTCCACATAAACATTTACCCTTAGATAACCACCCTTTTAATGCTTTTGCTGTTACTGTTGACTATTTCAGTTCTTTTTTTTAACCCCACTTGTTAGAATCATTATTATTATCTGTAGACAATATTTATTTATGTTTATGTACATGTTTACCACTTGCCTTTTTCTTGAGTACTTGCATCTAAGATCTTTATCAGGTGGGTGTCCCTATGTATATATAGGGAGATACATGTACATACACACAACTGTACTATTTTACTACAATATATCTAACAGTGGCTTTTTTCTTTTATTTATTTGGCTCTGTGTACCTATTTTAGGCAAATCCCTATATTTCAATACTTCTGTAAAATTCTCAGCCATTTCTCCTTGAAAGTTGTGTTTCTTCCATTTTCTCCAGTTTGTCATTGGACTCCACAGTTAGTTGAATATTAAAATGTTTCATTCTGCCCTCTAAATATTTTAACATCTCTTTCATGTTTTCTGTCTTGTCTGTCTGCTATGTTCTGGGTAATTTCTTTGGATTCATTTTCTAATTCTCTCATTCTCTCTTCATCTGTTTCTATTCTCTTTAACCAACCCAATACATTTTAACTTTAACAGTTATATTTTTGGCTCTTTTTAACCTGCCTGCTATATTAAAATATTCTCTTGTTCCTTGCTTATTTTTTGAATATGTGTATTTTATGACATTTTAAAGGAGTGTTTATTTATTTATTTATTTTTGAGAGACAGCATGCAAACAGGGGAGGCGCAGAGAAAGGAGGAGACAGAGAACTCCAAGCAGGCTCTGCGCTGTCAGCACAGAACCTGATGCAGGGCTCAAACCCACAAACTATAAGATCATGACCTGAGCCAAAATCAAGAGTTGGATGCTTAATCAATTTAGCCACCCAGATGCCCTTATGGTAATTTTTAAAACATCAGAGTGATCTTGGGTGTTTCAACTACTGAGAAATTCCTAGATTTCTTTTTTTTAATCAACCGTTTATGTCCACTTTCTTAGAGACATAGATACCATCCCCAAATTTTCCTATATTTTGTTTTTGTTGAATCAGAGTAGTTGAATTTGATAGAAGTTCAATGTTGCTTTGTTCAGACATTCATTTTGGGGACTTGAACTCTTGGATAAACATCAGTGGCCTTCATGTGAACCTTCATGTATTTTTTTCACCTAATATATTTTGCATTTTAACAAATGACACTTTCTCATAAATAATAAATTGATAGACGAGAGTGTACAAAGGCTTCATATTGTAGCAAAAATCTACTGATCATGTTTCATAATTGAATGAAGGTTGTGCAGGCTATTGCCAGTTTGTTTCTGCTAGCTATTTATTTATTTGTTTGTTTATTTATTTATTTAATATAGTTTATTGTCAAACTGGCTAACATACAGTGTGTAAAGTGTGCTCTTAGTTTTTGGGATAGATTCCCATGGTTCATCGCTTACATACAATACCCAGTGCTCATCCCAACAAGTGCCCTCCTCAATGCCTATCACCCATTTTCCCCCCATCAGCCCTCAGTTTGTTCTGTGTATTTAAGAGTCTCTTATGGTTTGCCTCCCTACTTCTCTGTTTGTAACTATTTTTTTCCCCTTCCCTTCCCCTATGGGCTTCTGTTAAGTTTCTCAAGATCCACATATGAGTGAAAACATATGATCTGTGTCTTTCTCTGACTGACTTATTTCACTCACCATAACACTCTCCAGTTCCATCCACGTTGCTGCAAATGGCAGGATTTCATTCTTTCTCCTTGCCAAGTAGTATTCCATTGTATATATAAACCACATCTTATTTTTCCATTCATCAGTTGATGGACATTTAGGCTCTTTCCATAATTTGGGTATTGTTGAAAGCACTGCTGTAAACATTAGGGTACATGTGCCCCTGTGAATCAGCACTCCTCTGTCCTTTGGATAAATTCCTAGTCGTACTATTGCTGGGTCATAGTGTTCTATTTTTAATTTTTTGAGGAACCTCCACACTGTTTTCCAGAGTCGTTGTACCAGTTTGCATTCCCACCAACGGTGCAGGAGGGTTCCTGTTTCTCCACATCCTCTCCAGCATCTGTAGTTTCCTGAGTTGTTCATTTTAGCCACTTTGACTGGTGTGAGGTGGTATCTCAATGTGGTTTTGATTTGTATTTCCCTGATGAGGAGTGACATTGAGCATCTTTTCATGTGTCTGTTGGCCATCTGGATGTCTTCTTTGGAAAAATGTCTTTTCATGTCTTTTTCTCATCTCTTCACTGGATTGTTTTTCAGGTGCTGAGTTTGGTAAGTTCTTTACAGATTTTGGATACTAGCCCTTTATCCGATATGTCATTTGCAAATATCTTTTTCCATTCTGTTGGTTGCCTTTTAGTTTTGTTGGTTGTTTCCTTTGCAGTGCAGAAGCTTTTTATCTTGATGAGGTCCCAATAGCTCATTTTTGCTATTAATTCCCTTGTCTTTGGAGATGTGTTGAGCAAGAAATTGCTGTGGGTGAGGTCAAAGAGGTTGTTGCCTGCCTTCTTCTTTTGGGTTTTGATGGTTTCCTATCTCACATCTAGGTCTTTCATCCATTTTGGGTTTATTTTCGTGTATGGTGTAAGAAAGTGATCTAGTTCTATTCTTCTGCATGTTGCTGTCTAGTTCTCCGAGCACCATTTACTAAAGAGACTGTCTTTTTTCCATTGGTCACTCTTTCCTACTTTGTCAAAGATTAGTTGGCCATACATTTGTGGGTCCAATTCTGGACCATTGGTCTATGTGTCTGTTTTTGTGCCAATACCATACTGTCTTGATGATTACAGCTTTGTAGTAGAGGCTAAAGTCTGGGATTGTGACGCCTCCTGCTTTGGTTTTCTTCTTCAATATTACTTTGAGTATTTGGGGTATTTTGTGGTTCCATACAAATTTTAGGATTCTTTGTTCTAGCTTTGAGAAGAATGCTGGTGCAATTTTGATTGGGATTGCATTGAATGTGTAGATTGCTTTGGGTACTATTGATATTTTAACAATATTTACTCTTCCAATCCATGAGCATGGGATGTTTTCCATTTCTTTGTATCTTCTTCAATTTCCTTCATAAGTTTTCTATAGTTTTGAGCATACAGATCTTTTACATCTTTGCTTAGGTTTATTCCTAGGTATTTTGTGGTTCTTGGTACAATTGTAAATGGGATCATGTTTTAACCCAGAGATGCTTCTTTTCCTTTTCAAGGAGACAGTAAGTGTACCCCCAACAGCCTCCTTCCTGCCCCTCCAAATCATTCCCTCCTCCTTTCTAACCATAACTTCTGTCCTGAATTTATAATGGATTTGATTTTGCTTGTTTTTAAGTTTCATATAAATGGAGTCATACAATACATATTGAGGAAAGAAAAATCAGTCTGTGACAAACAGGAACTGATCACACACAGCATCTAGGCAACAGTTTATTAAAAGCTGGCTTTGTGCTCACCACTAGGACATGCTGGTCTCCTATTTGATATAAATGATCTTGGGGCGCCTGGGTGGCTCCGTCAGTTAAGCATCCGACTTCGGCTCAGGTCATGATCTCACAGTTCGTGAGTTCGAGCCCCGCGTCGGGCTCTGTGCTGACAGCTCAGAGCCTGGAGCCTGCTTCACATTCTGTGTCTCCCTCTCTCTCTGCCCCTTCCCTGCTCATGCTGTGTCTCTCTCTGTCTCAAAAATAAATAAACATTTAAAAAAAAATTTTTAAAAAATGATCTCACAAAATACCAACATTGGACAGTATTACTTTTTAACCATAATGAACTGAGAAAAGACAAGACCCCTTGATACTTTTGTCTAAGCATGGAGAAAATTACGGTTACTTTGCAAACTACAGAATATCAAATATCCACCTCTTGTCTAATATGAGTGACTACTGCTTTCTTACCAATAATCGCTTTAGTCTTGCTTCTTGTCTGCCTTCCTCTAGGTACAATAAAGTCATAGAATCATCCCTTCTTGTTGGCAGCACCCAATCCAGAGCAAACTCCTTAATCATGTATGGTTTCCAGTGCTCTTTTACTGAGACACCCCACATTTCCCCATGATGTGGGTTTGTCCTTGCTTGAAATGAGTAATAAACTCGGCATGTTCAACTACAGCTATATTTCTGGTAGTCTTTTGCTTGAGGGCACTGACAGTATTCATTTTTGTCTGGTTTCTTTCATGTAATATTTATGGGATTCATGTTGGATTTCACAGTGGTTCATTTTTGTTATTTGATGTTATACTTTGATTATATAACTATTTGGACATTTTGGTTGTTTGTAGTTTTAGGAATGTTTTAATATTGATATAAAATATCCTTGTGGGGGCGCCTGGGTGGCTCAGTCAGTTGAGCGGCCGACTTCGGCTCAGGTCATGATCTCACGGTCCGTGGGTTGGAGCCCCGCGTCAGGCTCTGTGCTGAAAGCTCAGAGCCTGGAGCCTGCTTCCGATTCTGTGTCTCCCTCTCTCTGACCCTCCCCCATTCGCTCTGTCTCTCTCTGTCTCAAAAATAAATAAATGTTAAAAAAAATTTTTTTAAATATCCTTGTGAATTTCTTTAGGTAAAAATGAATGTACATTTTTGTTGAGAATATTCCTGAGAGTTATGCTAGGAGTTGCCAAGACTACTCACAGTAATCCATAATTCTTATACTCACAGTTACAGTTGGTTACCGAAAAAGGATACAAAGTACAATCAGCAAGGGGAAAAGGCACTTAGGATTGAACTCCGGAGGAAACCAGGTGCTATCTTCAAATGTCCCCTCTAATGGAGTGACATAGGATATGCTTCATTCACCTAGCAATATATGTGACAGCACATACGGATTGTTGCCAACCAGGGGGCTCACTTGAGCTTTTGTATCCAGGGTTTTTACTGGGGATTGGTCACAGGCATGTAGTGCCTGCATGACTAGCTTCAGTTTCTCATGCTCCAGACCCCGCAGAGAAAAAGCAGGTGTTCACCATAAATAAATTATTAACATAAACTATCTGCTCATACTGGTACAGCCTGGTCCAATTGTGCACAAACATTATAGACAGAGCACTCAGAACTCAGATCCAAGAGCCAAGCAATAGCCAGTCCTGAAAACAGACCTTTCATTGGAATATGCACCATGTGAGCAACCTGGGCCTGCTGAGTTAATCTTTTCCTTCACAGAGTAAAAGTGATGGGTCAAAGGGTATTTGTATGTTTAAATTTAGGAGATAATGCCAAAGAGGTTTCCAAAGTGATTATACCAGTTTATTGTCTCACCAATGGATATATGAGAATTTCCCTTGTTGCACATTGCCAGTTGTGGGGAATAAACTTAGGAATTCCCTGAGCCTGCACCGATGGGCTAACAAGGCATAAAGAATTACAGAGCCATAGAATGCTCACACCCAAGCTTGGGTAAACAAGATTAGGCCCCCAGAATAGAGTGGGGGGAGGACAAAGGGCCCCCAGAATAAAGTAAGGGGGGGAAAAGTCCCCCAGAATAGAAAGGGGGGGGGGCAAAGGCACCCAATACAAAGGTATATTAGGTAAGCATGATTCAGAGTGTTCAGGGTGAAAGCACCCCCAATTTAGTACTATAGCAGAAAGCTGCTTTCAGAGGAAGGAAGGACCAAATTAGGTAAACAGGTAAATAGGGCTATAGACCACTGTGCTGCGGGTGATGCTGCCCAGAGCAGAGCTGATTAACAAAAGAAAGGTGCCTTGTTAGCCCATCAGTGCAGGCTCAGGGAATTCCTAAACTTATTCCCCACAGCATTTGTTAGAATCAATCTTTTAAAATTTTAGTGTTTTCGGGGCGCCTGGGTGGCTTGGTCGGTTAAGCGTCCGACTTCGGCTCAGGTCACGATCTCACGGTCCGTGAGTTCGAGCCCCGCGTCGGGCTCTGTGCCGACAGCTCAGAGCCTGGAGCCTGTTTCAGATTCTGTGTCTCCCTCTCTCTGACCCTCCCCTGTTCATGCTCTGTCTCTCTCTGTCTCAAAAATAAATAAACGTTAAAAAAAATTAAAAAAAAAAATAATAAAAAAAAAAATAAAATTTTAGTGTTTTCTTGTAGATGCACAGTGATGTTTCATTATGGTTAAGATTCATATGTACTTAAAAACTAATGAGAGTAAACACTTTTCCATATGGTATTTGCAACTGCACTATTTTATAAAATGCCTAGTTAAGTCTTTTACCCTATTTCCTACTGAATTATTTGCTTTTCCCTTAATGATCTTTAGGAATTCTCTACATATTTTTATGTACAGTTTAATATGTATTTCACAAATCCTCTCTCACTTACCTGACTTGCCTTTTCTCTAAGTCTTTTCAAGAATAAAAGTTCTTGGGGCACCTGGGTGGCTCAGTCGGTTAAGCATCAGACTCTTGACATCAGCTCACGTCCTGATCTTGGCCATGGTGGAATCAAGCCCCATGCCATGCTCCTCACTGAGCTTGGAGCCTACCTGGGATTCTCTCTCTCTCCCTCTCTCTGCCTCCCCTCCCCCCCCACTTGCACTTTCTCTCAACATATATAAATAAACATTTTTTTTAAAAAAGAATGAAAGTTCTCAATTTTAATCCCTAATCTGGTGTCTTTGCCATTAGTTTAGTGTTTTTGTTATATCATTGAATAAATCTTTTTCATAATCCAAGGCCATGAAGATATTCTCTGTGTTATATCTGAAAACATTAATGCTTTACCTTTCTAATTGAGGTCACAACCTACCTAGAATTGACATTTTTTATTGTGGTAAAAATGCATAACATAAAATTTATGATTTTAAACATTTTTAAATGTACAGTTCAGTAGTATTAAGTATATTGACATTGCTGGGGCGCCTGGGTGGCTCAGTCGGTTGAGCATCCGACTTCGGCTCAGGTCATGATCTCACAGTTTGTGGGTTCAAGCCCCGCATCAGGCTCCTTGCTGACAGCTCAGAGCCTGGAGCCTGCTTCAGATTCTGTGTCTCCCTCTCTCTCTGCCCCTCCCCCTCTCATGCTCTGGCTCCCTCTGTCTCAAAAATAAATAAACATTAACAAAAAATTAAAATCCATGGGGCACCTGGGTGGCCCCGTCGGTTAAGCGTCTGACTGCGGCTCAGGTCACGATCTCACAGTTTGTGAGTTCGAACCCCAAGTTAGGCTCTGTGCTGACAGCTCAAGAGCCTGGAGCCTGCTTCGGATTCTGTGTCTCCCTCTCACTCTGCCCCTCCCCCACTCACACTCTGTTTCTTTCTCCTTCAAAAATAAACAAACATTTTTAAAAAATTTAAAAAAAAGTATACTGACGTTGCTAAGAAACAGATACTCAGAATTTTTTCATCTTGCAGAACAAACTCTATCCGTTAAACAACAACTCCCCATTTCTCCCTTCCCCCCTAGCCCCTAGCAACCACCATGCCACTTTCTATCTTTGGATTTGACTATACTTTAAGTACATAATATAAGTAGGTTATACAGTTGTGTCTTTTTCATGACTAGTATATTTCATTTAGCATAATGTCCTCAAGATTTATCCATGTTGTAGCACATAACAGGATTTTCTTTTAAAAACTGGATGACACATTTAAAAAAAGGCAGGGGGCGCCTGGATGGTTTGGTTGGTTAAGCATCCAACTTTGGCTCAGGTCATGATGTCGTGATTTGTGAGTTCGAGCCCCACGTCTGGCTCTACGCTGACAGCTCAGAGTTTGCTTTGGATTCTCCGTCTCCTGCTCCCTCTCTCTGCCCCTTTCACACTCATGCTTTCTTTCTCTGTCTCAAAAATAAGTAAAAATAGGGGCGCCTGGGTGGCTCAGTCGGTTAAGCGTCCAACTTCAGCTCAGGTCATGATCTCATGGTTTGTGAGTTTGAACCCCATGTCAGGCTCTATGCTGACAGCTCAGAGCCTGGAGCCTGCTTCAGATTCTGTGTCTCCCTCTCTCTCTGAACCTCCCCTGCTTGCACTCTCTCTCTCTCTCTCTCTTTCAAAAATAAATAAACATTAAAAAAAAATTTTTTTAAATAATAAGTAAAAATAAACATTAAAAAAACTGGATGATACTCCATTATATCTACATAGGACATTTTGTTTATCCATTCATCCATTGATGGACATTTGGGTTGCTTCCACCTTGTGAATAATGCTGCTATGAACATGGGTGCAAATATCTCTTTGAGACCCTGCAGGATTGCTGGATTATATGGTAATCTTCTTTTTAATTTTTTTGAGGAACTGCCATACTGTTTTCCATAGCTGAGTCATACTATTTCATAATTACATTACAGTATACAAGGGTTCTAACTTCTCCACATCCTTGCCCACACCTGTTATTTTCTGGCTTGTTGTTTTTCTCTAGTAATAATAATGGGATTACTAATGAATGTGAAGTTATGGCTCATTGTGGTTTTGATTTGTATATCTCCAATATGTAGCTATATTGAGAATCTTTCCATGTGCTTTCTGGTCCTGTGTATATCATCTTTGGAGAAATGTCCAAGTCGTTTGCCTATTTTTAAATAAAGTTATTTGATTTTTTATTGTCAAGTTCTAGAAGTTCATTATATGATCTGTATATTAAATCCTTATCAGATGTACGATTTGTAAATATCTAGGTTTCTTTAGGCATGTTATTTTGTTCCTTTGTGGGCCTTATTTCCTTGTTTCTTTGTATGCTTCATGGTCTTTTGTTGAGATTTGTAATTTTGAAAAAACAATCACCTCTCCCATTCTTTATTAATGGGCTTCATGTAGGGGAAGATCTTCACTATCAGTCAGCCCAGCTAAATATCTAGGACCTCTCAAGCCTTTTCTAACTAACCAAGGCCACTTTTGCAGTCTACAACAGGGATGATTTCAAATTATGTATCATTTTTCTATAACAGGCTATTCCTCCTTTTTTAAAGTTTATTTTATTTTGAGAAAGAGAGGGAGGGAAAGAGAGGGAGAAGGGGAGAGAGAGAGAGAGAGAGAGAGAGAGAGAGAGAGAGAGAGAGAGAGAATATGAATGAATGAATGAATGAATATGAGAGCCAGGGAGGAGCAAAGAGAGAAGGAGAGAGAAAATCCCAAGCAGGCTCCATGGTGTGAGTGCAGAGCCCAATGCGGGGCTCAGTCTCATGAACTGTGACCTCATAACCTGAGCTGAGATCAAGAGTTGGATGCTTAACCAACTGAGCCACACAGGTGCCCCTAAATATCTATTTCTTCTCTGTCAGTTTGTTTAGTTTTCCCAAGAGCTTGTCGATTTCTTCTTTTAAAAAAAATGTTTATTTTTGAGAGAGCATGTGTGCAAGCGGGAGAGGGGCAGAGAGAGAGGGCACAGAGAATTCGAAGCAGGCTCTGTGCTGACAACAGTGAGCCCAGTGCAGGGCTCAAAAACTCACAAACCGTGAAATCATGACCTGAGCCAAAGTCGCTTACTCAACCAACTGAGCCACCCAGGTGCCCCTAAATATATATTTCTTTTTACATCAGTTTGTTTAAGTTGTGTTTTCCAAGAGCTTGTCTATTTCTTCTAATATTGCAAATTTATTGGCAAAAGGAATCCGTAATAACCTCTTAATTACCTTTTAAAATATTGAGGTGAAACTCAGACCACAGTTAACATTATTAAAGTGTACAATTCAGTGGCATTCAGTTCATTCACAGGGTTATAGTTACCAACTCTTTCTGGTTTAGTATTTTATATAGCCTCAAAATAACCTTTAAGTAATCATTCCTCATTCCTCCTTCTCTCATCTCGTTGGGAACCACTAATCTGCTTTCTGTCTCTGTTAGTATGTTTTTGCGGTTCATGTGTCCTTTTAAAGCTTAATAATATTCCATGGTACATTTTTTTAAAGTTTATTTATTTATTTTTTAGAGAGAGCAGGGGAGGGGCAGAGAGACAGAGAGACAGAGAATCCCAAGCAGGCTCTGCGCTGACAGCGCGGAACCTGACTCGGGGCTCAAACTCACAAACTGTGAGATAATGACCTGAGCCAAAATCGAATCAGACACTTAACCAACTGAGCCACCCAGGCACCGCCCCAGGGTACATTTCTACCACACTTTATCCATTTGTCCAGTGATGGACATGTGGATTGTTTACACCTTTTGGCTATTCTGAACAATGCTGCTATGAACATTAATGTACAGTTTTCTGTGTAGACATATATTTTTATTTCTCTTGGATATATACCTAGAAATGGAATACCTGGGTAATTTGGGAATTTTATGTTTAACTTTTTGAGGAGCTGTCAAACTCTTCTCTACAGTGGTTGTGCATTCTACATTCCCATCAGCAACACACAAGAGTTCCTATTTCTTCACCTCCTCATCAGTGCTTGTTATTTCCCTTTTAAAAACATTGTTGAGGGGCTCCTGGGTGGCTCAGTCAGTTATGCATCCAGCTTTGGCTCAGGTCATGTTCTCATGGTTTGTTGGTTCGAACCCTGCATCGGGCTCTGTGCTGACAGCTGAGTCTGGAGCCTGCTTCAGATTCTGTGTCTTTGTCTCTCTCTGCTCCTCCCCTGCTCGTGCTCTGTCTCTTTCTCTCAAAAACAAATAAACGTTAAAAAAAAATTGTTGGGGTCCCTGGATGGTGCATTTGTTTAAGTGTCGGACTCTTTATATCAGCTCAGGTCTTAATCTCAGGGTCATGAGTTCAAGCCCCACATTTAGCTCCATGCTGTGCATGGAGCCTACTTAATAAAAATAAAATTAAAAAATTCTAGCCATCCTAGCAAATGTGAAGTGATACCTCATTGTGGTTTTGATTTGCATTTCTTTAATGACAAATGAATTTGAATATCTCTTCATGTACTTGTTTTCCACTTGTATATCTTTGGAGAACTGTCTATTCAAGTCCACTGCCCATTTTTTATTTTTTTTTTTTTGTTGAGTTGCAAGAGTTCTTTATTCTGGATACCAAACCTTTATCAGAGGTACCATTGCAAATATTTTTCCCATTCCATAGGCTGTCTTTTCATTTTCTTGATAATGTCTTTTGATGTACAAAGGTTTAATCTGTGTGTATCCAGTTTGTTTTTCATTTGTCACTCATGCTTTTGATGTCAAATCTAAGAATCCATTCCCATATCTGAAGGAATGAAGATTTACTCCTGTGTTTTCTTTTTTTTTTTTTAATGTTTATTTTTGAGACAGAGAGAGACAGAGTGTGAGTGGGGGAGGAACAGAGAGAGAGGGAGACACAGAATCCAAAGCAGGCTCCAGGCTCTGAACTGTCAGCGCAGAGCCCGATGCGGGGCTCGAACCCACAAACTGTGAGATCATGACCTGAGCCAAAGTTGGACACTCAACCAACTGAGCCACCCAGGTGCCCCAAGTTTGTCACTTTTAAAATGTTTCTGGAGTCTAGGCTACTCTCAGGCATGTCCCATGTGTTGTCTCAACATTCAGACTTCTTTGATCTCATGGCACCTCTATAGCAACATGTGGCAGAGGAAGAGAGAGACTGAGCGTGGAGAATCGCGCATAGTCTTTTTTTTTTTTTAATTTTTTTTTTTAATGTTTCTTTACTTTTCAGACAGAGCACGAGTTGGGGAGGGGCAGAGAGGGAGACACAGAATTCGAAACAGGCTCCAGGCTCTGAGCCGTCAGCACGACCCTGATGTGAGGTTTGAACCCATGAACCGTGAGATCATGACCTGAGCCCAAGTCAGACACTTAACCGACTGAGCCACCCAGGCGCCCCCGTGCATAAAGTCTTAAGTGCTTCCTCTTAGAAATGTCACACATAATTCCTCTTTGTTTGCTAGTAAAAGCCATGCCTGATGTCAGGTGGTCCTGTCTAACTTCAACAGATCAGGAAGTACAGTCCTCTCATGTGACAGAGGAAAGGAGGACTGAATATATTGGTGAGCAGTACAAATGCTTGCCACTCTCTTTGAAATGATGTTTTTAAGGAACATTAATATAAATACCTTGAGCACAAGGACCTTGTTCACCACAGTGTGATGAGCACCTAGGTCAATATCTCTTATAACCAAGAAATACTTGCTGAACAAGTAAGTGAGAGGAAGACATTAAACTTCCCCAATACAGTAAGCAGTAATATTTTCTAATTGGCTATAGATATAAAAGAGTACACATTGAATTTACCTCTGATGAGAAACTATTTGCTTTTCTTATACTTAGCAGTTTATTATGGTCAATCTTTGGTAAATTTGGATGGTTTAATAGCATGCCAAATTCTTCCTTTGCAATGGACTAAACTTTTAGTGGATAGTCAAAAAAATATGAATTAGCATTTTTAAGTCTGTCATTTATAGAAATAAAAGGTTGATATACATGCTATAATATCTATGCTACCATTTACCATATGATTTCATTCTCCCACTATTTTTTTCTTCTCAAAATATGAAATTTAGCTAGTGTAGCACATTTCAATCATTGAATCAATAGAAATTTTTGAGAACATTGGGAAGCAAAACTGACAAAAATCTTTGCTTTTTTTCCCCAGAAAATAGTAATGATTATAGCAAATAAGGAAACTATATATTATTAGATGATAACTTCTTTGGGAAAAATAGAGCAAGGTTAGGGGGATTGAGAGAGTTGAATGGTGAGGAAACAGGTTACAGTTACACACAGAGGAATCCGAGCAACTCTTATTAAAAAAAAAAAAATGTGTCTAAGCAAAGACATCAAGGTCGTAAGGGAATTTCCATCCAGATACCTGGGGGCAAACCTGTACAAGGTAGAGGGAGTAGTCTGTGCAAAGGCTTTCAGGCAGGAGAACACCTATTTTGTCTGAGGTATTACATGTGGGTGGAGTAGAGCCAGTGAATCAGAGAGATTAGATGAGTCAACCTCCAGCCTCTGCTTCTAGTCACTAGGTGGACAGTTCTGGTCTAGTCTCTTTGTCATGGAAATTCCTGTCCATCCCCTTGGCTCTGAGACAGTTTTTTAAAAATAGCTTCAGGGGGCACCTGGATGACTCAGTCAGTTAAACATCTGACTTCAGGTCAAGTGTTGATCTCATGGTTCTGTGACTCTCAGCCCGGAACCACTTCAGATTCTCTGTCTCACTGTCTCTCTGCCCCTCCCCCACCCTCAAAAATAAACATTAAAAAATAATAAAAACATATACACAATGGTTTTTAAAAATCAAAGAATTCTGTGAACAATTATTAAAAAAAAAATAAGTAACGGCCTCAGGTTGAAAAGGCATAACTCATAACTTAGTCTTTGTCCCCAGGCTTCTCTCTTTGTTTATTGGAGAATTCTTAACAGTACCTCGAAAGGCCTACATTAGGCTTTTTTTTTTCCTTTGCTCAGTTTTATCTCCTATCAAGTCTTCCACCTCACTGTCTCTGCATACACTTACTTTAGCTTGATATCAGAATTTGACTTTTTCAATCCTAAAAACGCACAAATTAGTGTACCCTCAGTCAGTTTCAGTTTGCTCTTAACAGAGCTGTATTTACTTTCAAAAATTTCTTGATTATAGGATTTATTGAAGGCTAAAAAATTTAGTTAACATATACCAACATCTGGACTTTAACTTACAGTTTTCCCTAACATTGTATATGGCCTCCATAGGCCCATGATCAGTGTCCCAAAGGTACAGTATTTGATAATTTAAGCTAAAGGGACTGAAACCACTATAAGAATTCTCAAATTCCCTGTTTGATCATGTGGGGTCCCTACTACTCTCTGATGATCCTCAGAGATCTTAACTTTATATTACAGTTTCTCATTCCTGATATGATAGTCTTAGTTTCAAGCAACAGGAACCAACTCAAGCTGATTTAAGCAGAAAGATAACTTATTAAAAGGGTGTAAGGTGACATGAGAGTCCGTAAATAGGTCCTGCCATTTATGGTTAATGAACGGTTAATTGTTTTTCAAAAAGAATGCCAGGACAATTCAATGGTCTTTTCAACAAATTGTGCTGGGACAACTGGATGCCAACATGCAAAGATTGAAGTTGGATCCATTCTCTTTTTTTTAATTTAATTTTTATAATGTTTAATTGTTTTTGAGAGAGAGAGAGACAGAGCATGAACAGGGGAGAGCCAGAGAGCAATGGAGACACAGAATCCGAAGCAGGTTCCAGGCTCTGAGCTGTCAGCACAGAGTCCGACGCCAGGCTTGAATGCACAGGCCATAAGATCATGACCCGATCTGAAGCTGGATGCTCAACTGACTGAGCCACCCAGGCGCCCCGATCCCTTCTTTAATATCATAACACAGAAATTAACTCAAAATGAGTTACAGACCTAAATATAAGAGCTAAGCCTGTAAAACTCATAGAGGAAAACATAGGAATAAATATTTATGGCCTTAGATTTGACACTAGTTTTATAGATACGACAGCAAAAGCGTAAGGAAAACAAAAGAAAAAATAGGAAAATTGGACTACATTGAAATTATAAACTTTTGTGCTATAAATGATATCATCAAAAGAGTGAAAAGACAACACACAGAATGGTATCTAGATATTAGTATCTAGAATATATAAAGAACTCTATGATTCAATAACAAGAATTCACATCACTCAGTTTAAAAATGGGCAAAGAGGGGCGCCTGGGTGGCTCAATTGGTTAAGGTCTATCTTCAGCTCAGGTCATGATCTTGCAGTTCATGGGTTCGAGCCCCACATTGGGCTTTGCGCTGACCATGCCAAGCCTGCTTCAGATTCTCTGTCTCCTTCTCTGCACCGCCCCTGCTCCCTGTCTCTCTCTCTATCTCTTTCTCTCTCAAAAATAATTTAATATATATATATATATGGGCAAAGATTTTGAGTGGACATTTCCCTAAAAAGATACAGAAGTAGCTAAAAAGCACATGAAAAGATGCTTGATGGGGCTCCTGGGTGGCTCAGTCGGTTAAGCTGCCGACTTCGGCTCAGGTCATGATCTCGCGGTCCGTGAGCTCGAGCCCCGCGTCAGGCTCTGTGCTGACAGCTCAGAGCCTGGAGCCTGTTTCAGATTCTGTGTCTCCCTCTCTCTGACCCTCCCCCCGTTCATGCTCTGTCTCTCTCTGTCTCAAAAATAAATAAATGTTAAAAAAAAAAAAAAGATGCTTGATATCATTAATCATTCGGGAGATGCAAATCAAAAGCACAATTAGATACTACTTCACATCCACTAGGATACCTGCAATGAAAATATATGGGAAACAGTATGGTAGTTCTCCAAAATATTAAACATGGAATTATCATGTGATCCAGGAATTTTCTTTGTGGGTATATACACAAATGAAAGCAGGTACTCATATCTGTATGCCAGTGTTCATAGCAGCATTATGCACAAGAGCCAAAAGGTGTGAACAGCAACTTATTGTCCATCAGCAGATGAACAGATAGATAAAATGTGCTATATACATACAGTGGAATGAAATTCCTTAAAATGGAATAAAATTTGATACATGCTACCACCTTGAAGACAGACATTATGCTAAGTGAAATAGCCAGACAAAAAGAACAAATATTGTATGATTCTATTTATTTGGAGTACCTAGGATAGTCAAATATATAGAGACTAAAGTAGAACAGTGGTTATCAGGGGCTGGAGGAAGGACGGAAAGTTCTTGAAATGGATAGTGGTAATGGTTGCACAACAGTGTGAATGCGCTTAATGCCATTAAACTATATACTTTAAAATGGTTGAAATGGTATGGAACTGGTGAAACACTTACAGTGTTCACCTGAAACTAATATAACACTGTATGTTAACTACACTGGAATTAAAATGGGAAATGTTATTATATATATTTTACCACAATAAAAACAAAAAAATATTTAATAATGTGTTTCCAAGTATGTGGAGATATTAGTATCCTCATACACTGCTTGTGGGAATGTAAAATGGTGCAGTCACTTTGGAAAACAGTCTGACTGGGATTTCCTCAAAAAATTAAACATAAAATGGACAAAGGCCTTAATAGATATTTCTCCAAAGAAGATTAACCCAAATGGCCAATAAGCATATGAAAAGATGCTTGCTTTGAATTCTTTTATGAGACAATCAGCTGTGTCCAGAAGAGAAGCCTGAGGAGAGGCTCGGGGAAAACTAGGTGTATTACAGGTGCTTACAGGTCCTAGAGAGAGAAGGCATGGCATCCCATGCAGGGCCTTGTGGAAAGGCTACCAGGGTGGTTAGGAGACTAGAGGGGGGGAGGGTTAGGCCAGAGCCTTTATTGAGGTTTGTAAATGAAAGGCAAGAAAGGGCAGGGTGAACAGTTTAGGATTAGCTAGTTTAACTTATTTCAGTGGTATTTGGGCCTTGGGGTGGTCCCACTTACCTGGCACCTGCCCCAGGAGGATTAAGGCAGAGGAATAGTGTCTTTTGACGCACCAGGACCAGATAGAGGAGACATGGCCCTGGATTGACTAGTTTGTATATCAGAGACATGCTTCGGGCTCGGCCCTTTCCTGTCTGTAAGAACTAGCTAGTCCTGGAGGGGCAATCTCTTTCCAGACAGAAAGTTGTTTTGGGGGCGGATTTTTTGCTTGTTGTTGTTGTTGTTGTTGTTTTTATGGTGCCAAAATATCATAATATGCAGAAATTAAAAATAATTATAACAGACTGTTCAATATCACTAGTCATTAGGGAAATGCAAATCAAAACCACAACAAGGAACCCCTTCACTTTCATTAGGATGGCTATTACAAAAAGGAAAAGGAAAAGAAATTACAGGTGTTAGTAAGGATGTGGAGAAATTATAAACCTGGTGCATTGCTGATGGGAATGTAAAATGATCCAGCCACTTTTGAAGTTCCTCAAAAAGTTAAACATAGAATTACCACGTAACCCAGAATTCCACTTCTAGGTATATACCCAGAAGAATTGAAAGCAACGACTCAAAACAGATATTTATACACCAATGTTCAAAGCAGCATTATTCGCAGTAGCCAAAAGGTGGAAACACCTATATGTCCATTAATGGATGAATAGATAAATAGGTGGTGTATACATACAATGGAATATTATTCAGCCTTAAAAATGAATGAAATTCTGATACCTGCTACAACTTGGATAAAAATTGAAACCATTATGCTAAGGGAAATCAGCCAGACACAAAAGAACAAATATTATATGGGGGCGCCTGGGTGGCTCAGTCGGTTAAGCGGCCAACTTCAGCTCAGGTCTTGATCTCACGGTCAGTGAGTTCAAGCTCCGCGTCAGGCTCTGTGCTGACAGCTCAGAGCCTGGAGCCTGTTTCAGATTCTGTGTCTCCCTCTCTCTGACCCTCCCCCGTTCATGCTCTGTCTCTCTCTGTCTCAAAAATAAATAAATGTTAAAAAAAATTAAAAAAAAAAAAAAGAACAAATATTATATGATTCTACTTATGAGATGGATGGGACAGGCAAATTCATAGAAATAGAAAGTAACAGAGTTTATCAGGGGCTGGGCTATGATTCCATTTCCATAAAATTCAAAGTTACTCTTACTGGGGGAGAGAGACACATTATGACTAGAGGTGGCACAAGAGGAGCTGCTGAGTCATTTTCTGTTTCTCAATCTGTGTTCATTCTATAAAATGTCAAGAGCTGTTCAGCCATAATTTGCACATTTCCCTTGATATGTTATACTTTAATTAAAGTCTACTTAAAATTGGGGAAAAAAGATATCTGTATTTCAGAGTTTTTTTAACAACCGGTAATTTATTAAAAAGGTTGACTTGATTAAGCACGTGCATTGGTGGTTTCAGCCTTGATTCCTCGTTCCGTACTGATGGAATCAATCTATTTAACAGTCTCAGAAGGACTGTACAGATCAGTGAGTCACTTATAGATCCTCATCTGAAAACAATCCCAAGTCTTAGTACCTTCACCGGAAGCGGTTTTCTTGTAGTGATTCTCAGAGTCTTGGAAGACTTCCAAACTGATCCTTTCACTTTGAGATTCTTTTCCTTTGCACCTCTGATCAAGTTGACTCATATGTTCTCCAGAGATTTTCCATTAGCAGCTGGTTAGAGTGATTCTAATTCTGTGAATCACCACCTCCGTTTCCACGGGTATCTTCCCATGTCCTTAGAAGCCATGGCTGTGACACAGCTTCCTGACCAACTGGTTCCTGGGAGAAAACAGGGGGGAGGCAAGAGCCAGGCACTCAGAGCTCTGCAGTAGCTACCACTATGTCTTCCTCAAAGAAAAGAGTTCAGCTTTTAAAGGCTGAAAAGATAGCCATTTTCTCCTCATCTTGGAATCATCTAAAAATAATAACCATAACAAGAAATGGAGACACAGGTGCTTGGTTTGACACTTGAAGGAATCCGCTGCCCCAACTAAGAAGACACAGAGGAAGAGCAACAAATGCAAGGGAGAGCAAATAGAAATGAGAGGGACACATTGGGAAAAGACGTTGAAGATGATCAACAGATGCAGTGAAGGTCAAGTAAAGGTGAGGGGGACACTCGGTGTGGACACTTTCGGCAAGAACACGTGTTTCCACAGAATTGGAAGCTCTGAGGGCAAAACCAACAGTCCCTTTTCTGTAACAAGAACAGTACACAACCAAGGGCCAGTACTTCCCTAGTCAGGACTTGACAGGAAATGTCATGAAGCAGGGAAGGTGGAGACTGAACACAGACTATAAGCTATTTCCGTACAATACTGTCTGTTGTGAAGTAGGTTGAAGGAAAGAGTCAGCAATGAAAGCAGCCCTACAGTGTGGATCTTGGTTAGTTGTTGAGAAATGAAGGTAAAAAACCCAATTCTCATGTACAACCTGTGTCATAAGGCCCTGGACCTTCCCTAATGTGAATCTCTTGTAAATATTTGACATATGAACAACTCCCCTCTTTCAATAATGAGTAATACATCAAAAAGGAATCCACACCAGAGGAAAATTTGACCAGCATATAGTCATGAGTATTTTTTAATTAATGAAGTAATCCCCTTTTAAAGATTATTATGAATGGGGTACCTAGCTGGCTCAGTTGATGGAGCATGCAGCTCTTGTCATGAGTTCAAGCCTCACGTTGGATGCACAGCCTACTTAAAAAAATATTAATAATTATGCTGAAAGAGATAATGAAGCAAGGGCAAGTGTCTGTTAGCTTCACCTATAGAGAAGATTTATCTCCCAACAAGTCTCATGAGGTAAGGCATTTCCCAGATGTAGGAAAGAGATTCAGATCCGGCAGCCAAAAAGAGTACAAATACCTCTAAATGGAGACTTGGGGAGAAAATTGTGCACATCACATGCACGCACACACACAAGGTTTGGACTCCTTTTCACTGATTTCACTGAACTCAGCAGTTCTCGATCTCCATTTAATTAAACCAGATTTTACCTTTGGCTTTAAGGAAACTTTGAACCTCATCTTTCTGCCACAACAGTGATATCTTACTCTTAAATCTAGTTTAACTGAACATCTTAACAGAGTGAAGGTGTGCCATACTGCCTTATTCTTAATCTCCCATTTTCTTTATAGGGTGCTTCTTCTCTCTAGAGAATATCATTGTCCTAGCTTAGCTTTCCTTTTTTATCATGACCATTTAAAAAAAAAAAAAAAGAAGGGGGCAGGCACATGGGTGGCTCAGTCAGTTGAGCGTCCCACTTCAGCTCAGGGCAAGACATTGCAGTTCATGAGTTCGAGCCCTGCATCGGGCTCTGCGGGACAGCTCAGAGCCTGGAGCCTGCTTCCGATTCTGTGTCTCCCTCTCTCACTAACTCACTCTCTCTCTCTCTCTCTCTCTCTCTCTCTTTCAAAAATAAATAAACATTAAAAAATAAAAAAATAGGGGCGCCCGGGTGGCTTGGTCAGTTGAGCGTCCAACTTCGGCTCAGGTCATGATCTCACGGTCCGTGAGTTCAAGCCCTGCGTTGGGCTCTGTGCTGACAGCTCAGAGCCTGGAGCCTGTTTCAGATTCTGTGTCTCCCTCTCTCTCTGCCCCTCCCCTGTTCATACTCTGTCTCTCTCTGTCTCAAAAATAAATAAACGTTAAAAAAAATTTTTTTTAAATAAAAAAATAAAAAATAAATAAATAAATAATAAAAAAATAAAAAAGGAAAATGAGGCAAAGCTCTTATATCTGTAATTTGATTTTTTTCTCGAATGGTCTTCCAGGCAAGAAAAAAATATTGTGATTAGAAGTTTTGGAAGATGTACTCTCATCTTTCTCTTATTGAAGCATTGCTAATATTGGGACCAGGGAGAATTTCTTAGATTTTCTACCATTTTTTCCCTTTGTTACCTGTCACCAAATGTGTTCCTTTATGAACATTTTAAAATGTAATTGAGCAAAAGAGAATACTTTTGTTATTAAGCTATCTAATTTTTTTATCAAATTGTAATGTTAGATGCTTAAATTCTTTTATTTCAAAGAGTAGGATTGAATAGGATGACACAATGAATGACAGTCTTCTATCAAGTAATAATACGTAGCCTTGATGGTTCAGCAGGTTCAAATCAGGAAGGTCCCATTAGAGTTATTTTTTCTACCTCTCTGTGTTCAATCTCAACTGTAAGTTGGCCTCAGAAACTATTCTAAGTCCCTCATCTGTAAAAATGGAGACCACTATGAAAGGATCTCATTTATTTATTACTTTTTCATCCAACTATCCATTTGTACCTGTATCCAGGGTATAAGGATGATTGACTCTGTCCCTCTCCTAAGAAGTATGGTGAAGATGGATTTGTAATTAGCTGTAATTCAGTGTGATAACTGTCATAAAAGTAGGGCATTTAGGGTGCCATGGAGGCACAGTGTTGACTGTACTTGTATGCATTAATTATCATTCAGTGTCCCTGAAAACTTGGTTGGTACCATTACCTTTGAATGGAAATGATTAGCATCTTTGCCTGATAGGTGTCCTATAGTGAAATGATACAATTTCTTAAGCAATCTGCAAGCTAAAAATTTTCCCCCAGGAAATCAAAGCCTTAATGCTAAATTTGCTGTATTTATACAGCTTTGTATAATGGAAGTGGGTTCCTATTTTACAGTTACTACGCTTTCCCAATTCAATTCACATTCCAATCCATCTTATCAAACTTCAGTTAAGTCAATATACTGAAACAGTTCTTTTTTTTAGTGTCTATTTTAAGAGAGAGAGAGAGAGAGAGAGAGCCAGCATGGGGAGAGGCTGGGGGGGGGGGGGGTGGTGGAGAGAGAATCCCAAGCAGGCTGTGTGTGCAGAACCTGATGCAGGGCTCGATCTCATGAACTGTGGGATGATGACCTGAGCCAAAATCAAGAGTCAAATGCTTAACCAACTAAGCAATCCAGGCATTCTGAAACATTTCTTTTTCTTAAAAACATTGTTGGAGTAGAAGATCATGCTTTGAGGTGATTAATTTTTTTCTTGATATAGAAAATATTAATAACATTTATCTAGTTGTTTCTAGGCAGCACAAGACTATTGAACTCTCCAAGAATCCAGTCTGAGATTTTCCAAACTGCCAAAATATTTTAAGACAAATGAGAATATGTAAACATACATGTTATCAACTGTTTTATATTTGTGTTTTAGAGATAATAAGTCTCTAATGAGGCACCAGAGCCCAGTGGGATTAAAGATATAAATTTCAAAATCTAGATTCCTTCCTGTATTATCATATCTGGCTGGAGTTGTGTTTTCTCTGAATGTGAAATTTCTCAAGAGGGATGCTTATTACATTATTAAAAACAATGAATTACTTTACGAAATAAATAATAGAAGGCAAAGCATAGACCAATGATGAAAGTTTGTCATGAAGGAAGGATTGTGATTAATTTTGCACATTTGAGTAGATTTAGAAGGAGGATGGAAAGAAAGAAGAAAAAAAGGACGGATGGATTATATTATAGAGTTTACAGTGGGTTTACTTTAGAAAGAAGGAGGAATAAGTTAGATTTGAGTTTATAGTGAAATTTGAATTCACAACCAGGGGTGGTGAGACTAAACTTTCTTTGTGCGTACACGCACGCACTCACACTCTCTCTCTCTCTCTCTCTCTCTCTCACACACACACACACACACACACACACACACACACACACACACACACTGAGAAGAAAATGATGAACAGAAGCAACACAAAGTGTGCACTGCCTACTACAGTGCTTACTTGGCACATAATATGGTCATTATTACATGTTTTTGGAGATTGTTTAAATTCTCTTATTTTGAAAGAAGGGTTTTTTTTCTTTTTTAAAAAAAAATTGTATTTTTAATTTACATTTGAAAGAAGGTTTTGAGTTAAAGCAGAGATTGGTTGGCACTTTACAGCCTGCAGGGCAAATCTGGCCCACTATCTGCCTTTGTAGATAAACTTTTATTAGAACTCACTATGCTTGTTTATTTATATATTGTCTACATCTATTTCTGCACTACAGCAACAGAATCGAGTAGTTAGGAAAGTGACTGTATAGCCTACAAAGCCTAAAATGTTTACTTGCTGGCTTTTACAGAGTGGGTTGCCAACCCCTCAGTGGAATCCTCAGTTTCAGCCCCATACACAGACTGTATATTTCTTATGCTCCACTGAGCTTTGTAAGGTTAATATATTTGTTGTGTTGAACATTGTTTTGAGCCCCTGATTTTCCCCAACTTTTTCTTACTTACAGAAGAATTTGAAGAACATCTTATACCTTTAATGTAGCTTCATTAGTTAAAATTTTGCCATATTTGCTTCATCTGTTCTCTCCATGTACATTACACATACATGCATTTTCTTCTGCTGGTGCTGCTGCTGCTGTTGACTTATTTGAAAATTACAGATATTGTGCTTCAGCATACCCCTCTAAGAGTAAGAGCATTCCACTATATAACCTACTGTTTTAAAATTTAAAGACACATGTATGGGCTTTTTGTTTGTGTGTAAGGGCTATACAACTGTCTTTCTATAGCACCTTGTTCACCTCTGTGTTCCCATTTATAAACTGTAGAAATTCTAAGTATTATCTATTGCTTACTTGTAGCCTGAATAACGAATGGCCCCCTAAAGATTTCCATGTCTTAATCCATGAAATCTGTGACTATGTTACCTTACATGGCAAAGGGGACTTTGCAGATGTAATTAAGGAATTAAAAATGTATCCTGTATTATCTGATGGGCTCAATGTAATCACAAGCGTCCTTGTAAGAGGGAGGCAAGAGAGTTAAAAGCAGAGAAGGTGATAATCAGTGAGAGAAATGTGACAGTGCCATAACTGCTGTCATTGAAGATGGCAAGGCTAAGAATTTTCACACCCAGTTTCAAAGCCATAAAGTCCTGGCTTTTTTTTTTTTTTTTTTTTTTTAAACAATCCTTTCCTCAATTTCTCTCTCCTCTTGCTATATTTCACTATAATCATCAAGAAGAAATTCCATGACACCTTCAGTGTTTTGCTTGGAAATCCCCTTACTGGACCACCCAGTTCATTTAGCTCATTTTCTACTTTGTGTATAACTGCAAGTGACAGGGTTACTGAACTTTGTTTCTACATAACAAAGATCCCCCTGCCTCCAGTTTCTAATCAGATGTTCCCACCCTCCTTAAAACCTCACAGGGAGCCTCCTCAAAGTCCAAAATCTGTCTATTTCAATTCATGGCAATTTAGGCTTTTATCACTGCTCTCCTTACAGTCCTTATAGCTACCTCCTACTGCCCAGTTACAAAACTGCTACCACATTTTAAGTATTCGTGATAATAGAACCCCACTCGTGACACCAGAATCTGTTAGTTATCTCTGGCACTTTAAAATTTAGGGTAGTTAGGCACTTAAGACAGCAAACATATTCTCTCACAGTTTCTGAGGATCAGGAATCCAGGTGCATTTTAACTAGATGCCTCTGGTCTAGGCTCATCATGAGGTTGTAGTCACACTGTCAGCCAGGGTGGCAGTCCTCTCAAGGCTCAATGAGAAGAGGTTCCCTTTCCAAACTCACTCCTGTCACTGTTGGCAGGCCACAGGTCTCCAAATCGGTTGGGGATATCTGTTCTTTGGCACAGAGACCTTGGCGTAAGCCTATTCACGACATGCAGCTGGCTTTCCTCAGAGCAAGGAAGCAGAGAGCAAGAGAGATTCCTCAAGACAGAAGAAACAGACTTTTTTTTGACCTAATCTCAGAAATAACATGCCATCATTTTTGCCATATTCTAGTTGTTAGAAGCAAGTCACCGGGTCTAGTTCACACTTAAAGGAAGGGGATTCCACAAGTCATGAATACCAGGCAGGGAACATAGGAGCTCAGCCTCAGAGGTTGCTTAACACAGATAACAAGGCATGTGTGTCTCAGAATGTGCCACAAACACTTTCAGGGTGAAAACAACTTAGAGAAAGCTTAATATTCTCCGTAAGATCAACCCACATTCAGAATTTGGCTTCATAGAGGGGCGCCTGGGTGGCTCAGTCGGTTGAGCGTCCGACTTCAGCTCAGGTCACGATCTCACGGTCCGTGGGTTCGAGCCCCGCGTCGGGCTCTGGGCTGACGGCTCGGAGCCTGGAGCCTGCTTCCGATTCTGTGTCTCCCTCTCTCTCTGCCCCTCCCCCATTCATGTTCTCTCTCTGTCTCAAAAATAAACATTAAAAAAAAAATTTTTTTTTAAAGAATTTGGCTTCATAGAGAGTTTCTCTTATAACTTGTAAAAACTTGACTATCTGAATGAAATCTTTGAAGAGCCATTCTAGAAAGGCAAGTTTCTAGATAGATCTGTCCCATTACAGACCAAATCTTAATTAACAGTTTGGTGTAGAAGTCCTTCTCTTTTTGATCACATACTTCCTTACCTGCTTAAAGAAATTACTGATGATAATATGAAATTTTATTTCATAAAAAATCATTGTATGTGTTGTAAAGAGAAAATGCTGGCCTTCTCCATAGGATATAGAATTGTTGATCCCTTTCTTAAAGGACTCAAGGCTTTCTGTCTGCCTTTATTTATTTACTTAATGTTTATTTTTGAGAGGCCTAGTAGGTGCGCATGAGTTGGGAAGACGCAGAGAGAACAGGAGACAGGGATCTGAAGCCAGTTCTGTGCCGAGAGCAGAGAGCCCGATGTTGGGCTCGAACTCACCGTGAGATCATGACCTGAGCTGAAGTCGGACACTTAATCGACTGAGCCACCCAGGCATCCTCCTGTCTGCCTTTTTATAATTTGTCTTCTTTTATTTGTCACTTCCCAGCATTGCCTGCCTGTTTGCTGTATCTAACCGCTATAGGTTGAAACCAAATAACTTAGGTTGAATAAAACTGTGTGTGAAGGAAAAGGGACCTGTGGAGGGTTGAATCTGCAGTCTGCAAGCCTTAACTGCTGCTAGCTGCTCGCAGACTTTTGCTTACACCTTAATTGTAAATTGTTATATTATATATATATATATATATATATATATATATATATATATATGTACACACACACACACACACACACACACACACATATATATGTGAGGCTGTCATATTAGGCTTAGATGTTCAGTTCCTAATTAATTTTATGAGAAAGCTGAAAGTGGGGTGCCTGGGTGGCTCAGTCGGTTAAGCGTCCAACTTCGGCTCAGGTCATGATCTCACGGTCCGTGAGTTCGAGCCCCACGTCTAGCTCTGTGCTGACAGCTCAGAGCCTGGAGCCTGTTTCAGATTCTGTGTCTCCCTCTCTCTGACCCTCCCCTGTTCATGCTCTGTCTCTCTCTGTCTCAAAAATAAATAAACGTTAAAAAAATTAAAAAAAAAACAAAAACAAAAAGAAGAAAGCTGAAAGTGACCTGAGGGCAAATAATAAGAATTGTGTATTGCTTGTACTTCGGCCAATTTCCTGACCCTCCTGTTTCCCTGCTTGGGATTCTCTTTCTGCCTCTCTCTCTCTCAAAATAAATAAATAAACTTTAAAAATTAAAAAAAAAAATTCTTTTCCAGTAGTGATGTGTTCCTCTATTCAGCAATTCCATAAATACTAGTTTGCAGCCTCCAGCCATAAGATACTTACCTGGACTTCAGAGAATGTGCATACTATGGGTGTACCATCATATATGGAGAACCCTGACCAAAAAAAAGCCAGCTAAGGAAGCACATCTTCATATACAGAACTCCAGTCAACTTTTTGTTGTTTTTTTTTTAATTTTTTTTTAGTGTTTATTTATTTTTGACAGAGAGACAGAACATGAGTGAGGGAGGGGCAGAGAGAGAGGGAGACACAGAACCCGAAGCAGGCTCCAGGCTCCGAGCCATCAGCACAGACCCTGACGCGGGGCTCGAACTCACAGACTGTGAGATCATGACCTGAGCTGAAGTCAGACGCCCAACCAACTGAGCCACCCCAGGCACCCCTCCCGTCAACTTTTTGTTCTGGATGTTTGCAGAACTTCTCTAACATGAAAGAGAGAAATGCACTGGATGTTTGCAGAATTTCTCTAACATGAAAGAGAGAGACCAAAAGAAAGAGAAAAAGGGATCTCAGAGGAAATAAAAACAATGTAATGAGAAAAAGAAAATGTAAATGGACTATAATTAATGTTCTTGTAGAAATAAGATGAAGAAACAAGAACAAGATGGGGGTTTTTAAAAAACAACAGGAACAGAGAATTTAAAATTTTGGAAACTAAAAATATGAAAGCTGAAATTTAAAATCAGTAAAAGAATTAGAAAAACAAAGTTGAGAAAATCTCTTAGAAAGTAAAGTAAAAGGACCAGCAGATGTCTTGGAGAGAAAAAAAAAATTAGAGGCTTTATTCAGGTGGTCCAACATTTGACTAATTGGAGCAAAAGAGAAAGAGTGATGAGGAGGAAATTATTAAAGTTGTAATAAAAGGACATTTCCAGGAACAGAAGCACATGCATCTCCAGTACCACTGAGTGAAGAAAATGAGCCTCATCCAGGCACATTATCATAAAGTTATAGAACACTAGGGATAAAAAGAAAATTCTTAAAACTTCTACTGTGAAAACAAAGGTCACATAGAAAGGACCAGGAATTAGAAGGTATCAGCCTTGCGGGTGCCTGGGTGGCTCCGTCAGTTAAGCCTCTGACTTCAGCTCAGGTCGTGAACTTGTGGTTTATGAGTTGAAGTCTTGCATCAGGCTCTGTGCTGACAGCCTGGAACCTGCTTTGGATTCTGTCTCGCTCTCTCTCTGCCCCTCCCCACGTATGCTCTGTGTCTCTCTCTAAAATAAACACTAAAAAACTTTAAAGAAAAGAAAAAAGAGGGGCACCTGGGTGGTTCAGTTGGTTAAGTGTCCAGCTTCAGCCCAGGTCATGACTCATGGTTCATGGGTTCCAGCCCCGCGTCGGGCTCTGTGCTGACAGCTCAGAGCCTGGAGACTGCTTCAGATTCTGTGTCTCCCTCTCTTTCTGCCCCTCCTCTGCTCACACTCTCTCAAAAATGAATAAATGTTAAAAAAGAAAAGAAAGAAAAGAAAAAAGAATATAAGCCTTGTCAACCCAAACGTGGGAAGCTAGAAGACAGTGAAGCAATGCTATAATTTCAAAGAGAAAATTATTTATCTGTAATTATATAACCAGATAAACTTTCAATCAAGTATTAAGATAAAATAAAGGTATTTTCAGGGACATCTGGCTGGCTCAGTCAGTGGAGCTTGTGACTCTGGATCTTGGGGTTGTGAGTTAGATCCCCACGCTGGGTGTAAAGATTACTCAAAAATAAAATCTTAAAGACATGTGCAGACATGCAATATCACAAAAGATTTGCTTATATATGCCTTTTCAGGAGGCATACTGAGGGGTATACTCCACCAAAGATGAAGGATTAACCAAGTAAAGGGAAGACCTGGGCAAGGGAATGGGAATGAAAACCAGAGAGGTATGGAGAATATACCAGATGACAGCAAAGGAAAATTCCAAGATAGCACCTGAGCAGGAGACCTAGAGAACAAGTAGTCCAGATGGAAGTAAACCAAGTGTTTCCGGAAGGATATTTTGTGAAAGGGGAAAAAAATGGAAGAGGGAGACGTAAATGCCAAGAATCATAGATTACCAAGAGCACAAGTCTCCCACTAAAGACAGTACTGCTAGGAATACATAAACTGTAAATGATGAATTGCCAGAGGCTTAGTGAATTTTTCCTCCATAGCCCCACAGGGTAAAGATAAGAGAAAAATCCCCTGGCGCTCTGACAGAGGGAAGGGAAAAGTAACCATCTTAAAATATGCTTGGGGGATACTCTCTAACAACGGCTTGCCCTCAAAGTAAACTATTTTACCAAAGTCTAAGCCACTTAGGGGAAAGGAAATACCCAGCTCCAACCCCCTCTAGTTTTTCTGTCTTACCTAAAGGGGTGGGAGGGGAAGCTGAGAAGCCCTTGTGCAGGTTCCAGCCCAGGCACACAGACGCACTAAAATACTTAGATGGGAACTATGGGGTTATAGAATAGTCTCCTCCACCCCGCAAACACACACACCCTACCACCACACCAGTCAATATCTTGTATAATGACAGTGGATTACTACTAAAAGAGCTACAATGCTCAGAGTCTGTTTTTAAAGGGAGTCTCTAGGGAAACCTCAAAACAACAAGAAGTTCAAAAACAAGGACACGTGAAGAAATTTTAGCCTCTGATAGGTACTCCTTCAACAAACAGTAAACATAGGCTGATTCCTAGCCAGGTAAGTATAAATCCTCACACTGTAGGCGTATTTACCACAGTCCCTTTTACCCAGTACATCATGTCCACTTTTAACCAAAAGGTGACAACGTGTGCTAAAAGTCAAAAACACAGTGGAAGAGACCACAGAAAGCATTCAAACTGGATTCATACATGCCAGAGATTTTGGAATTACCATACGAGGAATTTAAAATAACTATGATGAACGTGCTAAGGATTTTGATGGGAAAAGTTGATAACATGCAAGAATACCTGGATGCAGGCACAGATAGAAACTAAGTAAGAATCTAAAGGAAATGCTAGAAGTCAAAGCCACTGTAACAGAAATGAAGAATGCTTTTGATGACTTATCGTAGACAGGACACAGCCCAGTAATGAAAAAGAATCAGCTTGCAAAACTGACATTTAAAGAGAAAAATGAATGAAAGAGAACAGACTATCGAAGAACTGTGGGGCAGTTATAAAAGACGTAATATATGTATAATAGGAATGCCAGGAGGCAAAGAAAGAAAAGGAACAAAAGAAACATTTAAAGTAGTGATGGCTGTGAATTTTCCAAAATTAATAACAGACATCAAACCATAGATCCAGAAAGCTCAGAAAACACCAAGCAGGATAAAGGCCAAAAAGTCTACACGTAGGCATTATCATAGTCAAATTATGGGAAACTGAAAACAAAATCTTGAAAGAACCCAGAAGACAAAAGCACCTTACCTGTAGAGTAACAAGGATAACATTGGATTTCTCCACAGAAGCCATACAAGCAAGAAGAGAGTGGAGTGAAATATTTAAAGTGTTGAGGGTGCCTGGGTGGCTCAGTCGGTTGGGTGTCCGACTTCAGCTCAGGTCATGATCTCACAGTATGTGAGTTCGAGCCCCGCGTCGGGCTCTGTGCTGACAGCTCAGAGCCTGGAGCCTGCTTCGGATTCTGTGTCTCCCTCTCTCTCTGCCCCTCCCCTGCTCATGCTCTGTCTCTCTCTGTCTCAAAAATAAATAAAAACATTAAAAAAAATTTAAGTATTGAAAGAAAAAAGTCCACCAACCTCAGGTCTGCAACCAGCAAAATTATCCTCTGAAAGAGTAATACTTTCTCAGACAAAATTGAGGGACTTTGTCACCAATGGCCTGCTTTGTGAGAGATGATAAGCTCTTCAGAGAGAAGGAAAATAATATAGGTCAGAAATTCAGATCTAGAGGCACCTGCATGGCTCAATCGATAGAGCATCTGACTCTTGATTCCAGCTCAGGATCGAGCCCTACATAGGGTTCTGTGCTGAGCATGGAGCCTGCTTGAGATTTCCTCTCTCCCTCTCTCTCTCCCTCTGCCAGCTCCCCCGCTCACATTCTCTCTCTCTCTCTCTAAAAAAGAAAAACTCAGGTGCATAAAGGAAGAGAAGAAACGTTAGATAAGGAATAAATGGAGGTAAAATAATATCTTTAATTTTTCTCATTAATTGACCTAGCAGATAACATTTTATTTAAAATAATAGCAACAATATAGTCAGTGATTATAACTTCTAGATAAGTGAAATGAATGACAGGAATGTACAAGGGGTGGGGAGGGAGGAACTGGAAGTAATCTTATTTATTTACACTACTTGTGAGTTATTACAGTGTCATTTGAAAGTAGACTTAGATTAGTTGTAAATGTATATTGCAAGCTCTAGGATAACCACTGAAGACATTTTATTTTAACATTTATTCATTTTTGAGAGACAGAGACAGAGTGTGAGTGGGGGAGGGGCAGAGAGCGAGGGAGACACAGAATCTGAAGCAGGCTGCAGGCTCTGTCTTAGCTGTCAGCACAGAGCCCGATGTGGGGCTTGAACTCACAAACCGCGAGATCATCACCTGAGCTGAAGTCAGACACTTAAGTGACTGAGCCACCCCAGTGCCCCTGAAGACATTTTAAAAAGAAGTATAATTGACATGCTTAGAGAGGAGAGAAAATGGAATCACATAAAATGCTGAATTAAAACTAGAGAAGGTAAAAAAGAGTAGAAGCGAGAAAGTCCAAGGGCAGCAAAAAGAAAATAGTTGCAAATATCATAGGTATTAAACCAATTGTGTCAGTAATCACATTAAATGTGAATGGGCTAGGGGCACCTGGGTAACTCAGTGGAGTGTGCGACTCTTGATCTCAGGGTTGTAAGTTTGTAAGTTCGAGCCCCATGTTGGGTGTAGAGATTACTTTAAAAAATATATATATTTTATATATATTTATTATAAAATATATAATATATATTATATATATCATACAAAATATATATTATATATATTATATATTATATAAAATATATATATACAAAATATATAAAAAATATATAATATATATATTATATATATATATGGATGGTCTAAATTAGGAGACAGATACTTCCAGAGTGCATTAAACACAAAACCCAACTATATGTTATCTACAAGTGTGTTATCTACATATAAGTTACTGCAGGTATGATACTGTGATATAAGAACTATATATTCAGTCCCCAGCTCCTAGAACAGAGCTCTTAAAACCCTTGTAGTTTCTGAGTGATAAGGATGAAAGGAGCATCTTTTGTTATTCATAGTAAGCCCTTTTCAAGCACAACTGAGTTTAAAGAATTTTTTTTAAATGTTTATTTTTTTGAGAGAGAGACAGAGCACAAGTGGGGCAGGGGCAGAGAGGGAGACACAAAATCTGAAGCAGGCACCAGGCTCCGAGCTGTCAGCACAGAGCCCGAAGCAGGGCTCAAACTCACGAACTGTGAGATCATGACCTGGGCCAAAGTTGGACACTTAACCAACTCAGCCACCCAGGCGCCCCAAGCACAACTGAGTTTAGATTATTGAGTTACTTTATGGGCCCTTAGATAGCTTCAAGATGGGAGCTGGTTGCCAGAGGAACCAACCATGTGCTTAGAGGCTTGGAATTTCCAGCCCTACCTTCTCTAGATGCAGCGAGGAAAGAGGGGCTGGGGACTGAGTTGATCAACCACTGGCCAATGATTTAATCAGTTGTGCCTAAATAATGGAACTTCCATTAAAACCCTAAAAGAAGACAAAGGAGTCTAGAGAGCTCCCAGGTTAGTGAACACACCCATGGACTGGAAGAGTGGTATACCCCATACTCCACAGAGACAGAACTTTTTGCCCTCAAGACCCTTCCAGACCTCATCCTACATTCCTCTTCATCTGGCTGTTTGTATCCTTTATAATAAACCAGCAATCATGAGTGAAGTGTTTCTCTGAGTTCTGGGTATTATTTGAGCAAATTATTGAACCTGAGGAGGGGATTGTGGGAAACACTACACAGGAGGCCTGGACTTGCATCCTTAACGTGTGGAGATCTGTGCTAACTCTTGAAAGTGAGGATTTCTTGGTGTGAAGAAAAACCCTACAATGGTATCAGAAGGACTGTGAGTAGAGAAAATAGTTTTCTTTTTTAAGTTTATTTTGTTTACTTTTTGAGAGAGAGAGAGAGTGTGCACAGGAGGGACAGAGAGAGAGGGGGAGAGAGTGCAGAGTCTGATGCAGAGGCTCGAACTCAATGACCATGAGATCATGACCTGAGCCAAAATCAAGAGTTGGATGCTTAACAGACTGAGCCACCCAGGCGCCCCAGTTTTCTTTTAACAAGAAATTGTAGATATAAAGACACAGATAGATTGAAAGCAAAGGGATAAATAAAAGATATACCATGATAGCACAAATAAAAGACAGCTGGAGGAGCTTTCAGACAAAGTAAAAGACACTGTTAAGAGAAGAAAAAGAAAAGCCACAGATTGGAAGAACATTTTTGCAAAACACATCTGATAAAGGACTGATGTACAAAATAAGCAAATTCTTAAAATTTAGAAACAATTCAATTAAGAAATAGGCAAAAGGGGTGTCTGGGTGGCTCAGTCGGTTAAATGTCTGACTTTGGCTCAGGTCATGATCTCATGGTTTGTGGGTTCAAAACCTGAGTCGAGCTCTGTGCTGACAGCTCGGAGCCTAGAGCCTGCTTCGGATTCTGTGTGTGTCTCTCTCTCTATCTCTGCCCCTCCCCCATTCATGCTCTGTCTCTCTCTCTCTCTCAAAGGTGAATAAATGTTAAAAAAATTTTTTTAATAAAAAAAATGGGCAAAAGATCTGAATGGACAATTTGACACAGAAAATATATCACTGACAACTGAGCATATGAAAACATCGTATGTCCTTAGGGAAATGCAAATTAAAACAAGATACTGCTATACACCTACTAGAATGGCCAGAATCCAGAACACTGACAATACCCTAAGATTATGCAGAGCAACAGGAACTCTCATGCATTGCTGGTAAGAGTGCAAAATGGTACAGCCACTTGGAAGATAGCTTGGCAAGTTTTTTTTTAATGCTTATTTATTTATTTTGAGAGAGAGTTGGGGGAAGCAGTGAGGAGAGGGAGAATTCCAAGCAGGCTCCACCTTGTCAAGACAGAGCCGGATGCGGGGCTCAGTCTCACAAACCTCAAGATCGTGACCTGAGCCGAAATCGAGTCAGACCCTTAACCGACTGAACCACCTAGGCATCCCCTAAAATGTTTGTTTATTTAGTTTGAGAGAGAGAGAGCAAGGGAGGGGCAGAGAGAAGGAGAGAGAATCTCAAGCAGGCTCCACACTGTCAGCACAGGGCCCAGTGCTGGACTCAATATCATGAACTGTGAGATCATGACCTGAGCCAGAATCAAGAGTCGGCTGCTTAACCAGCTGAGCCACCCAGGCACCCCCCAGCTTGGCAGTTTCTTATAAAACTAACCATATTCTTACTGTATCACTCAGCTGTTGCATTCCTTGGTATTTATCCAAATGAGTTGAAAACTTATGTTCACACAAAACCTATACACAATGTTTCTAACAATTTTATTCATAATTGCCAAAACTTGTGAGCAACCAAGATGGCCTTCAGTAGGAGAATGGATAAATAAACTACTGTATGTCCAGACAATGGAACATTATTTAGTGATTAAAATAAATGAGTTATCAAGCCACAAAAAGACATGGAAGAAACTTAAATGCATGTTGCTAAATGAAGTCAATGTGACAAGACTACATACTATGTGATTCCAAGTCTATAATGTTCTGAAAAAGGCAAAACTGGGACAGTAAAAAGATTGCATGAAGGTAGGGAGTAAATAAGTGGAGCGGGGCAGGGGGTATGATAATGGAACTGTTCTGTATCTACTGTAATAGTGGATATGTGTCATTATGGAATCATCAAAACCCATAGAAACTACAACACAAAGACCGAACCCTAGTGCAAACTAAAGACTTTAATTAATAACAGGGTATCATTCCTAGTTCATTAACTATAACACGTACCACAGTAATGCAAGATTTTAATAGGGGGAGCTGTGGGGGAGAGAGGACATATATGGGGACTTTACTTTCTGCTAGTTTTTCTATAAAGCTAAAGCTGCTCTAAAAACTATAGAGTCTACTAATTAAGAAAAAGATGAGGTTATTACTAACTCTAAGACAACAACAAATTTGTGTAAGAAAATGTAAATAGGTGATATTTATAGTGTCACAATAATGGAAACTTACAGAATGTGACTTTAACCAAAAATTATTATGTAATTTTTGAGAGACTAGAGGAAAGGAAGTATTACTGGTCTGATATCCTCATCTCTCATAGTAGAAAGTCTGCGTAACAGAAGTTTACATCCGTGATCCAATCTGAAGGCATTTCCTCCCCTTTGGCACCCAAGTCCATCTCCTCATATATCCTACATCATCAGATTTTGCTCTCTAGTGGGATCTTTGCCATCAACAAACAAATATGCCCTTAGTTCTTCTATCTTAACACACACACACATACACAACATACTTCTTGATTCCAGTTGCCCTGCCACTGCCATTCCTTTCTTTGGTTCCCTTTACATCAAAACTGAAATTTTCTGTACTCCGTTTCCGGTTCCTCTCCATTCTCTGTCTTACATCCACTTCATTCAGAATTTTACAGCTACCATTCTATTCGTTCTTGTGAAGTTGATGGTGACTTTCATGTTGCTCTATCGAGTAGTCAATTACCATCGGAACTCCCAGCATCTTTTGATGCAATTGATTACTTCCTCCTTGATAGGTTTCCTTCACTTGGTTTTAAGGACATCACTTTTTAAGTTTTCCTTCTGTGTCATTGGTTGCTTCTTCACAGTCTTATTTGCTGGTTCTTCTTCTTCTTCCTGACCTCTGAATGTTAGAATGCCCCCATATCTCAGTCTTAAGTCCTCTGCTGTTCTTTCTCTACCCTGAGCCCCAGGCTAGCATATCAGGTATGAAGGCTTTAAATGCCATCTGTAAGTTGATAATTCTCAAATTTATATATCCCAACCCAGACTTCTATGAACTCCAGGCTATATATCCAGTGGGTGACTTGACATTTTCATTTATTGTCTAATAGACATGTCAAGCTTAATATATCCAAAACTGAACCTACTGATCTTCCCCCTGAAAATATTCTGTAGTCAGAACATTTCTCAGCTGTGTTAATGGCAACTCCATATTTCCCGTTGGTAGTTACTTAGGCCAAAAACCTTGGAATTATCCTTGACTCCGCTCTGCTCTCTCACACCCTACATCGAGTCTGTGTAATTAGACATAATTAGAAAAATAAAAATCCACACACCCACCACTTCTCACCACCTCCTTGTTATCCTCTCCTGTCTGGATTACTACTGTAACCTCCATACTTCTATCCTTGGCCCTTGACAATGTAAACAGAGCAATTAGGATGATTCTTTTACTTTATTTCATTTTATTTTTATTTTAGAGACAGCGTGCAAGCAGGGTTTCGAAAGGGGCAGAGGGAGAAAGAGACTCTTAAGCAGGCTCCATGCTGAGCATGGAGCTCCCAACTCTGGGCTTGATCCCATGACCCTGGGATTATGACCTGAACTGAAATCAAGAGACACTCAACCAACTGAGCCACCCAGGTGGCCTACGAAGATCCTTTTAAAATGGAAGTGAATCATGGTACCTATTAGCTTCTCATTTCACTACATTGGACAAAATACTTAATTTCTCTGTGCCTTAATTGCTTCATCTGTAAAAAGGGAGTAAATAATACCTCCCTCAAGAGATTGTGGGATTCAGTGAGATCATACATATGAAGCACTTACTTAACATTAACCTGAGACAATAATGTTTACCTGCTGTTCTTAGTATTTTTATTTCCAGTGCACCCTGCAAATCAGGAGCCTACTTTTGTCTCCTCATCATTCCTTCAGGGCTTGAGGTGTGAGGGTTCTGTAGGATTGTTTGGATCTGAGTGCCTAGCTCATTGCTGTCAAGTGCAGTCCTCACTCTGTTAGTACCAGAGAATAGTATGTCCAGAAACACCATTCATTTAACCAAAGGAAATTCCATTCCTAACTTTTCTGTTTTTATAAGCAATGTGGTGCTTCATTTCTGCACTAAATGGAATTACTTTGTCAGTAAAAGTGTTCTTTTTGTCAGCACTAAAGTTTCTGTCTTTTGAAGCATTTGTTCCCTGAAGGATAATCAAAGGAGGCATCTTCCCACGTAACTTTTTGATTGAGCCTTTTATCTGATGTCTTATCCTGACCGCTTTTTGGTTTTTTATTACATTTGTGACATCATATATTCAGGGGTGTTTTTTCTCCTTTCATGCAAGCCTTACCTTTCTGGAACTGTCAGTTCCTGGAAGACACCTATAATACTTGATGTTCCCACTCCTGTTTTCTGTCATGCCTTGCTGGTTTTTACAGTGAACTGAAAAAGGAAGGGAAGATTCAACCATAAGATTTGCTAGTGGTAATAAAATACAAACAGCATGTTATAATGAGACAGTGCTGGGTAGGGCCCTCTGAGCCTCACTCTGCCACTGACTAGCTATATACCCCCTGGGCTTTCAGTGAACCTCCTGCTTGAATTCTAGCAGAGGAGGCTAGCTAAAAGAGAGGAGAGTCAGTTTCTGAGTCAGAGGATATGAAGAATATAACAAAAGTTTCTTGGGGACCTAACCCACTAACTGGAAGAGGGACTGGGGCAAATCAGACTTGTTCTGGTTCAGTAAAGCAGCCAGGGCACAGACCCTAAGCCTGAGTAGCTTATGCCCCAGGGAGTTTGTGGGACACAGTTCCATGAATAGAGGAAGAAGGACAGACACCTGGGAATCTGGTAAAAAACAAAAACAAAAGCAAACAAACAAAGAAAAAACCCCATCCTATTGGCCTGAGCCCCTGTGCTAGATATAGTGGGTGCTTGCAGGCATGCACAGTGGAAGTCAGCATTAACATGCTACACACAGCTCCAGGGGCTTAAACACTTCCTACATCAGAAATCTGGAACAGTAATACAATGTTATAGTCAGTTACATCTCACTAAAATGGGGGTGGGAGGGACATGGTGCAGGAAGCTGGAACAATCTATGGACTGTGGTGTTAGGGTAGAACAAACAGGACTCTTACATGCAGATACTTCAGGGAGCAGCTAGGCCCGACGGCCCCTGCCCACCCATCCTGTGACCTGGGACCATTTGAGGGTACGAAAGAGGCGATGGTAGCTTTTGAAACAGTCCTGGTAGATGCAGTGTTGTTATCTGGCACCCGCTGTATCTTCCATTGTGATGCATCTCTGAGGAAATACCTTATCCAAATGTCTGATATTTCTGTTTTAATTTTTTTAATGTTTATTTTTGAAAGAGAAAAAGAGAGAGAGAGTGCATGAGCAGGAGAGGGGCAGAGGGAGAGAGAGAATCCCAAGCAGATTCCTCGCCACCAGCACAGAGCCCAACTTGACTTGAGGCTCAAACCCAGGAACCGTGAGACCATGATCTAAGCTGAAATCAAGAGTCAGACACTTAACTGACTGAGCCACCCAAGCACCCCTGATATCTCTGTTTTATTTTAGGCTTCTTAGGACTGTAGCAGAAACCCCAAAGAATGAAGCAGGTTTTAGACATTGCAGAGAAGAGGCAAAAAGTACATTGATTCTCTGAATTTCAGAGGGAATGCTACTACTTTTAGAAGTGGATCAGTCCTCACCAAGTAAAAATCCTTTAGGTCTGTGAGCTTTAGGATTCACCATTTAGAAGATTTCTTTGTGTTCTGAGGGGCTACTCAGTGACTCTCTTCCTAAGAACCATCTGTAGTTTCTTGCCATACTTTGTCAAGTTCAGCAATTACCTAACTTTGGCTACTGGAGACCTTCTTTACTTTTGATTGACACTAATAGCTCCCAGGTTTTGTTTTGTTTTGTTTTGTTTTGCTATTGCAGTGTTGAAACAAACATCTTTATATTTAAAGACTGTGTACATGTGTGTGTGTTAGCAGTAGGTTTTTAGCAATAAGTTACTGACTTAATTTGTTCAATTTTATTCTTGAAATATAACATACACAGAGAAAAGTGCACAAATCATAACTCTATAAATGATCACAAAATGAACGTAGCTTCATAGTTGCTACTCATAATATCAAGACAGAAAATTCCCAGCACCCTGGAAGCCTTTTTCATCTCCCTCCCTCCCTCCCTCCCTCCCTCCCTCCTCCCCAGAGTGAACAGTATCCTGATTCCTAACATCACGAAACTCTTTCCGCCTTTTTACAAACTTTAAAATACAGTAAAACCTTGGATTGCGAGTAACTTGTTCTGCAAGTGTTCCACAAGATGAGCAAACATTTCTAATAAATTTTAACTTGATAAACGAGCGATGTCTTGCAAACATCACATGATCACAACTGAGCCAGTGGTTCTTCTCTCTCTCTCACTGTCACTGTGGGATTGTGGGTGATCATCTCCCATGCTCAGATGCTCAGTCTCAGGCTGCAGAGTTTGGCAGAAATCAGTGATGTTTCAGAACATTGGAAGGTGCCCACAACTGGCACTAGTGTATTTTTTGCCACTTCAAAGCACCTGTGGACAGTCATTTGCTTTTCCAGACAAGAGCAGGCGTAGGAATGCTTTGGCTTCATTCTAAGTCAGGCTGCCTGCAGATCTAGACCCTTTCCAGTTACAATAAATACAGTCCATGACAAGAGCTTGGTACTGTACTGTAGTCAACATCCGTGCGAGCATATACAGTGGCCCCCGTGCAGAAAAAGATTCCATTGACCCAAGAGACAGCAGTGATTCCATTAGTGATAGTGAAAGTCGTCCTACACAATAACCCCCCTCTCCCTTGTCTCCCTCACACCAGCCACGAAGGTTTTCAAAGGTAAGCGCAGGTTAATTTGTTTATTTTTCTTTATATTTTGTATCTTCTTTATTATTTTGTATTATATTACCGTATTATAATCATTTTTATATGAATATTTTGGGGTTGTAGAACAAATCATATGAGTTTCCATTATTTCTTATGGGGAAATTTGCTTTGATATACAAGCACTTTGGATTACAAGCATGTTTCCGGAATGAATTATGCTCACAAACCAAGGTTTTACTGTATTTTAAATGGAGACATGTATATCATTTTTAGGCATCTGGCTTTTATCCCCCTTGTCATTATGTGTTGGGAACCATTGATGTTATTGTCATAGCAGTAGTTAATTTTTCTTAATTGCTACTCAGTGTATCATTATATACTACATTTATTTATTTATTCATTCTAATTGCATTGCTTGCAATGCCACCTTTGTCATAAACCAAGTATTTGTATACAGGGGTCTGTTTCTGCGTTCTTCATTCTGTTCCATCAATATATTTGTCTGTACTTGTACCAAAGCCTGCCTTTAACTTAATTATATATATATATAGAATAGAATATATATAATAATTATAGCTGTATATGTGTGTGTGTTAGCTGTATAATTGGCTTATTTATAGCTGTATAATATAGCATCTTAATAACTAGAATAAGTCCCCTACTTTGTTCTTTTCAAGATTACTTTGATTATTTTTGGCCCTATGCATTTCCTTAGAACTTTTATAATCAGTTTGAAATTACCCCTGCCCCCTCCACCCAAAATAGTATGCTAGAATTTTAGTCGGAATTCCTTTGTTGAGGAGAATGAACATCTTTACTATATTGAATCTTCCAGTCCCTGAGAATGCTATTTCTATTTATTTGGTTGTTAATTTCTCTCAATAATGTTTTATAGTTTTCTGTGTAAAGATCTTATACATCTTTGTTTAGATTTATTCTTAGGTATTTAGGGAGTTTTTTGATATTGTTATAAATGATACTGTTTTTTATTTTTTAATGTTTATTTATTTTTAATTTTTTTTAACGTCTATTTTTGAGAGACAAAGAGCACAAGCGGGGAAGGGGCAGAGAGAGAGAGAGAGAGAGAGAGGGAGACACAGAATCCAAAGCAGGCTCTAGGCTTTGAGCGTCAGCACAGAACCTAACACAGAGCTCGAACCCATGAACCGTGAGATCATGACCTGAGCCTAAGGTGGACACTCAACGGACGGAGCCACCCAGGCACCCCTTTAATGTTTATTTTTGAGAGAGACAGAGACAAAGTAGTAGTGGGGGAGGGGCAGAGAGAGAGGGAGACACAGAATCCAAAGCAGGCTCCAGGCTCTGAGCTGTCAGCACAGAGCCCAGTGTGGGGCTCAAACCCATGAACCATGAGATCATGACCTGAGCTGAAGTTAGATGCCTAATTGACTGAGCCACCCAGGAGCTTGTCTTTTTTTAAAATTATTTCCATACACGTAATTTTATATATTGATAAGAGTTAAGTTTTTAATTGAGATTTTTGAGGTTAAAAGTGTATGATTTCAGAATCATCTAATATTCAAAATATTATGAGGGTATAGGGTACATTAAGAAAAGCAAATTTGGAATAAATCTAGAGTTTGTAAGGGTGGAGATTTCAAAAGGAAATCAGGAGGAGTCTGTTCTTAAGGTGTGTGAATTCTGTGTTGGTTGCTTGAGAGAGATGGCCCAGGGCTTGCTTTCTCTCTCAGCTAAAATGATTGGAGCTTGGAATGTTGGGTGCTTATTTTCTTGTTCGGATACTCTGAGCCCTCCCTCTCCCAGCCAGCACTCAGGCAAAATGTAGAACAGGTGGGGCCAGAGTACATGGGAATTTCAGTTAGTCCTTCAATGCTAGCTGGTTTTGAACTGACAGGCTTCCTCCCATTCTAAAACTGACCAGGGCTGAAGCAGTAAATTCATCCACCATCAAGCACTGCCAGCATCCTGAAGTGAGGATGACAGTATCTGTTTCCTTAAACTCACACTTGGCTTTGTTTTTCCAGGTCTATAAAGGAGAATTTCAGCTACCTGAATTCCTTAAAGAAAAACCTCAGGTACTGTATCTGCTTCCTCTTCTTAATGTGATAGATGAGCTCTTGTGTTGAAGTGATCTTTTTAAAGAGTGCTGTGCTGGTCATAGAAAGATTGGCCTCTGATAATTGTTGGTTTTAACAGTCTTACTTTTTAACACAGTCTTACTTTCAGATAGCTCAGTGTCTTCCAAAATTAGGGAAATGCTTTATTGATAACTAAAATCCAAATGCTTGAGGTCACTTACAAGCTATATAGTATTCCACATATAAGGAGCCTGCCTTGGTGAATCTGCTCCAGCCTTCTGATATCTAACTTGAAATAAAAATCTACTCTGTTCTTATATACATCCATGCCTTTTAACTTGTCTTATTGAAGATTTGTGGATTCGTTATATACACATCCATCAGCCCTCAACTACAAAGCCCCCAAGTTGGGAAAGGATGGTGAGAATTTGAAGATTCGAACTTTTCCTTTTTAAAAGATTAATAAAACAGATCCAGAGTTATCCTTGTAATGTCATGCCCTCACCTAGTTGGGTTTCAGTATCATTTCTTGAGTTGAAGAGAAACAGGCATGGTTGCAGCTGACACAATGTACCTGAAGTAACCCAGAGTATCCTGCATCTGAACATCATCTGCCTTCCTATATCGTGGTGGGGGAAAAATTGTTAACTCCCTCATGAGCCCAGCAGAAGACTTCCCTTTCTAGCCTAGTGATAATATGTGTTGCCTCCAGGCTTCTGCTCTCAGTAATTAGCTTGGAATTAGGAAATGAAGACTCAGCACTGAACTTAGTTTCTAATATCTTTCCAGATATGGGTTGATGAGGGAACCATACCACCTCACAGACTGTGTGAAGTCGTGTCGCCCAGAGCAAGCCTGGAGCGAATGGGCTGGGCTCTCTAAGAAAGCTGTCTTAGACAAGAAAGAAATCCTCGTCTAATAACAGTCAGCCATGAATAGTTGATACCTTTTACTTGAGAATTTCAAACTACTTTCAAGGCATGTTCTTATTAGCATCTATTTAGTTTTAATCCACCCATGCATTCATTTTATTTATTCAACAGATGTTTACTAAATTTCTGTTATGGGGAGAAGTTGGAAAAGTCCTTAAGAGTCAGAGGAAAAAAAAAATTTTCTCAAGGAACTTCTGATCTCCCCAAAAGACTGTGACCAACTTTTGCAGACAAGGGAGCACAGGGCCCTGAGCCTAGGCTGGGCATGATGTCCCAGAAACCTGGATGGATTCATGAATAGGCCATCACTCACTTGCAGGCTGTGGCATTTAGAGCCAGAGAATAATCCAAGAGGCAAGTCTTAAAAGAATGTCAAATCCAAAGACTGTTTTGCATAAAAAGTTTGAAGGAGTCAAGAAAGGGAATTTGAGGCTAAAAGGGATACCTCTGCTTCACAGCATACTCAAAAATCATTTCCAGACAGATTATAGACCTAAATGTGACAGGCAAAAAGTAAAGTTTTAGGAGACAATAAAGGAGAACATCTTCATGACCTTAAGAGGGAAGGATTTCTTAAATCATAGAAAACACTAATCATTAATTTTAAAATGGATAACTTGGACTCCATTAAAATTGATCATATTTACTTATTATTAAAAAGCATCATAAAAAGAGCAAAAAAGTATGCCTTAAGTGGGATAAAATAATTGAAGCAAAGGACTCCTCTGTAGAATATGGAGGGTTCCTACAAATCAGTTAAAAAAAAAAAAAAACTGCACAAAAGGCTTACAGGCATTTCACTCACCTTATTCTGGTTAGTTTAATGCATCATACACACATACTTAGAAAAAGGGCTGTAAAAGACTTTGACTTAACTAATCATAAATGATAAAACTGAAACCCACAGAACCCTCAGGTTTGCTATTCAGCTAAAAAGGCTCACAGAACTCTGCAAAGCACTGTATTTGCAAATATAGTTTGATTTTAAAGGATACAAATCAAGATCAGCCAAATGAAGAGACACGTAAGACCAGGCCTGGGAGGGTCTCAAACACAGAGCTCTGCCCATTCGCCGTGGAGTCTGGGTACTTCTCCTTCCCAACAGCATGTCCATGTGTTCACCAAACAGGAAGCTCCACTGGTCTTTAGCATCCAGAGTTTTTATCGATATCTCATTACATAGATGTGGTTGATTGAATCATTGGTCATGTGATTGAATTCAATCCCAGTCAATGTCCGCTACCCAGGTGTTGGGCTGGCTCAGAGTCCCAGCTCTCTGGTGAAAGGTTTGGTCCTTCTGTGACCAGCTTCCATCCTGAGTTATGTTGTCTCAGCATAACTCAAGTATGATCCAAGGAGCTCCTGAATTAACAAAGACATTCCTGTTACCTGGGAAAATCCAAGAATTTAGCCTCCCTACCAGCAACCAGGGACAAAGGCCAGTCAAATTCTTTATTATACAACAGTTGCAGACTGAGTTCATTAGAAAATCTGTGATCAGAGCCTGCAAACTACACCTGATATTTCAGTGGGAGCAGTCACTTTTCATGCTGACCAACTTCAAGGACTTTAAAACATCTTTTGCTTCCTTTGACAGACTGAGGAAGTGGAGTAGCAGAGCCAGGAACCTCTTACATATATGAGGTGAGGGTTGGGGGACATTCCTGGGTCTTTGGGTTTCCCTGCTTAAGCTCTCTTAGGAGGAGGTGTGGCTGGGGTGGGTGGAGAGCACAGCTCTGGAGTCAGTCGGCCTGGGTTGGAATCTTGGTTCTGTGGCATTGAGCAAATTGCTTCTCTGTGTCTTACCTTCCTCATCTGTAAAATGAGGACTAATAAATAAGATTATTAATACATAAGAGAGTAGTAGTAAGAATTAACCACAATAATGTCTACAAAAAGCTTGGCACCTAGTAAGCGCTCAAATAGTGTTAGCCGTTATTTTTAATAAAAGGAGGGGCTTAAGATGATAAAAATAACATTTTCTTTTAATATGAAAGGGATCTGGAGACCATTAACCCCAATCACCTATTTGCAGATAAGGAAAGTGATCCTAGAGAGAGAGCAGGTTGTTTGTCAAAGTCACATCACAGGAAGGTGAAAGCCAAGGCTTCTTCCACCACCCTGTGGTGCTTTCATTTGGAACGTGAAAAACTTTTTTAAAAATGTGATTTTTTTCTTACAGTCTTACTTGTTGTTTTATTTTTATTTATATAATAACAGTGGGTTGAGTGCATACTCTATACCAGGCATAAAGTATCAAGCATTTTGGGGCGCCTGGGTGGCTCAGTCGGTTGGGCAGCCGACTTCGGCTCAGGTCACGATCTCGCGGTCCGTGAGTTCGAGCCCCGCATCGGGCTCTGGCCTGATGGCTCAGAGCCTGGAGCCTGCTTCCGATTCTGTGTCTCCCTCTCTCTCTGCCCCTCCCCCATTCATGCTCTGTCTCTCTCTGTCTCAAAAATAAATAAAACGTTTAAAAAAAAATTTAAAAAAAAGTATCAAGCATTTTATATATGTAATATAGAAATGACATATTATATGACATATACTATATAATTTATATAATATGATACATTCTTTCAGGTTTCAAACCACTCTGGCAAGTAGGTGGTATTATTCCTGTTGTACTGATGAAATAATTGAGATTGAATAATTTGAATAAGAGATTTTTATGACTTGCCAGGTGTTAGTGGATAATAGACAAAAAGCACATGAACACTGCTAAGCCATGTCAAAATCATGGATGGCAGCGAGCTAGTAATATTAATGAGTTTCAGGATTTATGAATGCCTTTTTCCTGAGGAGCAAATGCTAAATGTTAGACATATATTCTATGGACTTGTATAACTGCAGTTATCAGGCCTTGGATAATTTTGTTGATCCAAGATACTTTAAAATCTATAAATTCCCTCCCTGAAATACACACACAGGGATTCGTTTATTGACCAGCTGTTTTACAAGACAGAATACAATGTCTGTTGACTTCAGCCTTCGAGTTGCCTCCACAGCATCATTTCATCCTTGCATTGCTCAGTGCGGCCTGTAGGTGCCCATATACAATGAGAGAAGGACTCAGAAGAAGCGAGGAAGACAAAGCATCTCAGAACAGATGATAGTCTTTCTTCTTGTCTTTTGAAACCTTTTGGCATTTGAATATGACAGTCACTGTGTTCTCTAAATCTTCCTTTAAAGAACGTTGGTCTCCACTTTTTTAAAACGAAGAGTCAGCATGTTGGACCCCTGAACATGCATCCCTACCAGTGGCCCCGCAGTAGCTTCAATTGCAGATGACAGTTGCAGTCACTTAGAAATGGGCAGGAGCAGCCCTTGCTTTGGCTGCCGTCTGCTTGTTTCGCGTACCCAAGCTACTGGCAGGCATCTAAAAGCATCGCAGACTGAGGGAGAGTGTGCCTCTTTGGTCGTCCTTCTGAGGCAGCTGTTCTTGTAGTTATCTGTCCTCCTCCCTGTCTACCTGGCTCACACCAGGACCACAACTGGGAAGGAGGCAGTATGGTGCAGGGGAGAGCAAAGCGTGACTCCACACCTATAACCAGATTCTATTTGTTTGCCCTAGGGGAGACTGCTGCCTTTTCAACAGAAGGGAATTTTCTAGGACTGGCCGTCCCCTGCTGAGATCAGTGGAGCGTATGTACCATGGCCCGCATCTCCTGTTCACTTGCCAGCCTCTCCCCACCGAGAGGGTGGGAAGTCGGTACACATTTGGGCCTTCCTGAGTGATCTGCTCCCTGAGTACAGTGCTCTTGATCCTAATTACGTGCACAACCCTGTGGATACGAAGTCCAGAGGGAACGTGTGCTTTCTGTTAAAACTGCTCTGGTCCTCGTCTTTTCTTACCAGATTCCAAACTTTTGTTTCAAGGGGAGGGTTTTAGAATGGGATTCTATAAGCAAAAATTGGGCAGTTTCATCTTGGAATAGGTTGTCTGTACATGTTCTAATGTTTTGTAGAACACTTCCTGTTTAAATGTATTGATGTGGATAATATTAAATATCTTAATTATTTAAATAATTCATTGTATTGTTTTTGAGAAGTTGAGGAATTACCGTATACATTTACAACTTAATGACTTTTGTATTTTATTTTTCAAAATAAAAGCTTTAAATGTGTGAAGCATTCTGGTGGTTTACATGTTTTCATTACTGTGATTTCAGAGAAGCAGGAAGCCCTTATCAGAGAAGCCAACGTTTCTTCAGTTGGCTGTATTGTAGATAATCCCTCCTATGCATCAAAACTTTTTTCAATGAAGTTTTTAATTTTAATTCCAGTAGACTTAACATACAGTGTTATATTCGTTTCAGGTGTATAATACAGTGATTTGACAATTCTGTATGTTACTCAGTGCTCATTAGTGTACTCTTACCTATTTCACCCATCCCCCCACCCACATCCCCTTTGGTAACCATCAGTTTGTTGTCTATAGTTAGGAGTCTGTTTCTCGGTTTGTCTCTCTCTCTCTTTTTTTCCTTTGCTTATTTGTTTCTTAAATTCCACATATGAGTGAAATCACATGGTATTTGTCTTTTTATGACTCAGTTACTCTCCAGCTCCATCCTTGTTGTTGCAAATGGCAGATCATTCTTTTATATTTCTGAAAAGTATTCCAATGTGTGTGTGTGTACCTATGTGTGTATATGGATACCACATCTCTATCCATTCATTAATTGATGAACACTTGGGCTGTTTCCATAATTTGGCTGTAGCTTATAAGTAATGCTGCAATAAATTCTGCAGAGGCTGCAGTAGTTTGCATTCTTACCAACAGTGCAAGAGGGTTCCCCTTTCTCCACATCCTCGCCAACACCTGTTGTTTCTTGTGTTGTTAGTGTTAGCCATTCTGACAGATAGATGTGAGGTGAAATCTCATTACAGTTTTGATTTGCATTTCCCTGATAATGAATGATATTGACCATCTTTTCATGTATCTGTTGGCCATCTGAATGTCTTCTTTGGAGAAATGTCTGTTCATGTCTTCTGCCCGTTTTTAATTGGATTATTTGTTTTTTGGGTGTTGAGGTGTATCAGTTCTTTATATATTTTGGATACTACACCTTTATCAGACATGTCATTTGCAAATGTCTTCTCCCATTCAGTAGGTTGTCTTTTAGTTTTGTTGATCGTTTCCTTCACTGTGCAGATGCTTTTTATTTTGATGAAGTCCCAATAGTTTATTTTTGCTTTTATTTCCCTTACCTCAGGAGACATATGTAGAAAAATGTTGCTATGACTCATGTCAGAGAAATCACTGCCTGTGTTCTCGTCTAGGAGTTTTATGGTTTCAGGTCTCACATTTAGGTCTTTAAAGCAGTTTGCGTTTATTTTTGTGTATGGTGTGAGGTGACCCAGTTTCATTCTTTTGCATGTGGCTGTCCAGTTTTCCCATCACCATTTGTTGAACGAGACTTTTTCCTATTGCATATTCTTTCTTCCTTTGTTGAAGATTAATTGACATGTATCATAACATCTTTTTTTTATTAAAAAAATTTTTTTAATATTTATTTATTTTTGAGAGAGAGACAGACTGTGAGCAGGGGAAGAGCAGAGAGGGAGACACAGAATCCGAAGCAGGCTCCAGGCCCTGAGCTGTCAGCACAGAGCCCGATGCAGGGCTCGAACTCACGAACCATGAGATCATGACCTGAGCCGAAGTCAGATGCTCAACTGACTGAGCCACCCAGGTGCCCCGACACATATCATAACGTCTTAATGAAGATTTTCTGTAATTGATTTCATAAAGACCTGCTATCATTTGTCCTAGAGTCCTGTTCTATTTCTATGCCTCTATGCTGTATTTAAGGACAGAGAAGTTACTGTTACCAGCTGTTTTCTAGAAGCCAGTGTTATACAATACAGAATGACCAGATAATAATAGTAATCTCTATTTATTGAGCGTCTTCTATGTGTGAGGCACTGAACAAGGTGTTTTATGTGTTTTCTTATCCCTCGCCTGAAAATCTGCATCCTCTGGTCTTATCCATCAGTAAATAATATTTTCTACCTAGTCACTCAAGCCAGAGACCTAAGAGTCTTTTCCTTCCTTTTGTCCCCCCACATATAAGATCTTTGATTCTACCTTCAAAATATTTCTTGAATCCATCTGCTTTCCTTCAGCTCCACTGCCCCCATCCTAATGTAAGACAGCACCACCTGTCACTTAGACTGTTGCAATAGAGAGCCTCCTAAACAATATCCCCATTCCTACGTTGCCCCCCTCAAATGCTGTTTAGCACATGGCAGAGTAACGGTTTGACAATATACATATAGATTGGACCCTCCCCACTCACCCTCTCATTTAGAATAGAACCCAAGTTCTTGCCATGATCCAGCCACTGCCCCTCTCCATCTCATTGCAGGCCATCCCCCCACCTCACCTACCTCGCTCCTTGTTCTCTAGGGTTCTTTGGATCTCACAGAAGCACACCAAGCTTTTCCTGCCTCTGCACATATTATTCCTCTCTCTGGAATATTCTTCCCTTTGCTCTATGCCGGAATGCCTCCTTCTCAGTTCTGTGGTCTCAGTAAATTCTATTTCCTCAGAGAGACTTTTCCTGGCCCCTTGAACTAAAAAGTAGATGCCCTTCTTGACTCTCTTCTTTTTAGTATCACCTTATCAGACTTTGCAGTTTTTAGTCTGTTGACTGTTTTTTAAATTATTATTCTCAGTCTCATATACTAGATGGTAAGTTCCTGGAAGACAAAGACTATGTGTTTTCTTGTCCATTTTTGTATCTCTGACATCTAGCAAATTGCCTGGCACATTCCAGGAGCCCAGGAAAATATTCGGTAAATGATTAATTCTCTCAGAAACCTCTGGCATATCATTTTACAGATGAGAAAACAGGCTCAGCCAGGTGGTGTCCCCCAGACAAGGCCCCTTAGCTGGTGCCACAGTGGTGGCCTGGCACCTTGGCCCAAGCCTGGCCTGAACATCCTTCTCTCCAGTCCACTCCCCTCAGACCTGTCCCCTTCAACTGAAAATGAATACTGCTGCTTGGGGCACCTGGGTGGCTCAGTCAGTCGAGCGTCGGACTCTGGCTCAGGTCATGATCTCATGGTCCGTGGGTTCAAGCCCTGCGTCGGACTCTGTGCTGACAGCTCAGAGCCTGGAGCCTGCTTAGGATTCTGTGTCTCCCTCTCTGTCTGCCCCTCCCCCGTTCACAGTCCTCCCTCCCCCCCCCCCCCGGAAAATAAATAAACATTAAAAAATTAAAAGAACAAGACAATAAATACTGCTGCCATATCAATCCTTTGTTCGGCAGTGTGCCTTCAAGCACTCCTTTGTTCAAAAGCCTTCTTCGATTCTCTAATGCTTAACACGTTACATCTAAACTGTTCTGCCTCCACTGTGTGGCCTCACTACTTTCTTGAGTACGGTTCGCCTCCTGCCTGTCTCTGTCTCCTTACACTTCTTCACTTTCTGCTTCTCCCAGATGCCTGTAAACCCTCTCCCCTCTCCCTGGAAAATCCCAGCCTCATTAAGGGCTCAGCTGTCTTCAGTGCCATTTCTCATTACTCAACTGCTCCAACCTCCAAATAGTAACAAAGTCAACCTCAGCTTAACATAATATTTTTTTTGTTTTTTGCTTAGTTCCTGCGTTAGTCTTATGTCATTACCTTTGTAGGGAGGAGGCCACATACTCCTCTAGAGCCTATCAGAATGGGAGAGGAGGACATTTTTCAACTCTAACCCAGCCTGACTCCAGTACTTGCCCCAAAGGAGATGTGATTTTTCTTCCCCACACCTGCCCTCCCCTGGAGACTCCCTTGTTACAAGCGGGAGTGTATTGGAAAAGGAAAAGGGCAGAGAACCGCTGCACAAAATAGCTGACTCGGGAAAGAGGCAACCACGGCACACTGGCCTGAAGAAACAGATGCTGTGCTGTTTCCATCCCTATTGACGTTCCTTCTTCCACAAAGCTTGCTTTCTTTCTGGCCCGAGCACATTTCTTTTGAGCCCTGTGAAGAAAAGCATTTCTGTTTCTTAGATCACATCTATGAAGATGACTTTGTGAAATGTTGTGATTTGGTGACATCAAACGGAACTCCTGTCGAACGAATGAAAGCTGGCTGGAGTAAAATTTGAAAGGAGGTAACAGTAAGGGACCAGGTAGACGTGTGGCCTATGACTGTCAGAGAGCTTCCTGGAGGAAGCAGAGCCATTGGCCACAGACAGCAAGTGAACCCGCAAAGCCAGAGAGAGGCTAGTGTCCTCAGTGGCCACGGGAGGAGCTTGGAGAGAGCATCGGCCATGGAGAATCATAGAATTTAAAAAAGACGGGAAGAAAACCTTAGTAATCACTTAAGTAATCAGTCTAGTAATACTTATCAAGAGCTTGGTGTGGTCCAGGCCCCATGCTAGCCATTTTACATGTTTAAACTTCTTTAATTTTCATAATTACCATCTGAGTTACTATTACTACCTACATTTTACAAACATTGGCTCAGGGAGTGGGGGGGGGGGGGGGGAGGTAAAAGTACCTAGTACAGCTAGTGACAGGATACAAACATAGACAACCTGGCTCCAGAGTCTACACCCCAACCACTACTCTGCATCTCAATAATCATCTTTATACTAGAATAGAAACTTGCCATTAACATTGAGTTGCAACTGTTTTAAGGACCTCCCTTGTACTTAGTAATTTGCTAGGTATAATTGGGTAGTGTGCCAGGAAGTATAGGCAGATTACTGCCCTTGGGAATTTATGGTCTTGGTAAAAATCAAGAAAAATGCAAATAAAACAATTATTTCAGGTTCTAACAAAATATATACAGTATTGCCTACCAAAACCTGGCTAGTAGGTGATAGATACGTATTGGTCTAGGAAAGACACCACTCAGTGTTACCCCCAGATTTGTATTTCGAAAGGAACTATAGAAAGGCTGTCTGGGCTTTTCTCTGGCAAGGTCAGTATTTTCAGCATTGAGTTCCCTTTCCTGCTTGTCAGTCTCCACTGCAGTCTTCTGCAGGGACTTTAGGTCTTTGTGTAAAGCAGAGCACTCCTTCCTTAATTATTCTGAATTGGGCAAAAGAGGTAATTTTATTCATTTTAGGTTTAAATCCTAACAAAGCAGTTCATTGTTCGAATATTGGGTGGGTGTGTATCTGAGAGACAAAGTAGTTTTGTTAGAGATAAAAATAAATGACTTTGATTCTTCCTTTGGGGTTGGTTATTTCCAAAGATCCAAAATTGAATCATTTTCACAATAAAACCACTGTTTTTGTTCTTCCATATTGTAGAAATGGCTTTTAAGGCCTTACCCTGAGAAAGCCTAAAATGCCCTCTATTGGCCAAACATGGAATGACTGCTGAACGTTCAAAAAAGTTTTCAAGTTGAAAAAAAAATAAGGAAAATGTGTATCATGCATGTGTGCTTTGCATGTGTGCGAAGCTTTCTCTACAAAACTGCTCATTGCAATATAGTTTGTGAAAACAAAAAAGTTGAAGCAATCTAGCAAAAGGGGTATGGGCTAAATGAATTATGGTACATCCACAAAATAGAACTCAGCTAATATATATGGTATTGTAGAAGAAGACTTAACACAGAAAAATGTTCATGTTACATTAAGTGAAAACTTCATATCACAAAGCTGTCTATTATGATCCCATCTTTATCATCTAAAGGACAAATAGGAAACTAAATAGAATAGCTAAACCGATAGACATCTGAAAGGACGTGTGCCAAAATGTTCAGTGTTCTCAGTTCGCAGTTCTCTCTTGGTAGTGGAAGTGTGGGGATTCTTGTTTTCTTCTTTCTTCTTAACTCTCTTTTCTAAACACAATCAATAGGAATTATTTTTGTAAAATAAGAAACAATAGTGAGTTATTTTATTTATTACTACGTTCTTGGATATTATTAGCTTCTTATAAAAGAGACATGGAGAACATTTACAGGAAAGATTTCAGAACCTCAGTGGAATGGGCAGCTTCGTGTGATGCCATGTCACTAGTGATTTATTTATTTTAGCCTACATACTTTCCAAGAAGGTCACCATCTCTAAATGAGAAATCATCCTTGTGGTCCAGAACTAGTTTGGTGCTTCCGTATTCTGGGAGAAGAATTTTATCTCCAACTTCCAGGCTAACTAGTTGAATCTCTCCACCCTTCCCTGTAGAGCCTGATCCAATAGCTACTACTGTTGCCTGCAGTGCTTTTCCTTGAGATTTTTCTGGAAGCATAATGCCTCCTTTTGGTCACAGTTTTGGCTGCACTCCTTGCAACTAAAACTCAAGGAGGGGAAGAAACTTTCTAAATGCCTGTCCTGCGGTGACTCTAGCTGCCGCACCTCCCACTCTGCTCTCATGCCACTGCCATCACAAGGGGACCCCCCCAAAACACTGTCTTTTAAAAGAAATCAAGAGGGGCGCCTGGGTGGCGCAGTCGGTTGGGCGTCCGACTTCAGCCAGGTCACAATCTCGCAGTCCGTGAGTTCGAGCCCCGCGTCAGGCTCTGGGCTGATGGCTCAGAGCCTGGAGCCTGTTTCCGATTCTGTGTCTCCCTCTCTCTCTGCCCCTCCCCCGTTCATGCTCTGTCTCTCTCTGTCCCAAAAATAAATAAATGTTGAAAAAAAAAATTAAAAATAAATAAATAAAGAAATCAAGAGATGGAACCCCGTAATCCTACAGTTAAAAAAACTGGGATCTCGAGTAGCGAGATGTAAGTGGTGACTTACCCAAAGCTACACATCTGGTTACACTCAACACTGACCTTCAGTTTCTCTTCTAGTGAGTCTCATTATTTATCCAGTTCTTCTGATGAAAAGTTAGTAATCTTGATGCTCTGACTCTTGGCTATCAATTGTTCTTCACAAATGAATCATTGAGACTTGAATCAGAAATGAAGCAGAAATGAGCTATTAGGACATTTATATGGAGCACATTTGAAAAGATCACAATGCAGTTAGGATGGATTTATTTCTCTTATACAGGGTTTGGCAAACTACAGCCAGTGAGCCAAATCTGGCGACACCTACCGTATGTGTCTTACCTATGGCTGCTTGCTCTCTACAGCTGCAGGTAGAGACAAACTATATGGCCTGCTAAGCTGAAAATGGTTCCTACCTGTCCCTTTACAGAGAAGTATGCAAACCCCTGCTCTTACAGATAATTTAAATCCTATCCTGCCTCCAGATATTTAAATATTTCACTACACCTTAATGTCTCTAGCTAACCAAAAGAACTCTCAGCTGGCAATTCCACACAAATGTCAGAATAATCATCAGAGCTAGAAAGTCCCCAAATGGCAAGTTGTTTTTCCCTGATACCCTTTTCCTGCCTCCAAGAAACAACAGGCCCTTCCCAGCCTCAACCCCAACAAACTCTCTGAGTGGGTGGGGACGCCTAGGAGGACAAAGACTGTGGAATGGTGGTGGAGAGGCCCAAAGAGAAGGGCACATTAGGAAACGGTACATTTTCTTAGGGTGCAGGGGATTATATTTCCAGCTAAATTCTTTTTCCATTTGGTGGAATCATGTTGAGGTGACATATTTAAGCTGGGAAGTGCTTCTGAAATGATAGACCGATGAAAATGCCACACAGGGGCACCTGGTGGCTCAGTCGATTAAGCACTGGACTCTGATGTCAGCTCAGGTCATGATCTCAAGGTTCATGAGATCAAGCCCTAAGTCGGGCTCTGCCCTGACAGTGTGGATTCTCTGTTTCCCTCTCTCTCTCTCTGCCCCTCCCCCCTTTCTCTCTCTCTCTCTTTCTCAAAATAAATGAGCATTAAAAGAAAAAAAAAAAAAAAAAGAAAATGCCACACAAACTGGGCATGAGGTGGGAGGGAGAATTGGGAATGTGGCTCCAATATACTCACCCACCCATGGGATTTGACCATAATGCTTCAGAAGTGACTGGAACCAGCCTCATTTAGAGACATAAGGGGTGAGAAAGTAATATGCAATAGTAGGTAGGACAACGATGGGCCCTCAAACCACATTCATAAAACACCGTGGAATTCTCATGTTATTTCTGTATCTGTTTCATATGTTATTTTTGTTTTATAATTAATAATTGAAAATATAAAACAAATTCACCAAAAGCCTACATGCAAGGAGCTTGAGGTGAGAGCATTTCAGGGCCCATGTCCTCTTGCAGTGAAGATGTCCATGGTTACCAGTATACACCCCAAACCAAAGAGCATTCCCTTAATGTTCACTCTGGATAAGACTCCTAGGCCTTCTCACAACATGAGGGGAGCTCCTTCCCACTAGCCAAGAGTGATGGCATTCTGGAATTCCCTACCTCTTTGATATTAATAACAGCAATTCATGCCCCTGTATACTACTAATAGCAATAAAAGACAAGAGGAAGAAATATATGGAGAGGTAATAGTTTGAATGTGATCACAGCACAAATTCCTTTCAGCATTCATCTATTGAGTCCCTACTATGTGTCATGCATTGTACTGGACCTTGTAGATATTACAGGGAGTACTAAGACACCAAAATGGACACCCCCACCCTGCTTTTTGACTTCCAGGAAGGTAGATATTGGGAAGTCTGCTACAGCCACAGCAAAAAGGAAAAGTTTTAATGCTTCCACATTCAAGCTTGCCTCCCAAAAGAGCAAGAATCATGGCTTCTGACTCAGTGTTCACTTTTCCTCCTCCAAACCTCAAGTGCTTTGATCTGCTTGGTGAAAGTTAGGTCACTCGTGGAATCCAGGATACAAGGTACTCTGGGGAAAGTAGCTTTTAGATTTTAAGCTTCTAGCATTCAGTGAGCCACACTTAAAAGGGATCAGAAAAGAGGTGAGAAAGACAATCTAAACATCAGTCACTTTTACCAAAGCGGATGATAGGAAGAGAAGTCCAGGCTAAGAAATAGCAGTGGTTAATCAACAGGGTACACCAGAGGCTTGGGGAGAGCTGAGCTGGGGTGAGAGCAAGTGGGCCATTAGCCAAGCTTTTGTGCCGTGGGAAGCTCTTGGCAAACAACCTCCTCCTCAAGGCCAGGAGAGCAAGGGAAGGCCAACCATCTAACTTCATCCTCTCAGTCATGATGTTTCTCCCTTTGTGCCAGTGGATAAGAAACAAGGAGTTGTGGGGCACCTGGATGACTTGGTTGGTTGTCTGACTCTTGGTTTCAGTTCAGGTCATGATCTCACAGTTCGTGGATTCAACCCCCATGTCAGGCTCTGCACTGACAGCTGCGGAGCCTGCTTGGGATTCATTCTCTCCCTCTCTCTCTCTCTCTCTCTCTCTCTCTCTCTCTCCCTCCCCTCTCTCTGTCCCTCCTCTGCTCACTCTCTATCTCTCTCCCTCAAAATAAATAAACATTAAACAAGGAGTAGAGAGAATTGGGGGAAATAAGGAAGGATGGAAACACTTGGTGGAAAAATGCTGAGTTAGGTTTTTAACATGGTAAATTCGAAGCACCCTTAGGGACATCCAGTTAGAGATGTCAAGTAGTCAGTTTTATGTACAATAAGGGTATAAAGTTCAGGAGAAAGAGCTGTGTTGGAAATTTAAATTTGGGAATCTTTAACATATAGACTGTGGTTGAAACCATGGTTGAAGCCATACCTTGAGAGTATATGTAGAATAGGAAAGAAGCAAGCCAAGGGCTAATTCTGGGATCCAATGGCTCTGAAGAGGTAAGATGGTGAATGAACCCTGCAAAAGAGACGGGAAAGAGATGGAAAGGAAAGGAAAGGACAGGACAGGACAGGAAAGGCTCATGGAATTCAAAGGAGAAGGGGGTTTTAAGAGACTCCACTGTGGTATGATCTAGAGAGTTCAAGAAGGACAGATGGTTGGGCTTGGCAGTTAGAAAGCCATGCTGATCCTGGGGAGAGCAGTTTCAGTGATGGGTGTGAAACCTACTCTGCAATGGGGATAAGAAGGAAATAGAGGAAACAGTATGGACACTTGTGAGAATACTCGCTACCATGGGACAGATAAAGAAGGTGTGCTACCTAGAGAAGGATGCAAGATTGAAGAAGAATTTTTATTTATTATGATGGGAGAAACTGGCACATAATATAGGCTGCAGCCAAGAAAACCATACAGAGGAAGAAACCAAAAATTCAGGAGAGAGAAGGGTTAACTTATAGAGCAAGTACAAGTTAGAGCCTCCTTGGGGAGATTTAGCCTCAAACCCAGAGGAGATGGTTAAGTTGAGGGTGAGATGGTAGGAAGTTGAGGAAGTTCTTCATGCCTGATAGCTGCATTACTCTATGCAATAAAAGCCAAGTTTCCATTTGCTGGAAGGAGAGGAGATATCTTGGAGTGCAGAGGGGCCTTGGAAACAGTAAGTTTGGAAATAGAAAAGGAAGCTGACTTGGATATTGACTGGATTTATTGTGGTAATCTTTTTTGCAATTTATACAAACATTGAATCATTATGTTGTACACCCAAAACTAATATAATGTTATATGTCAATTATATCTCAACTAAAGAAAAAAAGAGGGGTGCCTGGGTAGCTCTGTCAGTTAAGCGTCCAACTCGATTTTGGCTCAGGCCATGATCTCGTGGTTGAGAGTTCGAGCCCCACGTCAGGCTCTGCACTGATAGCATGGAGCCTGTTTGGGTTTTTCTCTCTCACTCTCTCTCTCTACCCCTCCCCTGTTCATGCGCTCGCTCTCTCTTGCTCTCTCTCAAAATGAGTAAACATTAAAAATAAGAAAGGAAAGAGCTGACTAGAAGAAACACATGGACAGATGGCCCAGTGGCACTGCATGAGTTAATCATGCATTTATAGTGGTATCTAAATTCATATGGTGATGGCACTTATCCAGAGATAGAGCACAGAAGGCTGATGGGTTAATCTCATGGGTTTTGTCCCTTGGTCAGGTGCTGGCAAGGGAACACAGGAAGACATTCCCTAGGGAGATGTTTAGATGGATACATGGGGTCATGGTAGGATAGGGGAGAAAATAAAATCAAGTGATTTTATTAGCTACCTGAGAAAAAAGGGTGAGAGGGCAAGGGACCATCAGTCTTAAGGAAGTAGAAAAGCAAATAAACCAGTTTTGGGAGAAAGATAGAATCTAGAGATCAAAGATCAATTTATTGGAGTTAAAACTTGGAAGGTGGAAGACTTCTGGGCACTAGCAAAACGCCTCCACAGAGTATTTCCACTTTTTCCCCCCCACTCTTTTCTCTTTCTTTCTTCCCATTTTCCCTTCACTTCACTCAGAACCACGCTTTTTTTCTTCACTCCTCTCTGAAACAAGAATACCTTTAAAGAGCTTTAAATGGAGGATTGACATGATTTGATATGAAATGTTCAGAGCAGCAAGAGACATTAAAATAAGATTTGTAGCAGCACTGATTGATACAACACTAGGAAATAATTAAATACTCATCAGTGGCATGGATAACGCTGCCTTTATTTAGTCTAAAAACAAAAATTAAGCTGCATTGCTCAGTGGTGTAGACAGGGGTAGTTAAACTTGGAAAACAAGGAAATGACTGTCAGAAAAGTAAAGATGCTGGTGACCTCTGGGAGAATGGAGTTTGTCTTCAGCAGGGAGGACCCTTGGAGTATGTGGGGACTGGTAATATTCTAGTTCTTGACTGAGGAGTGGTTTTATGGGTAGCTCCTTTATAATTATTCTTCAAACCGTACATATATAGTTTTGCACTTTGCTGTATCATATATCCTAACTATAGAGAAAACATGCATGGAATGATACATATCACATATAGGAGAGGGGGGGATGAAATTAGGGAGGCATGTGCAGATACAATTGTGTTTGTGATATTGCATTTCATGAGCAGGGAGCTAAGTATTATCTATAATTGTTTACGTGTCTAAAACATTTAAATCAAAATGAAAACTGAAAAGGTGACATGGAAAAGAAGATGGATGCTTTTGCTTCTGTTTTCATTTCCTTTCTGGTTGTTAAATTATTCAGTAAGTTAGAATCAGGAGGGAAAATTCAGTAGCTGAATCAGTACTCTGGAGATTTGCCAGCATTCAGTTCTTTTTGTTAGGGAGACATGGAGAATAGAATCCAGTTACTAATCTCAGGGCTTGATCTCAGGCCTGTTTGGTTAACTCTTGGAGAAGTGATCCCAGAGGATACCGGCCTGTATTCTGACAACAGCCCCCACCTCTGCATGAGTATGTGCTACTCATGCCATCCTTCTCTTAAAGGCTCACTGACCCTTCCCTGCAGCCTTCATGTGAACTGGCCTGGAAGTCATTCCACTGTTGGGTGGGAATAGCTGCTGCCAGCAAAGTGCCCTGCTTTCCCAGAAAGCCTGTTCCAACCCCTTCCCACTCATTCAGCAAGTCTTCATTCCAGGCTGCTGACCTTGGATCCAACCCCCCCTCCCCCGCCCCGCCCCGCCAAATGTGCAAACAGAAATAACTGGGAAACCGTATTACTAAAGGAAATCCTCAGCACAAATGGAAAATGAAAACTCCAACACATTCAGGATGCAATGTAAAACTAGTTACACGTGGATTTCCCTACCTCCTGAGCCTCTGGGTCCCCCTTCTCATTCTCTTTATACAGGCTTTCCTTAAGGAGTTGGAAAAACTGTCTTCCTGACTCAATTCTGTGGTTTTCTCACATGGATTCCTAGGGTGAGGAGAGGCCGCCTGGGAGGGTGGAGAAATGGAAGGCAGCTGGTCCAGGTAACTCCATGTTGAGTGAATCGACCCAGGATCTGCTCAGACTTCTTGGTAGGTAAGATAATAAAATCCTCATTTAAGCCAAGTTTGGTCGCAGTTTCTGTTACAGCTGAAACGTCCTAATTGTCATGGGACAGAAAGAGGAAATTTTGTTATACGTGTCCTTGGGAAGGGCTGGAGAGAGTAGTGATGGATAAGAGAAAGGCTCAAGGGGCCCTCTTTAGGGCAGTGCTACTCCAAGAGTGGTTCATGCACCTGCAGCATCAGGATAACTTGGGAGTTTGTCAGCAGTGCGAACGTGAGGGCTTCACTCCAGACAGACCAAATCAGATTCTCTGGAGGTAGGACTGGGACTCTGTATTTTAACAAGGTCGCCCTCCGGTGATTTCGATGCGACTGATGTGGGAGAAAACACTGGCCTGGAGCACTTCTCCACCTGGGAGTGTGATTGGTCCAACAGAGGAAGTGCTGTGTGTGCCTCTAGCTCATTGCCCGCTTCTCTGAAGCTGTTCCAGTCTTCTAGGTCTCAGTTGCCTTTTCTGTCACAACAGTAGGATCAGATGAGGAACTGGGTGTCAAAATGGTTTGAAAGAGCTCAGAGCGTGATGCCTAGGAGAGTCAGTCCCTGAGCTGACCCAGCCCCTCCCAGGGGACACAGCCTGAGGCTGCAGACAGTATGTCAGCTTCTTTGGGTGGGGCCTGTGTCCATCCGCGGAGGAACTGGCACGTAGAGGATGGAGAGTCACTGTCATTTTTAACTGAACTCAGGTGCTCTTATTTTGAGGTTTCTTCTTTTCGGGTTCCTGCATGAGTCCATCAGGAAGGACTGGAAACCCAGGTTTTGCCCTTGTGGCTATGGAGGGTCGCCCGATCGCAATGCTGCCCCTCCTCTCTCACAACCTCAGCGACCTCAGCCGTCCTCCCGCCACACGCTCCGCATCCTCAAGACGTCCTCCCGCCACCTCCACTGAGGTGACCTGGTCCTCCCCTCCTACGGATTTCCCCGGCCTTCGACGCCCAAGGAGACACAGGACCCACTGCCCTGAAGATCGAACAGCTAGTTCGAGAGCCCTGCCTCCTGTCTAGTTACTAGGCGTCGACTCCAATGCGGGAGCCACCCTCCGAGCCAACGAGGAGGGTCCGCGTAGATGTGGCGATCTCGCGCGCCGCCCTGTGCGCCGGGCGGAGAGCGAATGGAAGGGGCGCGCCCGCTGGCCTGAGGACCAATCAGAGCAGGGCAGGCAAGCAGGTCCGGCTCCCAGTGGCCACTCGGGCGCAGACTCAACGCGTTGCCTGCTCTTGGACTGGACAAGCCTCCTGCCAATCAGGGGCGGAGCAAGAGGAGCCTCGGCCAATAGCGGGAGGCGGCCGGGTCGGGCCGGTGGCCCTGCGGTCCGCTCGGTGGTCCGTGAGCCCGTTGACGCTGAGGGAGTGGCCGCCCTCCGGCTCTCGCGCGCTGCGCTCTCCACCCCCCCCCCCACCCCGCCCCCGGGCCCGCCCGTCGGCCGCGCCGCGTCATGCCGGGCGCTGCTCGGCGCTAGTGCCCGGGGCCGCCGCCTCCCGCCCGCCCGAAGCCGCGCCCACTGTCCAGAGCCAGAGGGATGGTGGTAGTCACGGGGCGGGAGCCAGACAGCCGTCGCCCGGACGGTGCCATGTCCAGCTCCGACGCCGAAGACGACTTTCTGGAGCCGGCCACCCCGACGGCCACGCAGGCGGGGCACGCGCTGCCCCTGCTGCCCCAGGAGGTACCCGGGGGGGTGGGGCGTGGGAAGGGGCGCAGAGGGAGAAGCAGGTGCCCGGCAGAACTGACCTTGGGGTGTGAGCAGCGCCGAGGCTGGGGTCGGGGGAGGGGGGGGGGGGCGGGTCGGGCTGAGGGCGGCGCCAGAAGAGCCGAGCTGCCCAGCCCACTCATCCTCCCGTAAAAGGCACAGGTGTGTCTTCCTGTCCCCGGGGGACACCTGATCTCCCCACCCCACGCCCCCCTCTTTCAGTGTTCACTCACCGCAAGGTTGGTTTACTCCCACCCCTAAGTCCCATCCTTAACAACTAGAGGAGGGAGGGTAGTCTGTGGGAAGGGAACCTTGGAGCCCCAAGAGATGAGAGTGTCTTCTAGAAAATCAGGGAGGAGGCCTTCGTGGTTGCCCAGACCCAACCTCTAGCTGCCCAGAAAGTGGGGTCAGGGACTCTGTGCAGATAAGAAGCAGGCTAATTAATAGATGTGTCCACACTCACCTGACACCTCCATGGCTTTCCTTCCCACTGGTCTTGATGTGATAACAGTATCACATTTAGAGCTGAAATGTCACTCAAGAGAAGGGGAAAGAGGAGGGAAGGTGGGGCACTGCTGGGAGCTGAAGAGGGAGACAGAAGGTAGGAGCTAAGGTAGTGCTGGATGTGGGGGCCTGTGGGGTGTGGAGGAATCCTAGGAGAATGGACAGCTCCAGAGGGACAGGGCTGGGCTGGGGGTGGCTCGTCCCCTGGGGATTAGAAGCCTGTGCCTTCGACATCATGAAACACAACAATGAGCACAACTCTAGAAGTACTCTTTGCATTTGGGGGCGGGGTGGAGCCGTTAGAAACACTGTGGTGCTTACTTTTCATGCACTGTCATTGGGGAAACAATGGGGTTTGAGACAAAGAGGCAACACCCAGAGACTGTAGGCCAGCTCCCCCCCAGATACATTGTTCCATGTGAGATCCAGAACAGTTTTTGGTTGCTTTTGCCTCTGTGCCTCAGTCTTTTCAGCTCTACTGTGGAGCAGACACTTGGATTGGTATGAAGATATCCTTGGAAAAGGTGTAAAGAGCTCCAGAAATGTAAAGCATTCTTATCTCAAAATATTTGAGTCCTTGCTATGCACCTAGAATAGTTTTATTGGAGCTATAGACTAAGTAGAAGGCATTTGTTATCCTTTGGTTGCAGAGGAGTAACAGTGCGTATGCACAGAAGAACTGTACATAACCTTTCTATTTCATTCATTCACTCATTCATTTAATGCACACTTGGGTCTTTGCTGCTTGCCAGGCACTGCACTAGGCTCTGGGTAACTTTGATTTCATGTATTTTTATCCTACTTTAGTTCACAAAGAACTTTTAAAAAGTTGATATTATTTTACTTATATGTGAAATCTAAAAAACAACCAAAAAAACCAAAGCATAAATAGACCCATAAATACGGAGCACAGCTGGTGGTTGCCAGAGGGCAGGAAGGGTGGAGGGATGGGCAAAATGGGTGAAGGGGAGTGGGAGGTATTTGCTTCCAGTTATGGAATAAATAAGTCACGGGGATAAAAAGTACAACATAAGGAATACAGTCAGTGAAATCATAACAGTAATAAATGGTGGCAGGTGGTAGCTACACTTGTAAGCATACCGTGTAAAGACTTAACAAATCACGGTGTCATACACCCAAAACTAATGTAACGTTGTGCGTCAACTACACCTAAAAAAATGTACGAAAAAAAACTGGAAGGCTGGGGGAAAGGACTATCTGGATAAACATACACTGGAGCCTTAGAGATGTAATATTGAAAAGTATGCACTCGTACAAAATTTTAGTCAATCTGGAGGTTGTGGGAAAATTAGAGAGAACTGGCTTCATTTCTTTAAAACCACAAGCAGTGAAAGATATTCCCACTCTCCACCTCCCCCAAAAAAGGTCCTGAGTATTTTAGGGAGACCCTAGAACTTCTCCTGGCAAATCTACACCATCATTCCCTGTTCTTCCCCCTGCCCTTGCCTCCGGAACCTTAGCTGGACGGAGGACTGATCTCACTCTACAGATTAAGAAAGAAGCAGTGAGGTACAAAGAATGAGGAGTGGATGCCTGGAATTGTTCCACAAACACCTATGAGCCCTGCTGCGGGTGGCCTCATGATTAGTAAACAAGATGCCGTCCCTGCCCTCAGGAAGCTTGAGGTCTAGAAGGGAGAGCTGACAGAGGAAAATAACTGCTGGTGTACCGTGCTAGGCGAGGAGGGTGTGTGGTCCATGGTGAAGGCACGATGGAGGGAATGTTCAGTTAACTCTGTCTTGGGTGCATGTGAGGAACAGTAGAGCAGAAATGCTTACAGAATTGGGAAACTTAAAGAGAAGCTTTTATTTTATTTTTTAAGAAAGAGAGAGTGTGCGCATGTGCACACAACTTGGGACGGGCAGAGGGAGAGAGAATCTTCAGCAGGCTCCACACTCAGCATGGAGCCCAGCGTAGGACTCCATCTCACAACCCTGGGATCATGACCTGAGCTGAAATCAAGTCAGCTACCTAACCGACTGAGCCACCCAGGCGCCCTGAAGAGAAACTTTTAGAATGCGCGGATGCTGCTAACCTATATGGTGCCTTGGTGTGTATTAGAGAAAGGACGCACAGCTGGGCTAGCAGATCACTCTCAGATCGGTGTCCTTGTGCAGTGAACAACATACACCACACACGGGGCAAATGCATTTGCTAGATGGACAAAGGGAGAGTGGAAAGAACATTCTGGACAGAGAAGACAGCATGAGCAAGGGCATAAAAGTGACAAATTCAGGAAGTGGAAAGGAGGACAATGACGGCTTTGAACTCCAGAAGAGCGATAGCAGAATTGGGGTGGGAAGGCCTGATTTAATGGCTGTGGGGGGGGGGGGGGGGAGTGGGTGGGACTTGGCAACTGATGAGTGTGGGGAAAGAGAGGAGAGAGAAGAACATTCAGAAAGACTCCTGGATTTTAGCGTTGGGTGACTGAATGGTGTAGCACTAATAAGACCCCAGAAGACCACAATCAGAGCAGCCTCTGTTCTCATTCCCCAATGCCTGGCTGAAAGTGCCGGTGGTTCCTTTCCAGTTTCCTGAGGTTGTTCCCCTTAACATTGGAGGGGCTCACTTCACCACACGCCTGTCTACCCTGCGGCGCTATGAAGACACGATGCTGGCGGCCATGTTCAGCGGGCGACATTTCATTCCCACAGACTCCGAGGGCCGGTACTTTATTGACCGGGATGGCACCCACTTTGGGTATGTTTCTCCCTCTATGATCAACCTTATAGTTCTAGTAAGTAGGACCTGGGCTTCAATATGGGGCTTTGGTATCTTCCATTAATACCCAGAAAAGAAAATAGCAAATGTACTGATGGAATTTAATAAATGTGCTTATTGAATTGGATCAAAAGCCATAGTATCTTTCCCAGAGGAGACAAGGACAGCCAGAGAGAGCCCAGGTGCCACACACTGGCTGGATGTGATGAAATTGGAGACCAGGAAGTTGTCTACTGTATGGAATAGGTGTGATGCCACCTATAGGCAGGGGAGCCCCAAAACAACTTCTTGGCGAATATCCTCAGATTCAGATTCTGGGTCTCCACATTGCCATTAGGGAGGGACATGGTGTATGACCGTGGTTCTCAGACTTTCTTTGATGGTTTAAAACAAATGAACAAAAAAGGTGAAGGAAGGGCCAACATATGATTGCCATCTTTTAATTTTGCCAAGAAAAGCCTTTAGAAAAAAACAAACACCTTCAATTGTGACTGTCATTTTAACGCTAAAACACAGAAAGACACAATCTCAAAAAAGAAAATAGCCCTTCCCAAGGAAGGACTTCTGATACCTTAACACATAAACAATTTAAAGACTTTATGTTTTAGTTTCCTTGCTTGTGAAATGAGAAATAATTACAGCTGCCTCACAGGCCTGCCATGCCGATTACGTAAAGAGCCTTGGTGTGACCCCTCACCGGGTCCTTCCAGAGCATGTGGCTGAAGCTCTTTGCCCCTTCAGTCTAACTTTGGAGATGACTACAGAACTAACATGATTCTTGACCTTCAACACATTGGCTAAGGAGTCAGAAAGTCTCCAACCACTACGTATCTGTGCTGGCCTCCCAAGTAGGATCGCCTGCACTGGGAGAAAGGTCATTTTTATCCTCAGAAAGGAGCCTCTGGTCATGCAATTTGCTTTGAAGCATCTGGGTTTCCCCATTGGGCTGTCAGCTGCCTCCAATGCTGAGAAAACAAAGTGTCACATCGCTCTGCAGAGCTATAAAAAGATTTTTGTTTGCAGGCTGTTTGGGGGAGGAAAGTGCTGGCCCCAGCTGGCAACTCCCACAGCACTCTTAGCTGGGCCTTGCCCTGGGGTCATGTTTTTCAGAGCAGACCAAGGTTTGCTTAAGATCCTAGAGGACTAATTTGGGAAGGGGTTGTGGGGAGGAGGAACAGGCTTTGGCTCTAAGCTGATGTGCCCATGCCCAGGTGGCCATAGCTGGAGAGGGTCAGAGCTGGGCCAGGGTGTGGCAGAAAGCAGGATATTGTGGCATTTATCCTCAGGCTGCTAGACTCCAATGGTCTGTGATTCATCATCAGCAGATGAAGTTGCTTAAAGACTCAGAGAAAATAAAATAGGGGCTCAGGGCATTTGATCAGGTACATTTCTCTGCTGGGGCAGCTCATGTGTCCCTAGCACCCACCAGGGAGGCTGCTTGGGTCACCACCTGGGGCAGTTTCCTACTGTGATCAGTGAATAACACTTTGGACTAGAGTCTGGACCACTGTGGGTGTGGACTTGGAGTCAACCATGACTGCATCTGGGCCTCTGCTAGCTGTAGCTCCTTGAGTAAGGGTATTCTTTAACCTCTCTGAGCCCCTCTTTTTCTTCATTTAAAAATGGACCTAAGATGGCACTTAAATGTCATTGAAGGGATTAAATGGGGTAACACACGAATAGTAGCTGACCCAGACTAATACTTAGTGGGTGTTAACTGCCGTTACATCATGGTCATAGACAAACTCTTGAGGCAACATCTTGATCTTGGGGTTTGCTCACATATCTTTACAGAAGTAAAGACCTTGCCACACTTAACTGGCGATGGATCTGATTATGATTATTCTTAGCACCAAAGAATCTGAAGATGGAATTAAAAGAACTGAATTTTTATTTTAAGAAAATGCAGTATGTGATTTTATTCATTCGAGAAACCAATTTGTCCAGGTGTTCAGGGTAGCATTTGCTGTCCATATAGCTACAAAATAAGATGAATGGCAAAGAAATACAGAAAATGGGGAAGGCTACTACATTGCTAGTGGAAACATAAAATGCTACAACCATTTTGTTAAGCATGCGCTTCACCTTATGACTGAACAATTCTCCTAATACGTAGCCAAGAGAAGTTGGTGCATGTGTCCACAGAAAGTCTTATACGGGAATGCTCATCACAGCTTTACTCATAAGAGCCCTAAACTGGAGACAACTCAACTGTCCATCAGCAGGAGAATGGGTTAAATCAATTATAGTAGATCCAGCCACTTACATGAGTTTTAAGATGAGGCAAAACTAATCTTTGTTGATAGAATTCTGGGATTGAATGAGAAGGGGCAGAGGGAAACTTTGAGGAGATTGAAATGTTCTGTATCTTGGTCTAGGTGGTGGTTATAATAAAACTATACAATTAAGGTTTGTACATTTGAAAAAAAAAAGATTTGCACATTTGTTGCATATTAATTAGACCTCAATTTAAATATATATGTCTTAAGGAGCCTAGAATATGTATGTTTCCATTATTCCTATATATACCCAAAAATAACAATACCTAATAAAATAAATATACCTAATGATAATTATAAATGTAATAATGATGATACTGATAATAACAGCTATTAATGCTTATTGAGGACTTACCTTGTGCCAGGTATTTTCTAAGCACTTTTTAATCATTTAATCCCTTTATACCATTACAAGGTAGTTTTTAAATTTTCCCTCATTTTACAGATGGGAAAATCAAGGCACAGAGAGGTTAAGTTCATCTCTCCAAGGTCACACAGCTAGTAGTCTGGTTCCAGACTCTGTGCTCTAACCACTATGTGACACTGCCCAGATCCATTGGCTCCTTCTCACCAACCCTCTTTCCTTCCTGCTCAGAGATGTGCTGAATTTCCTGCGCTCAGGGGACCTGCCACCCCGGGAGCGTGTACGGGCTGTGTACAAAGAGGCTCAGTACTATGCCATCGGGCCCCTCCTGGAGCAGCTAGAGAACATGCAGCCTCTGAAGGGGGAGAAAGTGCGCCAGGCGTTTCTGGGACTCATGCCTTACTACAAAGGTGAGGTGTCAACTACCCAGGGTGATTGAGGTGTGGGAAAGGAGGGTCGCGAGGCATCTGTGTGTGCATAGGTCGTCACCAGGAGAGGTGGGTCTAAGATGTATCTGTATTACTCAGGATCAGAGAGATTTCTGCTTCCCCTTCTGCTCTCCCCTCCCAGTCAAACTGGGAAGATTCAGGTTCCATAGGGCCCACTTTTCCTGTGACATCATCAGATCACATTTCGAAAGGATTATCCTCATTCTATCCTTTTGGTTTCTTTTGCCTTGGAGATCCATGATCCCTGTTTAAGTTTGTGCCTTTCACAGGCCCAGAGTCCCTTCCCCAGGATCTGCCTCTTCCCTGTTGGATCATGCCTTCACCGGGGCTCTCTCTTTGTGCCCTGACGCTGCCTTGCCCACTGCCCCCCGACCTCCTGACCCCTGTCCCAGTGATGGGTGCTGTGTTCACCCCCCTAGACCACTTGGAGCGGATTGTGGAGATTGCCCGGCTGCGTGCAGTACAGCGGAAGGCCCGTTTTGCCAAGCTCAAGGTCTGTGTCTTCAAGGAGGAGATGCCCATCACCCCCTATGAGTGTCCGCTTCTCAACTCCCTGCGCTTCGAGCGGAGTGAGAGTGATGGGCAGCTCTTTGAGCACCACTGCGAAGTGGATGTATCTTTTGGGCCCTGGGAGGCTGTGGCTGATGTTTATGACCTACTGCACTGCCTGGTCACGGACCTCTCAGCCCAGGGCCTCACTGTGGACCATCAGTGCATCGGGGTGTGTGACAAGCACCTCATCAACCACTACTACTGCAAGCGCCCCATCTATGAGTTCAAGATCACATGGTGGTGAGTAGCCCGGGTAGGGAACAGAGTCCTATCAGGGAGGGTGTCCGTTCCCCTTAGTGGCGCTGGGAGTAAGATCCCTGGAAGGGATACTGACTGCCCCAGACCTGCTGAGGTGAGGACCAAGTCCTGAGGCACAGCTCCAAGGGGACGGAGGTCTCCCAGCTGTACCTCGGGGTCAGGCTCAGGGCCTGTGGCCCACAGGGACCTGGTGCCTGGATTCACCTGACCTCTCCTCAAGGCACAGCAGTCTCTGCCTGAGGCTTAGGGGTCTGGGTAGCTAGGGCTTGACCAGAAAGTCCAGAGAGGTTTTGTCACTCTTGTTCTTGCAAGAGAGTTTCTGCCCTTTTTAGAGCCACGTTACCAAACTGTTGTAGGCATAATCACTTCCTCAACCCTGTTCACGTATCCCTTCCTTGTGCCTAGTGTATAGGTATGAACACAGAATATGATGGGGGGTTTACCCAGGTAGCCGCCCCACAGCCCCTGGCTGAAGAAGAAGCATCTTCTCTCCCTCTTCCCCCAGGGATAGTTCCATGCTTTGTTTTAGGATGTGGAAAGACTCTTCCTCCTGGAACATATTCTTCACCACTTTTTGGAGATGTAACCATAGTTGCCAAAGCCATGTACCAGGTTGGCCTTAGAAAAGCACAATGTTTACAGCCCTGCCTTAGGGCCTTGGCTTCTCCTACCTTCCACCAACCTTCCTTGCTTGAAGGGTTATCTTCTCAGGGCTGTAATGCAGATTTCAGAGGTTCCTTTTGAAGATTTCCCTGAATCGAGCAGACAAGTTGCATAGATCTTCTGTTATCTTTGAGATGTAACATCCTTTCTAGAGGCTCAGAATACCTCTTTGGCTGCCATTTCATGTGTTAGCATCCAATTTGTGGTGAACCTCCTTAGATAGAAACCCCCTGTGTTTTTAACCCTATTGCTTTATCCTGCTAATGTTCTCCTAGGAGAGTGTCTGTTCTGAGGAGGCAAAGAAAGGGTTGGGTGGGAGGCACAGCTATCCCGGGAGCTGTAGGAAGATAGCAGCACTTCCATCGTGTTTTACTGTCCCCATTTCAGAGACAGAAAAAGATTCACAGGGCTCTGTTCCCACTGCATTTCCTTCTTGCTCCATGTGCAGACGAGGGTGGTCAGTCGGATGTGGACACACATCCCCTAAAGGAAGAGCCATGCAGCACCAGTAATCGGAACGTAGCATTTCTGTGCTGCATTAGAGACTTCTCCATGTGATCGTGACTGTGCTTGATTGTTCCTGGGTGTTTTGTAGAGAGATTTTTTTGTATATAAAACACTAGTGAGGACAGCCTCATTGGTCTCAGTCCTGTGAGACCAATGGTTGGTGATGCAGGGAAGGGGTAGCTGAAGATGTCTGTATCCTTCTAAGGAAGAGAAGGCCAAGCCTTAGGACCTTGGCAGAACTCCTTCATAGGGCAGTGACCTCCTGGCCCTCTGTGGCAACAGGGATTCCAGGGCATGGTTTTGCACTCCTACGTTGTGTTCTTATATGGTGGAACGGAGGTATAGAATGCGATCTAAGAGGAAAGTATACAGTCAGTTGTTCAGGTTCCAAGGTATGCATCCCTTCTATTGTTCTCATCCACAGATGAATCATCACTTTTCTGGAGTTGATTTCCCTGCTTGAAACTTAGTCCAACAGCATGCCTCTTGTCTTGTTCTAACAGAAGTCTTTCATTTAAGTTGCTCCGGTTGGTGTTACTGCCTAATACAGATTCATTTTTAGACAGACACTGAGGCAAGCTATTCAGGAGAAAGGCAGTATGAGTAGAAAGCAGACAATTAATCCTAGTGCTTTCAGGAATCTGGCCTTGGCCCTGTCTCTCCCCCACCCTTGTCACAGAGTATCACAGTACTTGGTTATTTAGAGTCCATGCACGTAGGATGGAGTGATTGGTTTGCTCAAAAACAATCCCTGAAGACAAGCTTGGAGCTGCAGAGATGCTGCACAAGGACACTGTCCTTGTGCCTCTTGCTAGAGACACCCCTTTGGATCCGCTCTGCCCCTGTGTTCTCACAGTGGTGTGTTCTGTGCCATTGTGGGGGAGACAAGGCGCTGGGCCAGTAGACCAGGCAGCGCAGGGATACTGGCAGCCAGCTTAGAGCTCTTTCTAAACGAAGTAAAAGAATTCAGTGGCCCAATTTGGCCATTCTCTGATGAGAAGCCAAGGCCAGGCTGAAAAGTGCTTTTGGATGTGGTGGTTGGTGGTAATGGCCTCCAAATAAAGGTCATATCTGAGGAAGAGACTTCTCCCAGTTGTATCCTTTCTCAACTCTAACTGGTCAACTCTAGAGCATAAGAACGGTTGGGTTAGGAAGGAGGGCCCCAAAGGATGAACACTTCTTCCCAATCAAAAGGGAGTATATTTTCATAGCATTCTTGTGCATCGTGTTGATGGGTCAAACCAAAGTGCCTGCCTTTGGAGCTTCCATTGTGTTTGTGGGCACCTTTTCTCCCAGGTGTCATGCTCACTGGTTGGGAAGGTGAAAGTTTTAGGACACAGGATCGTGGGGTGCAATAGCAGCCATAACAAAATTCAATAAAAATGAAAAAGTTAACTAATGGCACAAAAAAGATTGAAGCAAAACCGCAATGAAACACGTCACACCATCCCAGAAGGGGGAATTCTTTGGGTAGCACTCTAAATAGAAGAAATACAGGACTCGTCACCACCCTTATTCTACCTTCGGTTAATTCACAAGGCTGTCCAGTGCTTATCACGTGGCAAGGAGTCAACTGTGCTCTGAAAGTTTCTATTCTTTCTTCCTGGGGCTGAGGATATTCTGGGAGCTGTCTGAACCTTGTGCCTCAGGCTGGTCAGGTGACCTTATCTTCCTGTTCTGGGTTGCTTGTTGGAAGACTAGGAAGAATGACATTTCCAAACCACAAAGTGGGGTGAGCCTCAGTGTGCAGTCTTGGCCTCAGCTGGATTTTGAAGAGGTTAAGACAAATGACAACAACAACAAAAAAACGAAAACTACTCACACTGATCCCAGTTAGAATTTCAAATATCCTTCTGCATACCTTCTGTCCATATTTGATTCTAAGTGATTAAGCTTTCTTGGGCACCATTTTGCTGCGACTCTTTCATGAAGGTAGTGGCTGCCTTGTGATCCTTAAAAGAGGGAGGCTCTATTCATCAGAAGCCAGAGTGTGAGAGACTGGGGTGGGAGAGGCACTTTTTGGAATTCTGGAAGAATCATACATGTATACATATGTTAATTGGGAGAAGGGTGGGTGGGCAGGGGTTGAGGAGGAGGGAACAAAGACTGGGTAGAGGAACAGGTTGCCTCTGGAGTATGGGAGGTCACCTGGGTCCATTGTCTTCCTTCTGTACGGTGTTGGGTTCGTGTACATGGTATAACATTTCCTATGTTCGTTCACTCCCTGTCTGTGAGCGCTTTGGTGCATGGAGCCTCAGTACCCTCACGTGGCATTAAAGTAAAGAATTAGAACCTGGGTGCTGTGCCTTTCTTTTTTAGAGACTTACTCTCATCCCTCCTCTGCCCCCCACTGTGCGAGCAAATCACAGACTATGTCTCGATTTCTGCTTAAAATGTGTTATATTTTTAAATACTCAGCTAAATAAAAGAGGCTCTTTCCTGAGACCAGCCCCTGAACTTCTGCCCTGACTTGAAGTTAGAGGGAGATGGGCACCATGAACCCCTTCTGCAGTAACTGTAGCCTTGTCTCTGTTCCAGGTAGGAGTGTGCCCACCCAGCCTAGGCTTTGCCCTCTTGTGTTGAGAGGTCTTCAGGGGAAGAAGATACCACAGTGGCACGGTCACTGTGTGGCTAACAGCCATGTCAGGTGGTTCTGAAAGAAATCCCTCCTATCATGTCACCACTTCTTTCAAGGGTGAGATAAATGGCTCTAAGCTTATGTAAGCCTTAGTGGTCGAGACCCTTACTTGAGGAAAATGGGTATAAGTTGCCCTTCCTCTGAAAGCAGAGTTTGACACCTTCCTGGCTAATGAGTGTCCTCATCAGGATGCCCCGTGGAGTCACTTAATGGAATCACTTTCACGGAAAGGTGAGTTCTGACATGCTGGGTAGCTATGCCACCCTCCAACTGCTTCCTTAAATCTCTGGTTATTCTGACTTTTAAACAAAAGCACTGCTGCATTACCTGTGCCAAATGTATTCCCTGACCTAATTACTGTGCACACAATCACATAGTAATGATACACTAATAATACTTAATAAGTTGGAAACTGAAGCTCATGGAGACATAATTGCCTCAAGGGCAGATAGCTAGTAAATGGCCAAGTCAGGATTCAAACCCAGGGCCCTTTTCGGAAATCCTCACGGGTGTTCAACAGAGCCCTCCCTTCTTGTCAGTGGGACACTGACAACAGAGCTCAGTGTCCCACCTCTGAGACTCCCTAGGGCTTCACCCTGCTTCAGTCTGTGCAGATTTTAAAAGCAGATACTCTAGAAGTCATATTAGAAAACTTCCTTGGATGCGTAGGTCTTAAGTAGTCCCTGAGTATTAAGGAGCTAGCTGGGGTCCCCAGTGTGCCTCCCTTCTTAGTAAGGGGCACATGTTTGCTAGATGGAGGAGGACCCTGCTCATGGGCAATGAGTGGAGGTCAGTAGTGGCTCTCTGGCTGGATCCTGGGGATGGCAGGATGATCCGGGACAGCTTGAGTTAATCAGACTCTTGCAGCCTCCTGGCCTAACCACACAGATGCAGCCTGATCATGTGGGGAGTGTGCCTGAGGCCGCGGCCCTCCTTCAGGGACCCCTGGCATCAAGAGAATAATTGAATGTGAGGCTCTTTAGTGTGGCTCGGGGGATGCTGTGTGCCTGGCTTGGGACTTACGACCCTTAGATCTGGGTCTCAGTTCTGCCTATTTGTTCCTTTGTCATCATTTTGAAGATGATCTTGTAGCTAGCTTTGGTTACCTTTCATTTTGATTTGCTTAACTTCTAGCATTTTGCTCAAGCTTGTGTTCACTTACCTTTAACTTCCTGTCCTTTGACTCCTTACCATTTTGTTTTTCCTTTCATGTACTTTATACCGTTCTCTATTTTTTAAACATAAATTTTAAACTTTATTTCTAACATAACTTTAAAATAAAGTGCCTATATGAATAGGATGCCAATGAGCATCTTGTTCTGAGCAAGGGTAATTATGTGCCTTTTTTCCCTTCTCCAGTCGTTTCTACAATGATCTTACTAGCTGTGAACATTAGGCATCTCATTTCTCCCTTAGATGAATATCTTCTTCTAAAGTCTAAATATAAGGAAAAACTGATAGTGCTATTACAAAAGTCGTAGATCTGATGTCCAAGCTTTTACCTCCCCCTCCACAAAGCTCCCTTCCCAGCATATACACACAGTAACAGTCAGTTGAGCCTTAGAAACAAGGCAGCCCCATTCCCGATTGCTAAGGACTTCTTCGGTCACACACTTGTTCTTCCTGAGCATTGACATAATCTGAAGATCCTGGGATTCTACCACCTCCAACCACCTGGAACCAAGTGGAAACAGAACTGTTGTGCACCAGGAAAAAAATCCAACACAACTGTAAGAAGGCTGAGTTGAACCATCTTGAACCATCCAGAAATACTTCATAAAAGGGGCCTATAATCAGATTGTGATGCACCTTTCTCACCCTTCTGTGATCTCAGTAGCAAACTGAATCACCCTTCCACAAACCATGACTTTTAGAAGATTCTCTTAATGTATTATAGACCCTGTTTTTGGTTTTTTTTCCTATATTATGTGACCTTGGCAGATGGCCTAGCTCCAGTAGATCTTTGGAATAGATGTATACATACTTCTCTCCTTTATTAATAAAATTAAGAAATAGAACCCCAAAAGCACCACAAAACTTGGAGCTTGACCTCCGTTAAAAGAAATTTATAAGTTAAGAATTTAGTTGAAATCTTTATACTTTTGTTATTTTTGTAAGGGGATTGGATGGTATCCTGAGTAGGTTTAAGTCCCTAGAATGTTATCATGAGTAGGTTTAAATCCCTATAAATTCCTTTTTTAGTGTGTTTTTCAACATTACATCCTTATCTTCAGCTCTGCCTCCGCTTACTCTGCCCCAGGGACCCATCTTTGTGTGTACGTGTCATGGGTGCCTACTGTCCCTACTCTTACAATGTCATCTCCATCTCTCCACCCCCTCCACCATCACCACCCCTCCCCCAGCTCACGACTGTCCTGTCTTTGGCATTTTAAAGCTGGTTGCCTACTTCTGGCCCTGCCTCATCCAGCATTTGGTAGCCAGCCCTGGCAGTGATGCTTTGTCCAGCACTGCCCCCCAACTTCTCAGTCAGTTAGGTGCTCTTTGCACTGAGGTCCCTGACTTTCCAGTTCAGCTTTTTCACCTGGCTTGGTAGGATTGAAAGAGCCTTTTTTCAGCCCTTGTCTTGGAGCTCTGTATCTATTTCCACAGTGGCAGCAGAGTGTACTTGCAGGACCCCACTGAACAGATAAGTTAGTTTCACCCTCCTCTACCCTTGGAAGGGATAAGCAAAATACTCTTCCTGGAAACTATGTTCACCAAGAACTTCCTAACAAAGATACGGACTTCCCTGGTGAGCTGACCACATCCCTATTGGCCGAAATGAGGAGGCATTATTCACTTGGTGCTCCCAAAAGTCAAGGCAGAATGTATCTGCCCCCAGACATATTCAGACAATGTTCCACCCAGATGCTTAATTTTATACTTCCAAATGCAGCTCTATTTGGAAACTTCCGTTGGTTCAGAGAGGCAGAGGAATCCTCTCTGAGGATTGAGGACATTGAGGAATCCACTCTGTAGTCACCCGCAGGAATGACTACATAGACTGGACCACTTAGCCTAGAGGATTCCACTTACATAGGCTGGACCTTTAGCCTAGAGGATTCCACTGAGATGGGGTTTATTGTCTGATTTTGAACCCTGTCAGTGCTGTTCCCTGCTGGGATGGCAATCCTGACTGCTTTATAGCAGCAGCACCCCCTGGGACAACCTAGATTTGTGGATTGAGATCCAGAGGCAGAATTTCCAGATAGCCCAACCAAAGTATCCTCATGATAATGTACAAGAAAGTAAAGTTTTTTAGGTGGAAGGCTCTCCAGATACTCAACTTTGCCCCAGGATTTCTGGGATTTATAGGCAGTAACCATTCATTCATGATCCTCAACTTCCTCACTTGATCATCCTGTCTTTTTAGGAAGGAGCTTCACCTGATCCTCACTAAGGACCCAGAATTCCAATAGCTAAAAACCCTTTTCTCCTATCCTGGTCTTATACCACTAAGACACACTTCAGTGCCTTGGTAGGGGTCAGAAGGAGGCACAAGCATGGGTAGCCTCTGTCCCTTGTTTCTATATCTCCATGATGCTGGTATTGGCAGACCAACAACCTTTGTAGGTGTGAGAGTTGCAATATAACCAACGGATTCAAGGTCTAGAGATGGCGTGTGAAAGAACCCCTTAAGGGATGTCTGTCTGCAGGAGCCTGGAGTAGTCAAGGTGAAACTGGGAGCTTTGTCCACACAGAGAGGGCAGGCCATGTTTTTCAAACATCTTGACTTCAGAAGGTGCTCCATTTGCAAGACCACAAGAAAGAGGCCAGCAGAGCAATTCCGGCTCTGGTTGCAGCTGACTGAGAAGCCATTGCAAGCTGCAGGTAGGTACCCACATGCAGCAGAAGCCAGCCAAAACCCAGCCCCTGCCAAAGTGGACACAAAAAGGGACTGTCTCCCCTTACGATGGCTGACTAGGGTGACAGGAGAGGAAACTGAACACAGGTGCTTCTGCTCCATCCTGTTGCTATCCCTTGTGCCTTTATATCCCACCCATTGAAAATGGAAGATAACATAGAGAATTCTTGGCACCTTATATTTGACACATCAGTCTAGGCTGTCTCCTCCTTGCATGATCTTGCCTGAAGTGCAATGAGTCATTTGTATTAGCCAAGAGAAAAAAAAACATGCAGTTATCTGAACAATTTATATCTTTAATATAAATAACTATTAATTATAATAGGATTGGAGTAACGAGGGATTGGCAGTAGCGAACTATGAAGAATATAGGAATAGCACACGTAGGAGCAGCCACTACCCCCAGAGCTGACATAGAGAACACTCCTCCCAGAGCTGATATCCAGACCTTTTTGGAGAGGGCATAGCCATGGCTCACTGAATGGTAGAGAAGTCACTGGGGTGCTATGCTGGTGGAACTTGCTGGAAATCCACCCTCTAGGGTGCTGGCAAAATCTGTTCAGAGAGGTGTTCTGCCAGAAGCACTCCACGAAAAAACCACCCGAGGCGAGTGCTGGGGAAAGCTGCTGGCCTTTTTGTGCCGTTGACTACCATGCACTGCAGGAGCTGGGTGCTGGAGAGGCGGGGCTGGGAGCAATCACACCAGAACCAGAAAGGAAAATGCCTTTCTTCTTGGCAACATCTCACCAATGTCCTCTACTAACAAAGTTTAATATCACATTAGTTGGCAAAGGAAAAAATATTCAAAGGTCCCAACCCAATTTTTGCAGAAGCAATGAAGGATGAATATGGAGCTGAGAGGCAGTCAGTAACTGGCCTATCTATATACACTGATGACTCCCAAATTTATACTCACTCAGGCCTCTTTCCTCAGCCTCGAATTATATATCCAATAACCTGCTGAATTATATACCCAATAACCTGCTAAACATTGCTACTTCAATACCTATTAGCCATCTCAAGCTTAATATAGCCAAGTGGAATTCTTTACTTCCTCTTCCCACCCCAAACATCTTCATTCCATCTTCTCTATCTCAGGAAATGGTACCACCATCCACTCAGTCAACAAAAACCTGAGAACCATCTTTTTTTGTTGTTGTTTAATGTTTATTTTTGAGACAGAGAGTGTGAGTGGGAAGGGGCAGAGAGAGAGAGAGAGACACAGAATCTAAAGCAGGCTCCAGGCTCTGAGCTGTCAGCAGAGAGTCCGATGCAGGGCTTGAACTCACAAACCACAAGATCATGACCTGAGCCAAAGTTGGAGGCTTAACCGACTGAGCCACCCCGGCACCCCAACGTAAGAGTCATCTTGAACTCCGCTCCTTACCTCACCTTGTACTGCAATCCATTGCCAAGTCTTGAATCCATCTTCAAGATTATCTTGAAAACATGACAAATTCACTTGTCTGAATCACCATCATCTCTCATCCTGCATTACTACAAAGACTTCTTGGCTTAATATGGCCCCTGATTATACCTCCTCCAACCTATTTTCCAAGATAGTCTTGAAAGGGTTAATTAGACCTGCAACATGCCTACTTAAAACCCTTTGCTTTTAGAATGGTCTTTCCATGTTTGATCTGGTTCCTGTGTACCCCCAGCTTCATCACTCCACACTACTCCTTTTTTCCTGTCTTCTGCTCTGGACTTCCTTCAGTTCCTACCTCAGGTTTTTGTGATTGGCATTTCATCTCCTTGGAATGCCTTTTCCCCAGCGCTTCTCATGGGCTGGCTCATTTTTCCCTTTTATGTTCCACCTCAGTTGTCACATATTCAGTGAGACCTTCTCTGACTATGCCATCTACAGTACACTTCCAGGGGTGCCTGGGTAGCTCAGTTGGTTAAGTGTCCAACTCTTGATTTTGGCTCAGGTCACGATATCACGGTTCATGGGGTGAAGTCCTGCACTGGACTCTGTGCTGATGGTGCAGAGACTTCTTGGGATTCTCTCTCTCTCTCTCTCTCTCTCTCTCTCTCTCTCTCTCTGTCTCTCCGCCATCAGATTTTGGACTCACCAAGCCTGCACAATCACATGACCCAATTCTTTAAAATAATTCTTCCTATATATACTATATCTATTCTAGTGTACATGTATCTCTCTTCTTCTCTTTCTCCCTCTATCTATATGAATATTTTTTTCTAGAATTTACTTATTTATTTATTTATATTCTAGAAAGTGATACACATCCTAGGAGAGTATCTACCTATCTGTCTGTCTGTCTTTTATTTTTAGAGAGAGAGAATGCAAGCAGGAGAGAAGGGCAGAGGGGGAGAGAAAGACAATCCTAAGCAGGCTCCATTCAGTGTGAAGCCTGACACAGGGCTCAGTCCCACAACCCTGGGTTCATGACCTGAGCCAAAATCAAGAGTTGGACACTCAACCAACTGAGACACCCAGGAACCCCTATATATCTATATTTAAATCTAAAAGTAGCATACCACATGTTCCATCACCCTACTGTTCTCATTTAACACTGTCTTTTGGAGATCTGTCCATTTCATTACATATAGAGCTCTGCCTCCCCCCGCCCCCCTTTAAAATTTGATAGTACAGTTGATGCTTGATCAATGCAGGAGTTAGGTCACCAACTCCCTGTGCAGAAGAAAATCCACATGTAAATTTTGACTCCCTCAAAACTTAACTAATAGCCTACTGTTGACTGGAAGCCTTATTAACAACATAAAGAGTCAATGCACATGTTGTGTATGTTATATATACTATATACTGTTTTCTTACAATAAAGCAAACTAGAGAAAAGAAAACATTTAAGAAAACCATAAGGAGGAGAAAATACATTTACAAAACTGTCATGTGCTCGCTTCAGCAAGCACATATACAATACTGTCACAAAAATCTGGTTAAGGTTATGGACAAAATGGTGCTGCCAGTGCAGGTCACTGCTCATCAAGTACAGCCCCTGCTCTGCTCTATTCCTTGGTGTGGCCTACAGAGCCAAGTGCTACAGAAGTTTCAGGCAGAAGAGGAAAGGAGGATAGCAGCTGAGGAGAAAAAGAAGCAGGATGAATGGAAACACATTGAGAGAGAACTGGCAGAAGCCCAAGATGACAGCATACTAAAGTGAGCCTGCCTTTCTCTGGAATGGTATGGATGAATAAAGCTTTCTGTGTTGTGTGATTCTCGAGAAAAAAAAATCTGGTGTAGACTACATCAAAATGAAAAGCTTCTACACAGCAAAGAACACAATCAACAAAACTAAAAGGCAATGTACTGAATGGGAGAAGATATTTGTAAATGACATATGCAATAAAGGGTTAGTATCCAAAATATATAAAGAACTTATACAAATCAACACCCAAAAAACAAATAATCCCAGAAAACAAAAAATGGGCAGAAGAAATGAACAGACATTTCTCCAAAGAAGACATCCAAGTAGCCAGCAGACACATGAAAAGATGCTCAACATCACTCTACACTATTACTATACTCATTATTATATTGTAAGAATACTGTATGTAATACATAAAACATAATATATATTAACACCTATGTATGTTATCAGTAAGGCTTCCCGTCAACAGTAAGCTTTTAGTAGTTCAGTTTTTGGGGAGTCAAAAATTATATGCAGAGTTTCAACAGTAGGTCAGTACCTCTAACCATCAATCACATTGTTCAAAGGCCAACTGAGATGGCTTATAACCCACTGAATAAAATGAGAATCCATGAATTTATGTTGACACAAATAAATATATAAACGAAGTAGACAGGAAAGTTCTTTTTTCAATGTTTATTTATTTATTTTGAGAGAGAGATGAGACCGGAAGCAGGGGAGAGGCAGAAAAGGGGCGCAGGGCAAAGGATCCAAAGCATGCTCTGTGCTGACAGAGAGCCGGATGTGGGGCTCGAACTCATGAACTGCGGAATCATGACCTGAACCGAACTCAAATGCTTAATGAACTGAGCCACCCAGGTGCCCCAAGGAAAGTTCTTAGAGTAAAACGTCAGCTAATAAATATAGAGGAAATAATGGGGTAGAAAATCTACATTTAACAACCATCATAATTATAACTGATGATGGCAGGGGCACCTGGGTGGCTCAGTCGGTTGAGTGTCCGAATTCAGCTCAGGTCATGATCTCCCAGTTCTTGGGTTTGAGTCCCGCATTGGGCTCTCTGTGCTGACAGCTCAGAGCCTGGAGCCTGCTTCAGATTCTGTGTCTCCCTCTCTCTCTACCCCTCCCCTGCTCGCTCGCTCTCTCTCTCTCTCAAAAATAAATAAACATTAAAAAACATGTTATCAATGGATTCTAAAACTGATGGATGAACTTTGGAAGAAAAACAGGTTTTAACATAGTCTTAAAATATCTCCCTACAAGTTACTAATTTCAAAGGTAAAAATGGTAACTTTACAGTGCAGACACCTGAAAGATTCCTCATTGATCATGTAACCAAAGTCAACATTAAACAAAGGACCGGTCCTGATAAAGACACATTATTTATATGATTTCTCTGCCAAAATGAATAACTTGAATCTAATCATGAGAAAACATTGGACAAACCCAAATTGAAGGACATTCTTCAGAATGACTGTCTTACACTTTTCAAAAATGTCGAGAGCATGAAAGACAAATAAAAATGGAAGAACTATTCCAGATTAAAGAAGACTAAAGATAAATGACAATTAAATGATCAACCAGGAAAAACTATAGCTATAAAAGTGATTCTTGGGACAATTGATGAAAACCGAGTAAGGGCTATAGATTAAGTAGTATTTTATCAATGTTAACTTATCAGATGTTAATTTTCCTGATTTTAATGATTTTGCTTTGGTTTCTAAGAAGATATATTTCTTCTTAGGAAATACACACTGAAATATGTAAAGTCAAGAAGCATGATGTCTGCAACTTAGTCTCACATTCTTCAGGAAAACTGTGTGTGTGTGTGTGTGTGTGTGTGTGTGTGTGTGTGTGTGTGTGTAGAGATTGAACAAATGATAAGATAAAGGAAATGAGGCAAATATACAAATTCAAGAAGCTTAAAGAATTCCAAGTAAGGTAAATTCAAAGTGATCCTCACCAAGACACATTACAATCAAACTGTAGAAAGCCAAAGAAAAAGAATGTTGAAAGCAGCAAGAGAAAACAAACTCATCACATATAAAGGATCCCCCGTAAGAATATAACTGATTTCCTGTCAGAAACTATGGAGGCCAGAAAGAAGTGGGATGACATATTTGAAGTGTTGAAAGAGAAACTTGTCAACCATGAATTCTATATCTGGCAAAACTATTCTTCAAGAATGAGGGAGAAATTCATCCCCAAATAAACAAAAGCCAAGGGAGTTCATTACTGGTAGACCTGCACTATAAGAAATGGAGGAGCGCCTGGTGGCTCAGTCAGTTAAGTGTCCAACTGTTGATTTTGGCTCAGGTTACAATTTCACAGTCATGAGATTGAGTCCTGCATGGGGCTCTCTGCTGACAGTGCAGAGCCTGTTTGGATTTCTCTCTCTCCCTCTCTCTTTGCCTCTCCCTGCTCATACTCTCTCAAAAATTAAATAAACATTTAAAAAATGACTAAAGGAATCCTTCAGATTGTAAAGCAAATGACACTAGACAGTAAGTTGAAGCTACATGAAGAAATAAAGAACACTGGGAAAGGTAAATGCCCAGGTAGATGTAAAAGCCAGTATTATTGCGCTTTGGGTTTGTAATTGCTCCTTTTTCCCCCTATATGATTTAAAAGGCATATACATAAAACATTAATTATAAACCTGTGTTAATAGGTGTACAATTTATAAAGATGAAATCTGGGACAATAACAATAAAATGAAAGGGACAGAGATGTATAGGTACAGAATATATACTATTTTAAATAAGTTGGTATTATTCAAACTAAGTTGTTATAAATTTAAGATGTTAAATTGTAATCCCAAAGCTAACCACTAAGAAAATAAATTTTAAAATATACAGAAAGGAAGAGAATCAAAATGGTAGGCTACAGAAAAACAACTAAATACCAAAAATGCAGTAATGAAAGAATTGAGGAACAAAACAATATGTATGACATACAGAAAACAAGTGGCAAAGTGGCAGAAGTCATTCTTTATTAGTAATTACTTCAAATGTAAATGGATTTAACTCTCCAATTAAAAGAGATTGGCAGAACCTGTTTTCTTAAAAACTCTATATGCTGTCTATAAGAGACTCACTTTAGATCCAAAGACAAAGAGGTTGAAAGTAAAAGGATGGAAAAATGTATTCCATGCAAAGAGTAACCAAAGGAGAGTTTGGGGAGGCTATACTATTAGAATAGATTTTACATTAGAAAAAAAGGTACAAGAGACAAGAAGGACATTATATACAGAAAAATATTTAATCCAACAAAATGACATAACAATTATAAGCATATATGCATCTAATGTCAGAGCACCAAGTACATATATGAAACAAAAAGGACAGAATTAAACGAGAAATTATTGACAGTTCTACAATAATAGTTGAAGACTTCAGTATCCCACTTTTAATAATGGATAGAGCAACCAGAGACAAGATCAATAAGTAAAGAAAGTACTTGAACAATATATTACAATCCAAGTATACCTAACAGACATATATAGAACACTTCACCCAACAATAATAGAATATACATTCTTCTCAAATGCACGTAGAGCACTGTCCAGAGAAAAACATTTTTTTTTGCCAGAAAACAAGTCTTAATAAATTTTGAAAAATCATATAAAATATCTTTTATGATCACCATGGAACAAAACTAGAAATCAGTAACAGAAGGAAAACTCACAAAATCGTGAAAAAGATTTTTAAATGCTCTCAAATAACCAATGGTCAAAAAAGAAATGACAAAGGATATCAGAAAATACTTTGAGACAAATGAAAATGAAAACACAACATATAAAACCTAAGGAATCTACTGAAAGCAGTGCTCACAGTGAAATTTATATCTGTAGACATCTGCATTTTAAAAAGTCTCTAATTAATTACCTAATCATACACTTTAAAGGAATTGGAAAAAGAGGCACACACTAAACCAAAGTTAGCAGAAGTAGGAAATAAATATTAGAGTGGAGATAAGTGAAATAATGAATAAGATAACAACAGAGTATAGAAACTCAACAAAACCAAAATTTGTTTTTTTAAAAGATCAGAAAAGCTGACAAATATTTAGCTACTGTCAGTGTAAAAAGAGAACATTCAAAATGCCAAAATCAGAAATGAAAGAGGGGATATTACTACTGGCTTTACATAGATGAAAAGGATTATAAGAGAATACTGTGAACATATGTACACCAACAAATTAAATAACCAAATGAAATGGACTAATTTTCATAAATATAAAACCTACCAAATCTGAATCACAAACAGAAAATCCAAATCTATAACTAAGGAGGAGGTTGAATTAGTAATCAAAAACCGCCCGAGAAAGAAAAGCCCTGGACTTGATGGTTTTGCTGGTGAATTCTACCAAGCATTTAAAGAAGTAATAACAATCCTTCTCAAACTTTTCCAAAAACTCAAAAGTGAAGGCAGTGCTTTCTAACTCACTCCAACTCATTCATTGCCCTGATATGGAGCCAGACTATAGGAAAAGAAAACTATTGACCAATACCCCTTATGAATATTGATATAAAAATTCTCAACAAATTTAACAAACTGAGTTCCACAGCATATTAAAAGGATTATATACAGTGGCCAAGTGGGATATATTCCTGGAATACAACAATGGTCTTAAGAGAATAAAGGGGGAAAAAACTATCTTATTTTCTCAATTGATATAGAAAATCTTGTGACACAATGCAACACCCTTTTATGATAAAACACTCAGCAGACTAGGAATAGAGTGAAACTAACTCAGTATAAGAAAGCCACATACGAAAAGCCCACAGCTAACATTCCACTCAATGGTAAAAGACAGAAAGCATTGCCACTAAAATCAGGAATAAGACAAAGATGCCTGTTTTTTTTCCAATTCTATTCAATATAGTATTGGAAATTCTAGCTAGAGCAACTAGGCAAGAAAAAGAAATAAAAGGCATCCAAATAGGAAAGGAAAAAGTAAAATTATTTCTGTCTGAAGATACGATTTTGTATGTAGAAAACCCTATATACACCGATGTATGTTAGGATTGACAGGGAAAAAAAACTATTAGAAAAAATAAATTGAGCAATGTAGTAGTACAAAATCAACACACAGAAATCAGTTGCATTACTGTACATTAACAATAAGCAACCCAAAAGAAATTAAGAAAACAGTTCCATTTATAATAACATTAAAAGGAATAAAATACTTAGGAATTAATTTATTTAAGGAGGTGAAAGACTTGTACAATGAAAACTATAAAACATTGCTGAAAGAAAGAAAAGATAAATAAATAGAAAGACATCTCATGTAAACTGGGTTGTTGTTGAGTTTTAGGAGTTCTTTATATATTCTGTATAAGAATCCCTTATCAGGTAAGTCATTTGCAAATAGTGAGTTACTTTATATTCTGTTGACTGGCCTTTGATGCATGAAGGTTTTAAATTTTGGTAAGTCCAATTTGTTTATTTTTTTCTTTTATTACCTGTGCCTTTGGTGTCATATCTAAAAAATTATTGCCAAATACAGGGTTATGAAGCTTTTCAACTGTGTTTTCTTCTAAATTTTATATCTTACATGTAGGTGTTTGATCAATTTTTAGTTAATTTTCATATATATGTTAGGTAAGGACCCAAATTCATTTTTCTGCCTTTAAATTTTATGTTATCTATATTTCACAATAAAAAAAAAATAGGGGCATCTGGGTGGCTCAGTTGGTTAAGTGTCTGACTCTTGATTTCGGCTCAGGTCATGATCTCACAGGTTCATGAGACTGAACCCCAAATTAGGCTCCATGCTGACAGCACAGAGTCTGCTTGAGATTCTTTCTCTCCCTCTCTCTGCCCCCCACTCAAAGCAGATAAAGAAATAAACTTTAAAAAATGTTCAAAAAAATTAAATCTTAAAGACTATACTACCCTTTCATGATAAAAAACACCCAGTAAACTAAGAATAGCAGGGAACTTCCTCAACATGATAAAGGCCATATATGAAAAACCCACAGTTAACATACTCAATGATGAAAGATTGAAAAATTTTCCATTTAAGATCAAGAACAAGACAAGGATGCCTGCTTTTACCACTTTTTTTTTTTTTTTTTTTTTTTTTTTTTTTTTTTTTTTTTGAGAGAGAGAGAGAAAAAACAAGCAGCGGGGACGGAGGGGAGGGAGCAGAGAGAAGGGGACAGAAGATCCAAAGCAGGCTCTGTGCTGACAGCAGAGAGCCCAATGTGGGGCTCAAACTCACAAATCATGAGATCATGACCTGAGCTGGACGCTTAGCTGACTGAGCCACCCACGCACCTCTCACCACTTTTATTAGTATGTTTTCATTTTTGGGGGGGTAGATTCATCTTACCCGACCCTTCTGTGGAATCTCTTTCCATTAATCCCTTTGCTTTCTATCTCTCCTCTTAGCTTCCACATTACTCCTCTTTTGCAGTTTTCCTCTTGCTTCTATTTTTTTCCCCACTCTTCTTTTGCTCTTTTCCTTTTGACCTACCCCAAGATGAGTTTTTAGCCCTCTTTTATCTTCACTGTTTCCAATGGGACAGAGTTTCATAAATTCAAACACAAAATACACATAAATTGAAATAAAAAGTAATACAATGAATATCCATATGCCTATCAAGAACTAAACCACTAAATTCAAACTAAAGCATTGCTTCTTCGGTTAAATATAACTTTGGTGCCCCTTCCAGTAGCCTCCACCCCACCTTCTCTCAGAGGAAGAAGGTGTGTGGTAGTTTGTCCCACTAATGACCCCAATGAGTCAGACCTACCAGTGTCCTCACTTTTGCTAGTCCCTTTCAACATTGACCTAGGGGTTAGCCCCTTACTTACTGTGTCCATTACCTTTTGATCTCTTCTTCCTCCCCCTAGTTCAATCTGCTACAGCTACTTGGTTAGAGGTGTCAAGAGGGCCCTTGCACTTGTTCCCAGTACCTAGCACACTTGCCCAAATATTTGCATACCAGCATAGCTAGCTCCTTTGCCCTTTGTTCAGGGTACTGTCTCAGCCAGGGCTTTCCTCTCCACTCTAAAACTGCAAACTTTTAGATTGCATTTTCTGTGCCTCTTCCTTGCATAAGCTTTAATTTTTTATTCATAGCAATTATCACCATCTTAAGTACTACTGTAAATAACTTGTTTATTGGCTCCTCCCTCTCCTCTAGAATGTAAGCTTCTCAGCATACTTTTGTTTTATGTGTTTTATTTTTTTTATTAAAAAATTTTTTTTGGGGGGGGCCGCCTGGGTGGCTCAGTCGGTTGGGCGTCCGACTTCAGCTCAGGTCATGATCTCGCGGTCCGTGAGTTCAAGCCCCGCGTCAGGCTCTGTGCTGACAGCTGAGAGCCTGGAGCCTGTTTCAGATTCTGTGTCTCCCTCTCTCTCTCTGACCTTCCCCCATTCATGCTCTCTCTGTCTCAAAAATGAATAAACGTTAAAAAAAATTAAAAAAAATTTTTTTTTAAGTTTAGTTGTGAGAGATAGAGACAGCACCAGTTGGGGAGGGGCAGAGAGGGGGAGACACAGAATCTGAAGGAGGCTCCAGGCTCTGAGCTGTTAACACAGAGCCCAACAGGGCTCAAACTCACAAACCATGAGATCATGACCTGAGCCGAAGTCGGTCACTTAACCGACTGAGCCACCCAGGTACCACTTTATGCATTTTATGCTCTCTATCCTCAGCCTAGCACACATTAGGTGTAGAGGAGGAAAAAAATTGTCTCTCTACCCTTCTGAGTTCTTGGCTGAGAACTCTGAGGTAAAAAACAGATTAACAAGAGAGAAGCACATTGAAATTTATTAATACATATACCTCATATATACATGAGAGATAACGGGACAAGATTTAGAATGCCAACTTAAATACATTATCATGTAGACGAAAGAAAGGTGTGTGTTGGGGTAGGGTGGGTAGCTAGCTGGAGGATCAGTTATGGGAAGTGATCTGGGAAAGAAATGCAAACAAGCTTAAGGTTTGCTACGCAGATTTAAGTTAGTGTCTTCTCCATTGATGAGTCCCTTGTGATTTAGCCATCCTCTTCTAGGTACGGGGAAGGAGACATCTTTACAAATGGAGATTTCCTTTATAAATGTACATTTCCCTTACAAAAGGGTATTCATTTTCAGAGCTTCTCTGGCATCCACTTTCTCAAAATAATCCTTATGCCAAAGAGGTACGTTTTTGGATGGCATGTTCTGCTATCTCTAAGCATTTAGAAGAATTTGAGGAATGAATCAATTTCCATTTTGCAAATGATGAAAAGAGACAGAAATTAGGCAACCTGTCCAAGATCACAGAGGCAGCTGTTAGCAAAGCTGGGATTTCAACTCAGGTCTACCTTCCAGATCCAGTATAGTTTCGTTTTTTCTCTGTTGTGGCGGCACTTTATGCCGTGGATGGCACCCAGGATACAGAGGCAGCTGCTGTTTCCAACATTCCTGAAATGGTAATCACGGGAACTGGATTCCGTTTAAGACTCGACCATTAATACTAGCTAACGATTATTTAACCTCGTGGGTCTCAATTATGTTTAGCTGTAAAAACGGCTTTTAGGTCAACCAATCTCTTTAAGGTCCTTTAATTCGAACACTAAAATTCCTGACATCCGTAATGTGATAGGTAGGATTCATTGGCTTTTCAAGCGGCCTCCGTCTCCCATTCCGTGCTGCTACAGTGGCCCAGGGCCCGACAGCACCGCAGGAAGCAGGCTCTGAAGAAGACAGGGCACACCGGCTGCTCCGTCGGCTCCTGAACGCTGCAGGTCGGCACTGCAGGGCTAGCCTGGAGGCCGCCCTCTTCTCCTAGACCTCCGACACTGCGGGTGCTGTCAGTCACCCCCGCGTCCGGCTCGCGCCACCCAGCGCGGATGCCGAGAGGACCCGCAACAGCACCCTCCCACTCCGCGCCCCAGGACCCGGAAATGACGTCTGTGCGTGCGTGACGAGCGCTCGCGGCGCCGGGGGCGGGGCGTGAGGGAGGGAGGGCCGGCGAGAGGGCGGGTTGTGGACTGGCGGAGCCGGGACCCACTCGAGCTACCCGCGGAGAGCGGCGGCCCGACGCCAGTGGAGCCGCAGGCCAGGTACGGAGCAGAAGGACGGGGGCCCAGGATCTCGGCTCTGGGCGGCGGGGCGGCGGCGCCGTCCGGGCGGAGGCTGCTGGGTCATTCGCCCGTGCCGTCTACCCGGCCGGGGCCGTTTCGCTTCGGTGCTTCCAGCCGCCGTCGGTCCCAGCCCGGGGCCCCGCGGCGCGGCCCTGACCGGCCCCAGGCGGTCGCCGGCCGCCTTAGTCCTCGTCGTGCTGAGCCTCCCCCTTTCAAGCGTTCGTCGCCAAGTTCTGTACGGCCCGGCCCAACTCCGACGGACAGACGCTTGTCATTTCCTGGCCGCCTCCTGCCACCCGTCCACCCCTCGCGGGATGGCTTCCTTTTGGCCGGCTTCCTCTTCACTGTCCAGCCCGTGCAGTTGGAGGGGACACCTGTGGTGGCGGCCCGTCGGCTCGTGCCCTGGGTCCCTCGGGGGTCCGTCCGGGTTGGCGGCTCAGACCCAGAGAGCAGCCCGGCCTTGGCAGGGGCTCCGGGGCTTCAAGAACCCGCGTCGTTCTTGGGGAGGAAAGGTCCCGGAGCCGGGAGGGTGCAGTCCTTGGTGATGCGGGGACTTGAACACCGGTCCTAACTCTCGCGCCGTGGTTGAGGGGGAAGTTGTGGGCCTGGAGTTAGGAGCAGAACTGGTTTAGAGGAGAGCAGAGGTGATGCCCATCACGGAAGTTTAGTCACGGGGAGGGAGGGACTCAGCTGCTTTAGAGAGTAGGTCATAGACATCTGGTGGTGCCTCAGCGCTGGTGACCAAGTCCTGTCGTTGGGAAGTGTGTCAGTGGGCTCTGATGGGCTCCTTTTACCCTTTAGATTAGATGTGAAAATTGTCAAGACGAGTTGACAGCATCACCAGGGGAGTCGTTTTTTGAATATGAAGACTTTTACTTTTGTTTGTGAGATTAAAAAATAGTTGTACTTTTTTTTTTCTGTAAACTTGAAACTGCTTTTTAAAAAAGCCTGTTAATGTAAAATAGTTAAAACAAGAAAGTTTGCCTGACGGGTAAGATTTGATTGTATTGTTAGTCCATTTAATGACAAATAATGTTACTTTGTAAGAGTTACTGGTTGTTGTGCGGAAGATTAAACCGAGTTCAGGATTTGAAATTTCACCGATCTTCCAAGCAATCATGTTTCTTCTCTCTAGAAGTTAGAGAGGGACAATAAAGATACTTTCAATACGGTGTGGTAAATAGAGCTAAGACAGAGCGTGAGGAGGGACACTGCAGGGTATGGAGGGTGAAGAAAGATAATCAGGGAATACTTTATGGAAGTATCTTGAAGCACGATAACTTTGAAACTAACAAGGTTGGGTGGGAATTTTAGGGATTGGTTGGAATGTGGGGGTGGGACAAGTAACAGGAGAATAGGCCAATAACTAACTACTAGGAGATGGTTTTTGAAAAGTAAAAAAGTGCAGGGCAGAGATTCAGGAGCTGATGACGACAAAACCGAGGAAGGGTTTTAAGGAGGGTCTTTTCATGATTAAAATGGAATTTTAGGTAGATCTTACACACACACACAGACTGCTGCTATTTGGCTGATGAAGACTGTGTGGGCCCAATGTGGTGCTTGATTATGTGCTCATTAAATGTTTGAACTGAGTTGTTTGCTCATTTGCTAGTTGTTTCATTGTGTAAAAAGTGTCCGACCCTGCTAATTTGTAAGCTTCTGTAAACAGGAATTCTCCTTCTATCTGTTTGCATTCTCAGTCCGAGCTGGGCATTCACAAGTGTTCTATGAGTACTTGTTAACTTGATGAGAATTCATTGATTTCTGATGTTGGTTTCCAGTGGGAAAAAAAATGATCAGTACTTATTTTAATATCTACATAGAGAAGAACTAAGACCTTGTTTCATTTACTTGTGTCAATCTTTGGAGACAGAATTTCATCTTGACTGTGAATTTAATTTTTGGCACATGTGTTTTTATTGTTTGCAAAGTATACATCTGTAGCAGAGATGACCTATCCCTAAAATGGAGAAGAAAGCTATGTGACACACCTGTCTATTCTGTGATTCAGAATACAAATGCTGTTAAGTGGCTTTCTTAACCCGTAAATAAAGTTCTCACACTAAAAGCAAGAGTTTCACAGTAGAAGTCAAACATTTTGAAAGTCTTATTAAATGCTTATTTTTGTCATAAAGCGTCGTCGAAACATTATGCATATTTCATATGACTGTTATGATTGGAAATAATTTAGAGTATCATCGGATAAACACTTAGGAGAAACAACAGTGGACTTACCTTCATCCCACTTGATATTATGTAACTTATATTTTATTTGCTTGATATTTGAATAAAGCTCCTAAAATGCTTTAAGAAAAAGCTGTACTCTTATGATGCGGCTTCCAAGTTACCCTGTGAGATTCCTGTGTTTGATGAAGTTCCTATTGGTGGGGTAGAAAGTATAATTTTTATTGTACAGTAGAACCTTTTTTCATGTTTCTGGTAGCATAGCTTCCTTGTTTATGGTCACTAGGAGGGCAAAGAACTGTAATTATCATCAGTTAGATAAGTACGTGGTTAGAAGTCAGAAGTTATGATCAGAGTATGAGTTCATGAATGGGTTAAATTGCACACACTAAGAGTCTTAAGCTTTTTATTTTCCTCAGATGACATCAAGGAGATTGCTAAAATCCCTGAAAGAGGGCCGTAGCACAATGCCTAAAGCAGGAGTGTAGCAGGAGTCTTTGGGGCCCTGAATTCTGTGTGGTCTCACCTTAAGGTATGGTTGGCAGCATCCTCTGTGCCAGGCACAGGGCAGCACAGAAGGAATTGAAGCTCCTCCTTTTGAATCATCTTTGAAGCTAATCTCTCTAGTTCCCTTTATTCAGAATAAATCATTGAAATTGCATTTATGGTGATTTGGTCTGTGTTTTAAAATTAAACATGACTTTGGGGGGATTTTTACATGAGATATATTTGTAATTTTCTGTGTGCTTCAAAGTTAAAAATACATAATGAAAGTTTTATTTTTGTAGTTCCTGTTGTTAGAATTTCCTAATTTTAGACACAGTATTTGCAATATTTCTTTCTTTCTTTCTTTCTTTCTTTCTTTCTTTCTTTCTTTTTTGGAGCACAAAAAAAAAGGTAATGCCTTTAGAAATTGAACTCATAAAATGCTTATTACTGGAAGAAAGTATCTTATTGTGCTGTAATGTTTTTTAAATGGAGCATGTCATTTACTTATATCACATCGTGTTCCAGAAAGGATTCATAATTACTTACAAAGATACAACATGTTATTGAGAACATACAGAAATAAGGAGCTGATGAATTTAGCACGGAGGGAGAAAAATTAAGATGAAAACTGAGGTCTGTAAGATCTTCATTGAGATGGAATGAGATATGTGCACAAGGTACTTGGACTGAAATCTTAAGTATTTGTTAGAGGGCTACAAATTTGACTCTGCCTTTTAGTAGCCTATTCAGAAAGCGATATAATCAGTTGTATAATTCAATGATCATAAGATAAAAGACCAGTTTCTCTTTGGATTCCCAGACTCCTTGTATTGACAGATTTCTTAGCTACATCCTTAAGTAAATAACAGCATGCATTTCAAAGGGCTGAATTGTGTTTTACTTTTTTTTTTTAATTTTTTTTTAATGTCTTATTTTTGAGAGACAGAGACAGACAGACACAGAGCGCGAGTGGGAGCGAGGCAGAGAGGGAGACACAGGATCCAAAGCAGGCTCCAGGCTCTGAACCGTCAGCACAGAGCCCAATATGGGGCTTGAACTCAGGAACCACAAGATCATGACCTGAGCCGAAGTCAGATGCTTAACTGACTGAGCCACCCAGGCGCCCTCGTTTTACTTTGTTTTTTAATTAAAATTCTTTGTTGCCTCATTGTGTAGGTTGATGACAAAACATAATTCAGTAAAAGCAGTTCTGGTGCTGGCAAAATAATGTGATCTAAGTATGTAGATTTCTACAGTGATTTAATTTAAGGATCTGTTTTAGATGCTCTAGATAAGTAGATGGGGACTGTACATTCTTTAGGTTCTCTTCCATAAATATTTTGTTTCTCAATGGAGCTTTTTGTTATAAAGTTATCAGCAAATCAGGGATTTGAGTTTGTGCTTCCTGACAAGTCCCGCAAGTACATTTATTTTTTATGTTGTCGTTTTATGTTGTCTAATCACAGAACCATATTTTTCATGGGGAGCGTGAAAATGGAGGAGTCTGACAAGGACGAATACTTAAATGAAAGTCACCTCACCTCCACATACAGATGGACTTAGGGAATACCAGACACAGACCTAAGATTCATTTCTGGAAGTAGATTTGGGGTGTTAGCTCCAGCATAGAGTTCAAATTTATCAAGTGCTAGCATGGGCCAGGCACTGTGCAAGTAATAAGCCCTTGACATGCATTATCTCAATGTTGTCCTTTCCCTTCACCCTCCTTCTTAAAAATACAAAGAAATGTGGTTCAGAGTAGTAACTTGTTTCAGGTCATACAAGAGGTGATGGAGATTTGAACTCAGGTAGTCCGACCAACTCAGTGGTCTGCACCTAACCATGACTTTATATTAACCTGCAGCAGACTGGACCATGAGCTCCCAAGGTGGGAACAGACATATACAGTTAATAGAGGTAAGCATATTGGCAAGTATTGGAACCCACCATTACAAAAAGGCCTTTCACAGGATCTTCCTATCCAAATAATGGTCAGGGAGGTACAACTTCAAGTCATTTGGCTGTACTTTGTAAAGCTGGGGAGTGGGGAGTCTTCTAAGCATCAATCGGGATTGGCAGAGTGGCGATATTATTTTATGTGTTTGTTTGCATCTCAAATGCATATATTTTTTCTTTGTGTCTGCTTTGAATTTATCTCAAGATCAGGAAAGTCACAATGATATTTATAAAGATAGTGGACCATTCTAGGAAAAGAGATTTGTATTTAAATTTTAGAGTAAAGCTTAAGCTGGTGATCTCACTGCTGTGATTTGAGATGAACTTAGGTTATAGTTTTGTAATGCCATTAGTAGGTGTATGTGTTCTTAACTCTCATTTTGTTCTGTTAGGAATTGTATTGCATTAGAGTTGTACAGATAAGTAAACCATCATTTATTGTGCATTTTCATATGTAGCTGTTTCAGGTAATTCCAGATTGTTTTGTTTTGTTTGAAGTATTAGAATACAGTTCCTATAGTATATTGTAAATTGTGACCTAGCCTCTGAAACTAGAGAATAGAGAACATCCTTATTCACCTTTCATCAGTAAACAATGGGTGGAACTGTTGTTGCCTAAATGTAGTTATGTAACTTAATGGTTCCTTAATTGCATTTCCATATCACTTTTGACATTGTTTTTTAAACATGTTCCTGAAAAATAAGTTGGGCTAGTGACCACAGTTTTGAATAGGATATTATAAGAAGAATGCAAATAAAAAATGTGAAAAGAAAAAATAAAACTGTAGGCTGATGAAATAAAATGTCTAAAATCCATTATAATTAGTGTCTCCGGAAGTAATATCCTTGGCTTCTACTTAGCAAGATGGATTATATCTTTATATTAATTAATTAGCCATTGCAGTTGTTCTCGTGGTGTGGTAAGTGTATATAGATGTTATTATTACTCTAGGGCTTTGAATGTTGTGTAGTCATGGGTGGACACATCTTAAGTATCACTTATGAGGAATAATCAGATGGCAAAGTGTTTTCATACCTTGTGCTAACTGCTGATGTTCTTTGAATATCAACTATATGTGGACACAACTTTCTCCAAAGAGCCTACTTTTGTTCTTGGACATACTTGAGAACAAAATTGCAGATACTTTTTGTTGTTACCCATAAGAAGTTATAGGCTATTTCTTTGAAGAAGATCTTGTCAATCCCTGTATGGGCTACCAAAAAAGAAAGAGAGAGGGAGGGAGGAGAGGGAAGAAAATTATTGTCTTTCTAGTACTTTGGTCTAGTAATTGAATAAATAAGTTAGAAAATAAAAATCTCAGCTTACTATTTTATTTATATGTAAATAAAATAGGGCTTGAGAAATAAGCTGAGATTTTTGAAGTTTAAAGTTCTTAGATTCTAACAGAAAAGCTAATCAGGAGGTTGGATTCTAGGCCTAGCCAGTTCCAGCCCCAAACAAAACCACTAATTGTTATGATGGTGAGTCTGCCATTTAGGTAAGTATAATGCAAAGATTTCGGTTTCATGCTTCAATCAACACTTGAGCTATATTTGGAGAAGAAGAATCTGAGGTGTTTTTTTTTTTTTTTTAAGTTTTGTTTTTTCCTTTTTCTGAGGGTTTAATTTCAGGAAGTCTAGTTTTTATAGATATGAATTTTATAGATATGAACCTTATCAAACTACTCAGTCTAGTAAACATTTTATTACCCCAGAATATCTTCTGATCTTTATTAATGTTTGTTTGTAAAACTGTCTACCTTTTATTTTGTGTTAAAAAAACTGTTTACTAGTTTAAGCATTTCAGAATTCACATAAGGTATATGCATGAGGTTTGTTTTTCATTTTTTTGGAGAGAGAATGTGCGAGCGAGCGTGCGCAGGTGGGGAAGGGGCAAAGAGAGAGGGGGACAGAGAATCTGAAGCAGGCTCTGCACTGACAGCAGCGAGCCTGGTGTGGGGCTTGAACCCACGAGATCACAACCTGAGCCAAAGTTGGATCCTCAACCGACTGAGCCACCCAGGGGCCCCTGTTTGAGTTTTATCGTATTGCCAAGAAGTCTGGTATTTATGCTCTATATTAATGTGTAGTTCTACCCTTTGAGCTGCCATAGATTTTTCTAAAAAGAGTTGGTTGCAGCAGTTGTTTTGCATTGGCCTTCAAGGTCGTTGGTAAGAGTATGCTTCTTAGCTCCCAGTGATTACTAATGTCTAACCACTTTGCTTACATTAGAATTTTCTTGGTGGATTAGCACTGTTATCTTTTAATCATTAGTAGTGCTTTTTGCCTTCAAGTCCACTTTGTATATCAGTATAGCTTTACTAGCTTTCTTTTGGTAAATGTTGCATGCTGTATATTCTTCCATCCTTATAATTTCTGTTTTTTTTAATTTTGTCCTTGAAAGCATCGTGATGATTGAATTTAGGTTTTTTTTCTTTAGTCTCTTTTAGTATTTAAATTATCATATTTAGTCCATTTTCATGTAATGCGATTGTCACTATATTTCGTGTTAGATCTGCCATCTTTTGGTAAGTTTTCTTTTTGACTCACCAGTTTTGTTCCCTTTTCCTTTTTTCTTGCCATCTCTTGGATTATTTTTTTTTTTAATTTTTTTAATGCTTATTTATTTTTGAGAGAGAGAGAGAGAGACAGAGTGCAAGCAGGGGAGGAGCAGATGAGAAAGGGAGACACAGAATCCAAAGCAGGCTCCAGGCTCTGAGCTGTCAGCACAGAGCCCGACGGAAGGCTCGAACTCACGAACAGTGAGATCATGACCTGAGCCAAAGTCGGAGGCTCAACCGACTGAGCCACCCAGGCGCCCCTCTTGGATTATTTATTATTTAATTATTTAATATTTTCCCTATAGTAATTGCTTAGTTACACATTCTTTCGCTATTCTTTTTGTGATTATACTAGCAATTGTAATATATACCCTTGACTTACTGCAGTCTAATACAAATTATAACTTTTATCACTTCTCCAGTAATGCTAGAGCTTTAGGTACTAACTCAGTTTGGCGTTTTCCTGCTTTGTTGCATTATATAATCAGTATTTGTGTGGATTTACTTACATATTTACTGTTTCCATTACTCTTCGTCCCTTCCTGTATGTATTTCTGTGTTTCTCTTTGGGATAGGCTAATTTTTCTTCCCATTTGAAGAGTTCCCTCTGGTATTTCTTCTAATGCAAGTGGGCCCATAATGAATTGTTTCAGTTTTTGTTTGTCTGTAAATGTCTTATTCTGCCTTTATTTTTAAAGGAAATAGTCACTGAGCACCACATTCTAGGTGGGCATTTTCTTTTTACAGCACTTTTAAGAGGTCATTCTGTTGTCTTATGGCTTTTATGGTTTCTTTGAGAATTTAGCTGTTAGTTTTATTGTTGCACCTATGAAAGCAATGTGCTTCTTTCCCACTGGTTACTTTAAAAAGTTTCTCTTTGTTTTTGATTATCAACATTTTAAGTATGCTATATCTGTGTGTGTGTGTGTGTGTGTGTGTGTGTGTGTGTGTGTGTGTGTCTTTCTGCTTTTAGGTTCCCAGAATTTCTTGGATTTGTGGGTTGTCTTTTCATCAATTTTGAAATTCTCATTCTTTCCTTTTATTTATTTTTTTAATTTTGTTTTAAAGAGAGAGAGCACATGTGGGAGCAGACGAGAAGGGCAGAGGGGGAGAGAGAATCTTAAGCAGGCTCCACACTCAGCACAGAGCCTGACGAGGGGCTTGATTCTTGAACCCATGAGATCATGACCTGAGCCGAAATCAAGAATTGGACAGTCGACTGACTGAGCCACCCAGGTGCCCTGGTTCTTGCTTTTAATATTGGTTCTGTCTTACTCATTCTTTCCTCTTCTTTTGAGGGACTCCAGTTACATATTTGGTAGACTTTTCCACAGTGTTCCTCATTCTCTTTACACTGCCCTCCTCCTGCCCCTGTGTTTCCTAGTAGTTTTTCTCTCTGCTTCTGTATGGATGTATTTTATTGACTTGGGTTCCAGTTTCTAATCCTCTCATCTGCTAGGCCTGGTCTGTTGTTAAATCTACCTTTTGAATTTTTAATTTTAGTTATTATACTTTTCAGATCTAGCATTTCAGTTCAATTCTTATAGATTACAATTCTCAGTTGAAATTCTTCATTTTTAAAGTATGTTCTTACCCTCCTTTTTTCACCTATTTTAAATTTATTTTTTACCTATATTTTTAAATAGGGAATTTAAATAGCTATCATTATTTAAAAGTCTTTCTTTTTTTTATTGTTTATTTTATTTTTTGAGAGAGAGCGAGAGAGACAGAGAGAGAGACAGAGCATGAGCGGAGAGGGGGAGAGCTAGAGAGAGACAGAGACAGAATCTGAAACAGGCTCCAGGCTCTGAGCTGTCAGCACAGAGCCCTATGCAGGACTTGAACTCACAAACAGTGAGATCATGACCTGAACTGAAGTTGGACACTTAGCCAACTGAGCCAACGCAGGTGCTCCTACAAGTCTTTCTTTTGGGGCGCCTGGGTTGGCTCAGTCGGTTAAACATCCAGCTTCAGCTCAGGTCATGATCTCATGGTTCATGAGTTTGAGTCCTGCATCAGGTAAGCTTGTGCCCTGCTTCTCCCTTGCTCCCTCTCTCTCTCTGCATCTCTCCCTCTCTCCCTCTTTTCCTGTCTCCCTGTCTCCCTCTCTCCTTGTTCCTCTCTCCTTCTCTCCCTCTCTCCCCTCCCCCTCCTGGGATTTCTTTCTGTCTCTAAAAAATTAAAATCAAATAAAAAGTCTTTCTGTTAACTCCATTGTCTGGATCATCTGAGCATCTGTTTTTTTCTTTTTGGCTTTTAGTTAGGTAAATGCTGGGTGTTGTGAATAAAATGAAGCTCCAGATGATGCTGTTCTTTTTTTTTTTTTTTTTTAAGGTTATTTACTTATTTTTGAGAGAGAGAGAGAGCACATCCCAAGCAGGCTGTGTGCCATTGGTACAGAAATCAAGAGCTGGTCACTTAGCCAACTGAGCCACCCAGGCACCTCGGTACTATTGTTTTAGAGAGGAAATGTCTCCTCCCTTTTACTAGCCAGGTAGAGTAGGGACTTATCATCTAATCCTTTTAGGGACTGAGCTAATGGTTGAAATTGGGTTGATGGGTTGATAAGGCTAGGTTTCCTTCTGGTTTGCCTTTACCACTACCATGTGGGGCTTCCAACTGATAGTTTAGTGAATTCACAGGCATCTCTTCCCCTGGTGGTTTCTATGCTGTAATCTTTGTCTCTTGAGAACAGTGAGATTACTGAAAATTCCACTCTTTTTTTTCTTTAAAGATTTTATTTTTAAGTAATCTCTACACCCAACGTGGGGCTCGAACTTACGACCCCAAATCAAGAGTTGCATGCTCTACCAACTGAGCCAGCTGGGCTCCCCTGAAAATTCCACTTTTGATTTTCAGACGTTTTCAGTTTTGTTTTGAAGTCCTCTCTGTGCAGCTGTAGAACTTGGTAAATGTCCTTAGGGAAAAACCAGCCTTGTGTTAGACCTTTCTGGCTCTTTGACTCTCCACTTTCCCTGGGATTTTGGCTCCTTGATTCTTGCCTTTGTTTCATCTCTTCCAAAAGCTCTCATGGTTCCTCTGTCTGTAGTCTGGATTCTCAGCCTTTTGCCCCAAAATCAGCAAACGTACTTGGTGAAAAAGTGGCCACAGAATGTCACTTTGTTTCTCTACCATTCGTCTCTTTTTCCAGAATCCAGAGGCTTCTAGTCTTGATTGCTTCATCTGTTTTTTGATGCCTTTAAACATTGATTTAAAAAATGTATCTAGCTTTTTTCATTCTCAGTAGGAGTGTTGGTCTGCCACAAGCTACTCCATCGTATTCAGAAAATAAATCCTCCCACTAGTAATGAAATCACGAGAAGAAATTAATCTATTAATAATTGTTATGCTTACTTTATCACAGTGGTTCTCCAAGAGTAATCCTTAGCCACATCACCTGGGAACTTCTTAGGAATGTAGATTCTCTGGCCCTACCCCTGACCTCCTGAATCAGAAACTGGGGGTCGGGAGCCAGGAAGTACTCTGTGCCTTAACAAGTCCTCCAGGTGCTACTGATGCATGCTAAGATTTGAGAACACCTGCTTTGTAAGTTAGTCATTTTGCTGTTTAATTTTCGACTCTTACCTGCAGTGGGCCCTGGAGAGTGTACATGGGACAGAAGTGAAAGAAAATGGTCTATGCAGGTACTTTGTTGGTCTTCTGAATAAATAATTTAATAAATTTAGGAACTATGTATGGATTATTCACTCTGTTCCTGGCAGAACAGTGCTATGCTGTGTCTGTGTATGTGGAATGGCCACATAAGCAAGTTATTGTAATAGAGTGTATTATAATAGCTATATATATAAAATGCTGTAAGAACCAGAGGGATAGAATTAATCTGTCAGTGGGCAAAAGGGAGTCAGATGCTATTTGAACAGGATGGAATTTGAAGGTGGACTACAGGAGGGTTTTCTAGGCTTGTTCATAAATAAGATGACAGTGTAATTTATTATCCAGAGCAGATGACTTTTGAGAATCAAATGGATGCCTTTTCGCTAGGACAACAGGCATAACCCAGGACTGTTCTCATGAACTGGGAGGGAGATGTGATTATCCAGTTGATAAAGAGCAAGTGATGCTGTGAACCCATAGTTCTCTGTTAACTTGTGGAAACCTCATTTCTTTCAATTATTTGTTTACGATTACAGTTTACAATTCTTACTGGATGATTTTTATAGTTTCCTAGGACTGCTATAAACAAATGGGGTGGCTTAAAACAACAAAAATTTATTCTCTCATCATTCTGGAGGCTAGAAATCTAAAACCAAGGTGTCAGCAGGGCCGTGTTGTCTCTGAAGGCTGGAGATGCTGGCTGGTTGTCTTATAGTTCCTTGGCTTGCAGCCACATCACTGCGATCTCTGCCTCTGAGGCCATGTGGCCTCTGTGTGTATGTGTGTGTGTCTTTCAGGGCCTTTTTGTAAGGACACCAGTTATTGGATTTAGGGACCACCCTAAATCAGTATGATCTTATTCTGTAATTACATCTGCTTATTTCCAAATCAGGTTTCATTCACAGTATTGAATTCAACCTTTTTTGGGGACACAATTTAACCCACAACAGACAGTATGGTTTTAGCTTTTGAAAATTTCTGCAGATTAATTGGATTAAATTTTTATTACACACAAGACACTTCTCGGAGGCTTAGAACATAATACAGATATATAATTCATTGCGCTGGCTAATAAATCTGAATAAATGCATTTTCCATCCAGGCAGTTAGTTGCTTTTTGTATTTCTCTTATGATATATGTGTGTGTATCACTTTGCTCAGCCACAGCAAATGGCTGAGGGTGAAATGGCTGCAGCAAAGCTAAACTGAGATCGAACTTTGAGAAAAAACAAAGCTGTTAGTGGTTGAAAGCATGTTATGTGTTGCAGTTTGTTGCTAGTTTGAGTAGAGTTAAGCCAGAGAATGTTTGGTCATTTACTTATCGAGTAAACTCGCCTTTTGGGGCATTGGCTGCTGCCATGGAAGAGAGGATGGAGCATAGAAGGAAGTAGACCAGAGCAGCCAGTTTATTTGGTGTGCAAGTTTGAGTTGTTAGCCTGGGCAGTGGCATGCTCAGATTGGAATCATAATTTCACTTATCTGGAGAGGGTGCGACTTAATACAATAGAAGATTGTTGTCAAGAGCTCATTCTGTAAGAATGCTGCTCTGCCGGCTTTGCTCATTCCAGCAGTATAAACTCTACATTATATTTCATGGGTTTGATTACCACTTGGAATTATTTGGGCAGGCTAGTGTTTGGATGCTTTGTTTTGTTGTATTTAACATTGGAACTGTGCCACTGCTTCTCTGTGTGGTATTTACATTCATTTTGGAAGCAATGTATTTAATGATACGAAAGTTAGTGAAACTTGGATATAGATTTGAAATATTAACTCTTTGATTAAAACAGTGGTGTCTTGGGGCGCCTGGGTGGCTCCGTCGGTTGAGCGTCCGACTTCAGCTCAGGTCACGATCTCGCGGTCCGTGAGTTCGAGCCCCGCGTCAGGCTCTGGGCTGATGGCTCAGAGCCTGGAGCCTGCTTCCGATTCTGTGTCTCCCTCTCTCTGCCCCTCCCCCATTCATGCTCTGTCTCTCTCTGTCCCAAAAATAAACAAACGTTAAAAAAAAAAAAAAAATTAAAAAAAAACAAAACAAAACAAAAAACAGTGGTGTCTTCATAACATAAAGTGACGGACTAAAAGACGACATAAAAAGAGCACTTATAAAGAGAAAAAAAAGATTATATGTCAACTATACTTCGACTGAAAATAAAGGAAAAAAGATGACACAGAAAAATGAGCAAAAAACACAAATGGTTAAATTCTTCAAAGAAGATATGCTAATGACCAGTAAATATTAAACATGGTTTAGGAAGCGCATATTAAAACAAGAAATGATTTATTTTTTTGCCTTTCAGATGGACAAAATAAAGATTAGTAATATAGTATTTATTTATGAGTTTCCAGGAAAGTAGATTCTCTAATACACAATAGGTGGGAATGTAGATAGACACAGTCATTTTGTGAAGCCACTTTGGTAGTATATATCAAAATTTTAAATGCAGAAATCTTCACAGGCTCCTGGGTGGCTCAGTTGGTTGAGCATTAAACTCTTGATTTCAACCTTACGGTGTGGGATCAAGCCCCACATCAGGCTCCATGCTGAACGTGGAGCCTGCGTGGGATTCTCTCTGTCTCTCTCTCTCTCTCTTTCTCAAAAATAAATAAACTTTAATAAAAATAAATAAAAATAAAATGCAGAAGCCCTTTGACATTCTGTTTCTATTTCTCAGAAGCTTTTCATGTTTTGTGATTGGTCTACTCGTATCCTTATCCTGCATATCAGAGATTTACAGTTTCTTTTTATTCATATAATTTTAAATATGATAAAATACTTCATTGTCCTATTTTCTTAAAATATTTGCCTATTTTCTTTTTTTAAATATTTATTTTGAGAGAGAGAGAGGGAGAGAAGGAAAAGAGAATCGCAAGCAGGCTCTGCGCTGTCAGCACAGAGCCCAGTGTCAGGCTCAATCTCACGAACTGTGAGGCCATGACCTAAGCTAAAATCAAGAGTTGGACGCTTAACAGACTGAGCCACCCAGGTGCCCTTGCCTTTCCATTTTCTAAGTGGGCCTTTTAAAAACTAGATAGAAGTTTAAATTTGTGTATTTGAATCTTTTTCTTTTTAAAATTTTGCTTCAGTTTTTAAGCTTAAATAGCCCTTAGTCCTTTAAAAGTTTCGTAAGGTGCGATTAAGTCAGTTAAGTGTCTGACTCTTGATTTTGGCTCAGGTCATGATCTCATGGTTCATGAGTTGGAGCCCCGCATAGGGCTCTGTGCTGACAGTGCGGAGCCTGCTTGGGATTCCTCTCTACCGCTCTCTCTGCCCCTCCCCTGTGTGCTTGCACACTCTCTCTCTCCCAAAATAATTAAATAAAATAAACTTTAAAAAAACATCTTTTGAGATTTTATTGTCATTTGTAGTAAACTTGAAATGTTTTAAACATTTGCCATTTATATATTTAATTTCCTCAGTAAAAATTGGTATGCCTTACCTTACCAACTACTTTAGCTTTCTTTAGTTCTCAATATTTATTGTAAATCACGTAATTTTACTATTAAAGTATTTCCTGGGTGGTTTTACATTTTGATACTATTGTGAATGGGATCTTTTTATATTTACAAACTTGTTATTGTTAGACTATTGTAAGAGTTCCATAGATTTCATTTACACATATTTAGCTTGTTTTACATAAATACAAATTTTTATGTGATTTTGTAATTCTAAAATTAATTATTTCCTCATTGTTCATAGTGTTTTAAATTCTTCTTTCAGGCCTTCTAGATATATAGTTATATCTCCCATATACTACATAGCAGGTGCCAAAATGACGGAAACTTTACTTTTACTTTTGTAAAGTGCCTGTCATAGAGTGTAAATCAGTGTATAATTATTTGTTAAATAAATGAGTGATGAGTAGAGAAAGCACTACAAGAATATAGTGAGTGTCTCTGGGTGATGTTTTGACTTTCTTTATACTTTATTTTCTACTTGTCTATATATATCAGGTTTTATAGAGTAAGCATCTTATACTTCCATAAGTGGAGAAAATCAAATTTCAGGAAAAAAGCTTAGCTATTAGTTTTATTTCTTAACTGAGGTCAAAGGACAGTGTATCATTTTAGTAGAGTTGATTGGAAGTTTCTTGTAAATTGCGGCCTAGAGGAACGGACTATGAGAACATAGCACTGAACCCAAGAACAGGAAGTAGGACTCTCGTAAGGAAAATAGTGGGAAGCTACTCAGATCCACAAAATGTTTTTTTGTTTTTGCTGATTTTATGAGATCAATCTGGCTTTATGCAGAGTCTTAAGGAAGAACACACCTAACTCTGGGATTTGTATTCCTCTGTCCTTTTTTTTAGTGTACCTCAACCCAGATTGAATACTAGCCTGGGGGCAGAACTCACAGGGCTCTCCATTGTCTCAGCAGTAGAGATCATTTTTACTCTGTCTTCTCTAATGTAGTGGGCCAATTGAATTATGCATTTTTTATGCCCAGGTTGCTCAATAAAAGCCTGCTTATTTGAGTGCAGTGCTCAAACAGGATCTGGATATGTCCCTCTGGCCTTCCTCTTGGGTGCAGTGGTGGTGGCAGCTTGCCTCTGGATTATGGCTCCACTGATTAGGGAGAGAGAGGTCTTTCTGTGCGGGAAAGACAGAATGGAGTCTCAGGCGGTTGATCCCCGTATGTTTCTCCATAACCGAAGGGGATATGCTGTTTACATGTCTCTGATGTCTAATGTAGGTGTGTTGACTGTACCTGCTTTGCCCCACTGAAACAGAGCTATCATCACCACTACATAGCCTTTCAAATCATGGCATGCACTTCTGGCAGTTCACTTGCTCTCTTTGTTTTCCATATTTAGAAATAACCTGAGTTATCACTGTTTAACTGTCTCATATACAGTGGTTCAGTCATACGTGTTGTCATTTAAAATTTAAGGGGAATTTTTTAAACCTCTCTAATTGGAAATGACAGAGTAACAGGAAGTTGCAAAGATAATACAGAGAGGCCCTGTGTACTCTTTGCCCAGTTTTCCCCAAAGGCTACATTTTACATAACTATAGTATACTCTCAGAACCAAGAAATTGACATCTGTCGTTTGTGTGTGTATAGCAGTTTTGTGTCACGGTCAAGATACCGGACTATTCTGTAACCGCTAAGAGCTCTCTCATGCCACCCCTTTATAATCATACCCTTAGTCCCCAACACTCCCCCCAAGTTTGGTAATTTGATGGGATTCATAGAACTCCTGTTCTCCTGGTGATGTTTTATAGCCAGGTGAGAGGATACAAAGCAGGATCAATAAAGGAAAACAGTGCACTGGGCAGAGTTTGGAGGATACCAGGCCTGAGTCTTCTCATGAGTCTTCTCCCAGCGGTGCATTTGATCCCCCAGCAACAAATTGTAGCAACGCGTGTGAGGTATTTTCCGTTAAGGAAACTCACTTATGCCTTGAATTCCAGGGTTTTTTTTGAAGTTTGGTCACATAGGCACAAGTGCCTTCACAGTATGACCACAGTTAATGCGACTCCGGATCCCCCAGAATGAAAGCAGGTGTTCACCATACATCACACTATTTGCGCAGACTGTCTGAAGTGTGGTTCAAAGCCCCGAGCATACAAAACATAGTGACACTTATGACATAAAGACATAAAGACTTCCATTCCCAGAAGCTGACCATGAGCCAGTACACAAGCAGGCCTTTCTGAGAACGTGCACGATTTTTGAGCAACTCAGGCCTGCTTGGTTAACTCTTTCCTTACCCTGCCTTGTTCAATATAGGTAGGATATAGAGCAATAATGCCAGCGTGGAGGTGAGAGTTGGGGATTTGGGGGAGGTCTTCCTGACAGTGCGATGTGAAAGCTAAGACCTACAGTAGGAGAGAATAATCACCATGTGAACAGCAGGGCACACAGCCCTGGGCAGCATTAGAACACATGTGCAAAGGCTCCCAAAAAGAGATGTGGAAAAGAGGCCTGTTAGTTTTCTGTTGTTGCCATAACAAATCGCCACAAATTTAGCAGCTTAAAACAATACCCATTTATTATCCCCAAATTCTTAAGGCAGAAGTCCTGCCTGGCTCAGCTGGGTACTCTGTTAGAGATCTCAAGAGGTCAAAATAAAGGAGTCAGCCAGCCTGGGCTCTTTTCTAGAGGCTGTGGGGAAAATCTGCTTCCAGACATACTCATGCTGGCAGAATTTAGTTCATTTTGGTTATAGGACCGAGGTCATTCTCAGCTTCTAGAAGCCACCCACATTCCTTGGCTTATAGTCGCTCCACCTGCAAAGCCAATATTGAATCTCCGTGACTTCCATCCTGCCTGCCCTCCTCTGTTGAGTTTCACAGGCATACCTTGCTTTATTGCACTTTGCTTTATTGAGCTTCACAGATACCGCATTTTTTTCACAAATTGAAGGTTTGTGTGGCAACCCTGCATTGAGCAAATCTGTCCGCGCCATTTTGCCAACAGCATTTGCTCACTTCCGTGTTTCTGTGTCACAAAAATCTGGTAATTCTGGCAATATTTCGAACGTTTTCATTATTATTTGTTATGGTATCTATGATCAGTGATTACAATTCACTGAAACCGCAGATGGCAGTTCGCATTTTTTAGCAATAAAGCATTTTTTTTAGCAATAAAGCATTTTTAATTTTAATTTTTATTATTTTTTATGTTAATTACTTTATTAAGTACATAAAATGTAGCAATTGTAAGTCTACAATTAAAATAACTATGTATACATCAGTAAAACTACCACTCAGATACTGAACATTTTACATATGAATGCCATGTTATTTACCACATAAAGCTTAAATCCTACAGTTTTATACTTTGTTATAGCTAAAACTCTGATAAAAACGTTGCTCCTACTTCAATTTCTAGGACTTTGTTTCTTTGCTGTTTTTCACACTTCCTCTCCAATCCATAAAACTGGTATATTCTAATTTACCTGTAACCTTATTTCAGTGTCAAATTTGCATTTTTAATTTTTAGAATTGAACACTAAATGGACTACAGTATAGTGTAAACCTAACTTATATATGCACTGGGAAACCAAAAAATTTATTTGACTCACTTTATTGTGACATTTGCATTATTGTGTGGTCTGGGCCTCAACCTGCAAGATCTCCAAGATATGTATTTTAAAAATAACTTTATTGAAGTATAATTCACATACCATAGAATTCACCCATTTAAAGGTTAAACAGTTCAGTGGCAACCATCATGACATCCAACTTGAGAACATTTTCATCCTCTCAAAAAGAAACCTCATACTCTTCAGCTATCTCCTTTATTCCCACCCTCTCCCCCTTAGTCCTAAGCAACTGTAATCTATTTTCTGTCTCTGTAGATTTCCCCATACTGAACATTCATATGAAGGGGATTATATAATACGTGGCCTTTTATGACTGGATTCTTTCACTTAGCAAAATGTTTTCAAGGTTGATCGTGTTGTGACATGTATCAGTATTTAATTCCTTTTTATGGTCAAATACTCCATTGTATCGATATACTACAATTTCTTTATCATTCATCCCCTTTTGGCTATTATGGATAATGTTTTAAACACTTGTGTACAAGTTTCTGTGTGGACATATGTTTTCATCTCTTTTGTGTACACACACACACACACACACACACACACACACACACACCTTGGAGTGGAATTGCTGGGTCATATAGTAACTCTCTGTTTAATTGCTTGAGGAGCTGTCAGACTGTTTCCAAAAGCAGCTGCACTGTTTTACATTCCAGGCAGCCCTGTATGAGAGTTCTCCACATCCTTGCTAACACTTGTTATTATCTGACTTTTTTTTTCATCATAGCCATCCTATTGGATGTGAAGTGGTATCTCATTGTGGTTTCGATGTGCATTTCCTTGATTAGTGATGTTGAGCATCTTTTCACATGTTAGTTGGCTATTTGTATATCTTCCTTGGAGAATTATCTATGCAAGTCCTTTGCTAATTTTTCATTAGATTATTTGTTTTTGTTGTTGTTGAGCTACAGGAATTCTTTATGTATTCTGAATATTAATCCCTTAGCAGATACATGGCTTGCAAATATTTTCTCTCATTCCATACAGGTTGCCTTCTCACTCTGTGGGCTGTTTACTTTTCCATGCAGAACATTTTAGGTTAGATACAGTCACATTTGTCTGGTTTTCCTTTTGTGGCTTGTGCTGTTTTTGGTGTCATAGCCAAGAAATTATTGTCAAATCCAATGTCATGAAGTTTTTTCCCTGTGGTTTCTTCTAGGTGTTTTATAGTTTCAAGTGTTACATTTAGGCCTTTAGTCCAATATTAGTCCTTTCTTAAAGTGTTGTATGTATTATTGAGAGGGAAATAAGAAATGTTTTCTTTTGGATGACTGTGTCAAGAACTTGTTTGCTTTATTTTTTTTTAAGATTTTTATTTTAAATAATCTCTGCACCCAGTGTGGGGTTCAAGCCCATAAACCCAAGATCAAGAGTTGCATGCTCTACCAATTGAGGCAGCCTTGTGTCCCAGGAACTTGCTGTATTTAAACTCTTTCCCTCCCTCACAGCCTTCCTTCCCTCCCTAATAGCTTGAAGATTATGGACTCGCTCATATTTTTGTTCTCAATTCCTGTGCTGATAGAAGAATGATAGTGCAACAACACTTTCTTTTTTATACTTGATTAGCAGAAAGAAGATGAGCCTGAAGTCTGAACGCCGTGGAATTCACGTGGATCAGTCGGAGCTCCTATGCAAGAAAGGATGTGGTTACTATGGCAACCCTGCTTGGCAGGGTTTCTGCTCCAAGTGCTGGAGGGAAGAGTACCACAAAGCCAGGCAGAAGCAGATTCAGGAGGATTGGGAACTGGCAGAGCGGTAAAAGGACTTACCTAGGGGTGGTTTAACAGCGATACAGTTAGAGATATAGCTCAGTCATTGTCAAAATCCATTTTTCTCCCCTGTTGTGAGCTATCAGCAAGTCAGCTTAGTATTAGAAGTGAATTTTTTCTCTTCTTCTTCTCAGTCAACATTTAATGAATAGCTTTCAGTGATTTCTTCATTTTATCTTTGTCTTGTAATTATTTTGTGTTTAGAGTGTGTTAGACTGAGTTCTTTTAGATAGATAAAATAGACTTCTCAGAGAAGAAGAATGGAGATACACAGATTTCATGGTGAACATTAAATGCAGTAGTCTAGCTGATGTACCAAGCACATGGCTCTCATCAGGCATCATTTTTTTCATTCTTTTTTTTTTAATTTTTTTTTAATATTTTTGTTTATTTTTGAGTCAGAGACAGAGTATGAGCAGGGGAGGGGCAGAGAGAGAGAGAGAGACACAGAATCTGAAGCAGGCTCCAGGCTCTGAGCTGTCAGCACAGAGCCTGACGCGGGGCTCAAACTCCCCGCTCAAACTCAGACTGTGAGATCATGACCTGAGACGAAGTTGGACGCCCAACAGACTGAGCCACCCAGACGCCCCTCAGTTTTTTCATTCTTAAAATACATCCAGCATAGCTCCTGCCATGGTGATAAACACATAATAGTAAAAACTTTTTTGATTTGTATATAGAGCGTGTGCATTTTGGAAATTTAACTGTTTCTTAAAAATGAGATTTGTTAGTCCAAAGTAGTTTATATTATCCAGAAATATGATTATGATAAAAACTAAAAGATGGAATGGCTGGTGAGTATAGAGATGAATAAAACGCCATGAATGATGTTAATCTCTTGCCAAAACATTCTAGAAACAGTAAAACTTCTCCATAAAAGAACATCAGACTGAACTCTGACATCTTTTGCTAGTTTTTTAATACCTAATCATCCATATTTGAGTGACTACTTTTCTAGCATCTGTGGTGAACTTGGAGAATTATAATGCATACTCACTGCTTTCAGTAACTCTATGGTCCAAAAGAGAAAATATAGAACATTAAGTATTTGCTCAGATTTCCCACTGCACTCCTGAACATCTCAGTAGCTGATCCTGTTTCATGAAGAAAGCAGCTTTCTCCCCTCTCCACAGCGAAATGTGCTCCTATCTTGATGCTGACTTCTATTTTGTCTCGGAGAGAGGTGTATCCTTATTCCATTCTCAGACTAACACTTCTACCTATGACTTCATGGTTTTTTTTTTTTTCTGCTTCCATTTATGACCTTGCTTGAGTTTTATTACAGCACTCCTTCTCAAATTTGAACAAGCATGAGAATCACTTATCAAAACAGGGATCACTGGACCTCATTTTGGAGTCTCTGACTTTAGTAGGGTGGGAGTGAGGTCTGGGAATTTGCATTTCTAGCAAGTTCCCAGGTGATGCTGCTGGGCTCAACATATAGAACCATTGTTCTATAGATAGCTCTTTAGATTTATTATAAATACCTCAAATACGTTGGACCTGGTCCAAGGTCAAATTTCTTTCTTTTATTTACTCAATCCCAACATTTCCTCCTACCCTTCTTCTGTATCAGTTAATGACATCACTATTTTATTCAGTTAGCTAAAAAATATTGGGAGTCATTCTTTTTTTTTTTTTTTTTTTTTTCAATATATGGAGTTTATTGTCAAATTGGTTTCCATACAACACCCAGTGCTCATCCCAAAAGGTGCCCTCCTCAATACCCATCACCCGCCCTCCCCTCCCTCCCACCCCCCATCAACCCTAGTTTGTTCTCAGTTTTTAAGAGTCTCTTATGGGGGCGCCTGGGTGGCGCAGTCGGTTAAGCGTCCGACTTCAGCCAGGTCACGATCTCGCGGTCCGTGAGTTCGAGCCCCGCGTCAGGCTCTGGGCTGATGGCTCGGAGCCTGGAGCCTGTTTCCGATTCTGTGTCTCCCTCTCTCTCTCCGCCCCTCCCCCATTCATGCTCTGTCTCTCTCTGTCCCAAAAATAAATAAAAAATGTTAAAAAAAAAAAAAAAAAAAAAAAAAGAGTCTCTTATGCTTTGGCTCTCTTCCACTCTAACCTCTTTTTTTTTTTTTTTTTCCTTCCCCTCCCCCATGGGTTTCTGTTAAGTTTCTCAGGATCCACATAAGAGTGAAACCATGTGGTATCTGTCTTACTCTGTATGGCTTATTTCACTTAGCATCACACTCTCCAGTTCCATCCATGTTGCTACAAAGGGCCATATTTCATTCTTTCTCATTGCCACGTAGTACTCCATTGTGTATATAAACCACAATTTCTTTATCCATTCATCAGTTGATGGACATTTAGGCTCTTTCCATAATTTGGCTATTGTTGAGAGTGCTGCTATAAACATTGGGGTACAAGTGCCCCTATGCATCAGTACTCCCGTATCCCTTGGGTAAATTCCTAGCAGTGCTATTGCTGGGTCATAGGGTAGGTCTATTTTTAATTTTTTGAGGAACCTCCACACTGTTTTCCAGAGTGGCTGCACCAATTTGCATTCCCACCAACAGTGCAAGAGGGTTCCCGTTTCTTTGGGAGTCATTCTTAATTTCTCCTTTACACCACTTATCTGACCAATAAATAGAATTTATTCCAGCTCAAAGAAGTTTCTTGAATTTCATCCTTTCTTAGTTTCCAGATCTATATTTTCTCACTTAAATCTTTGTATAATATATTCTTAATTATTGCCCCTCAAGTTGTCACATAGCAACCTGCATTATTTTTTTAAAGTACAGATCTGATGATGGTCATTTATTGGATTTACAGTCTTTCTTGGTTCCCCACTACATGATAAAATCTAGGATTATAATGGGCTCAGTAGTCAAGGTTTCTTAACCACCTGGTCACACCGGTGACTACGCTGATCTTGATCTGCAAAGGAAACCATATGCCTTCACATTTGTAGTTCCCTCTTCCTGGAATGCCCTTTCACTCAGTGGAACCCTATTCACCTCTTAAGACCGGTGTAAATAGCACCACTGTAAAACCTTCTTTGTCTCCTCTAGCAGATTAAGTTGTTCTTTCCTATGTTCTCATAGCAATTAGGTTTTACTCTACTGTAGGAACTATCACATTATATACTTATCTTTTTCCTTTTCAACCTTGAGCTTGTTAGGGAAAAGGACTAGAGTTCCTTTTATGTAACCTTAGTATATTGTTAAATGAATATGATCTATGGAGAAGGTTCCTTTTGAAGTCTAGGAGTGTGTGGGATAGTTTCATTCAGGCACTTCAGACCTATTTGATATGTTTAGCCTCCATTTCTAAAAATTCAAGATCTCCCTGCAATTCATTGAGTAATAGCTTCAGATACAAGGAAAACTTGGAGGATGTCTGGCTCATTCTTAATCTCTCTTGAATTGCAGACTTCAGCGGGAGGAGGAAGAGGCCTTTGCCAGCAGTCAGAGCAGCCAGGGGGCCCAATCCCTTACATTTTCCAAGTTTGAAGAAAAAAAAACCAATGAGAAGACCCGCAAGGTTACCACAGTGAAGAAATTCTTCAGTGCTTCATCCAGGGTTGGATCAAAGAAGGGTAATTTTCCTTTTTTCTTCTGTGCTCAGATGAGATACAGAGTAGACCCACAGTGCATGTGGGCTCTGCTTTTTAATTTCTGTAAGTTGTTCAGTGGACATCAACCCATATTTGAAACCAAAATTGGGTTTAAGGGTCACACAATATATGAAACCAAAAATCTCTTTGGTTGGAGGACATTGTGTGTTAGAGAAACCTGTTTATTACTCTATAGGAGGAATGAAGAAAATTGAAATGGGTAGTTTTGTTTATAAAATTTATTCCCATCCAAATGGCTATCTTTTTGGATGTTTTATTTTTTATGCCTTTAATTTTTGGATTCTGGCTTATTCTGCTTTGTATAATATCCTTACTTAACCATATCTTGTCAGAACTGACTATTTCTAGGCTTAAATTCATCTAAGAAAGAGGTTTTCTGAGAGTTTGAGAGACAGCTTGCATCTTGAAGAAATATATAGAGAATATAAAGGAGAAGGTTTGCTTTAGGCGCTTGGAGGGGTGAAAGTAACCCATAGAAGGCATTTTCTGGTGCATGATTTGTATGTACATTATCTTTTTCATCCGCTTCTTAAAATGCTGTACACCCCGCAAAAGGATTGTTGCTAAAGTTACACATGTTCTACCAGTCAGCAGACAGGCTAGTTGAAGTGGCCTAACTGGAAGCAAGAAAGAATGTCTGTTGTCAGCTTTGTCTTTGAACCTTTATGTTGGTAATCAGAGTTATGCAGTAAATTTGAAATGGTGATGGAGACAAGACTGATGCTATCTGAAGAGATGTTCTCTTGGACAAACCCTGCCATCTGGGGTAATTGTCAGGAGGTTTTTTGTCTGCCTAAAGGCAGGGAAATGAGTAATAATATCACACCTTAAGATCTTTGCTGGCCTTGAGTGCCTGGGTGGCTTAGTCGGTTAAGCCTCAGACTTTGGCTCAGGTCACAATCTCACAGTTCATGTGTTCGAGCCCCACTCTGGGCTCTGCACTGACGGCGCGGAGCCTGCTTGGGATTCTCTTTCTCTCCCTCTCTGCCCCTTCTGTGCTCTCTCTGTCCCTCTCAAAATAAATAAACTTAAAAAAAAAAAAAGAACTTTGCTTGTCTTTCAGATTTAATGGCGTTGTTTGTTTTATTAAAAGAAAAGGTTGCTGGGGTGCCTGGGTAGCTTAGTCGGTTGAGCATCTGACTTTGGCTCAGGTCATCTCACGGTTAGTGAGTTCAAGCCCGTGTTGGGCTTTGTTCTCTTAGTGTGGAGCCTGCTTTGGATTCTCTGTCTCCCTCCCTCTCTGCCTCCCCTGCCCCCAAAATAAAGAAACATTAAACATTTTTTTTTTAAAAGAAGGAAAGGTTGCTTATTACCAAAAACACAGCACTTCTCTTTAATAAAAGCAAATCTTTAAATAGTCTTTCTGTTCACATGATTAATTTGAAATTGTTTCTTGGTCGGCTGTCACTATAGCAATTTTCTCTATTGTAATTAGAATGGGAATAATCAGGACCTATTAGAGATTAAATGAAGAACGTATTTGACTCATGCTTTATTTATTAGGAGGTAGTATAGTATGGTGGTTAAGAGCATAAACTTTGGAGTCACCCTTTTTTGCGTCTCAGCTTTGTGATTTACTAGCTGTTGTGACCTTGAGCAAGCTAATTTCTTTAAGCTCTGTCTATTCTGAGGGACAGTAATACCTATTGTAGGCACGTCTTCAGAATTAAACAAGCTGATCCAATTAAAAGAGTTCAGCACAGTGCCTGACACACTAAGTCTCCAATAAATGTTAGCTAGTTGAAAATACACATTGTTTGGGGCTCCTGGGTGGTTCAGTCGGTTGAGCGACCAACTTTGGCTCAGGTCATGATCTCACGGTTTGTGAGTTCGAGCCCTGTGTCGGGCTCTGTGCTGACAGCTCACAGCCTGGAGCCTGCTTCACATTCTGTCTCGCTCTCTTCTCTGCCCCTCCCCTCTCATTCTCTGTCTCTCTCTGTCTCAGAAATAAATAAACATTAAAAAAGAAAAAAAAATACACATTGTTTTTCTGATTGAGTAATCTCTACTAGTAAGAAGCTCAAGGGTATTGATCAAAACCATTCATTCCTATTTAGCTTAAATTTTGTTTTTTGCTTTGGGAAAGTCTCATTAACCTTATGAATTTATGATATAGAGTGAAATGGTAAACTATGACAGCAGATGAAATAGTAAAGAAGTTCTAAAGCCATTGGCTCTAACTGCCTCATTTTACAAATGACAGTATGAAAGCGCATAAAATATTAGCCCAGCTTACTCAAGGTCCTGTAATATGTTGATATATGAGAACTCAAGTCTCCTGGTTCCATTTTTTTTCCCATTATATCCCTTGACCTCTAGTATATGTATGTGCATGTATATCTACATCTGTATGTATAGCTACGGATAGATATTTAATGAGGTTTCTGTTCCTGAAGAACTTAAGAGTCCTACACATTCAGTGACTCTCCTTGACACTTTTAAAAAAATTGTATCCTAAGAGTGCGTAAAATGTGCATTATTTTATGAAAGAAGATTTGTACTTTATTATTTTTTTTTAAGTTTATTTATTTTGCGAGAGAGCGCACAAGTTGGGGAGGAACAGACAGGGAGAGAGAGAATCTGCACTGAAAGTGCAGAGCCCGATGAGGGGCTCGAACCATGAACCGTGAGATCATGACCTGAGCCGAAATCAAGAGTTCAGACGCTTAGCCGACTGAGCCGTCCAGGCACCCTGATGATTTGTACTTTAAAAGAAACAATCCCAAGTTATTTTATTAAAAAAAAATATTTAGCCAGTATACTTCTTAGCTTCTTTTCACATGATAGATTCTTACCTTAGATTTTTAATCTTTAGTTGTTTCTGGTCTGTAGAAAGCATATGGGGATAAAGACCTCAAAGTATTGAAAAAAGATTAATGTGTATGTATTACAAAAGAAGATTCTGTTTGATCTTCTGTTTCACAGACTGCTTACATAACTTTGCCAGATGAACTTTGCATTTCAGACTGATTATTTGGGCTTTGCATGTGGATAAGGTTAGCCTATTACTAAATGTGGTTTTAATTTATTGAGTCTCTACTAAAATAGACCTTTTGTGTTCTGTATTCTTTATTTCACTTCATTAATACACAATGCCTTTGCTCTTGATATTTTTCTTGCTTCCATTGGTGGCATGAAAGAAAGCTCTTAAACCAGTGAAGGTTGGTTGTAAACAGAACATAAATATGGCTTTCTAAGGAGTTTGAAGAATATTTAATATCCTGTTAAGAGTTGGGTTGCCCTTCAGAGAAAGTTAATGGAATAGCTTGACTGTAAAGACTCAGAAAGTTTATTTAGAGTTTTAAAATCTCTAAAGTAAGATTGAGTGAGCTGTATTATAGCTTACACAATAAATCATAGTTGGTTGACCAAGTTGAAATACTTGCTCACACATTTTAAAAGTCCTTTTTTTTGAGAGCTCAACTAGATGTTGTTGCCCTGAGTAGAATCTTGTACACGTCTTTCACAAACTAATCTAAAGGCAGTGCTCATAGGAAGAATATCTTTTCCATTTTTAGAACAGAAACATACCAATTTTTCCACCCAGACCTTAGATTCTAAATATTAATCTTCACTAAAGTGAACTTGAGGGTCCCTTGGAGAAAAGACTGATTCTGGAGCTGGAGCAGGGGGGCCGCCCAAAATTTGGGGACATGTAAAAGACCCAGCAGCCATCTTCTGTGGATTTCCACTGGTCAAATTTGAGTATTAAGTAAGGACAATAAATGGAGTATACCTGAATAAAGTAATCCACTAGTCCTTTCAACTAATAAAATAGATAAATGATTAAATAAAAGAGAAGAGATAACTCTTTTTTACCATAGAATGTTGACTAGTAAATTTGGAAGGAGAGATGGAGATAAGAAATCACCATTTTGCAGTCATCATACTAAGAATTGATTCAGGCAGATTTCACCAGTGAATGTTAAATCTGAGGTGAGAGAAGTTTTCTGAGGAACAAATTATGAGCATGATCTCAAATTAAGTCCCACAGCTAATTTGTTAATTACAAATAGAGAAATGGCAACTATGTAATGATGGGAAATGGACCTTATGTGCCTCCAGATATCCTTTGAGAAGAACATACCATGAATTATGTTAATACTTAAGCTGAAATTTATAACCTGAATCCAGTCATGAGGAAAGAAGAGAGAAACCCAAACTGAGGGGCATTCAATAAAATGACTTGCCTTTTTATTCTTTAAAATTGTCAATATTACAAAAACAAAGGAAGGCTAGGAGCCCTTAGAGGTTAAAGGGAGACTATGCGTGACCGCCAAACGAAGATGTGACCCTCCATTGGATCGTATGTAAGAAAAAAACCCACGCACTTTTTTTAGTAACTGTACTATAGTTATGTAAAAGCATATCCTTGTTAGGAAACGCTCATATTAAGAGATAAAGAGCATGGGAGGTGGGAGGGAGGGGAGGGTGAGTGATGGGTATTGAAGAGGGCATCTTTTGGGATGAGCACTTGGTGTTGTATGGAAACCAATTTGACAATAAATTTCATATATTAAAAAAAAAAGAGAGAGATACAGAGCATGCTATATACAATCTACCTGAAAATTTAGAAAAAATAATAGAGATGTAGCAAAAGGTTACAATTTCATGAATCTGAGTTAAAGGTATAAAGAAATTATTTGTAACAATCTGACAGCTTTTCTGTAAATTTGAGGTTATTTCAAAATAAGTTAAAAATAAAACTATAATCCTCCAGCATTCAGTGCTGTCCCAAGATGTCCCAGATGCTAGTTAAATAGAAGCATAGTGTTGATTACATCATCTGAAAGATCACTAATAAATTGCTACTTTAATCATGAGGGCCTGTGTGGCACTTAGATGAAACTGAGGTAATGATTCCCCAAGTTGAATTTAGAACTGATTTTATAATTGTGCCTGTTTTCTGATTTTCATTGATAAGGATTATGAGAAATTGTTTCCCCATTATCGCATATTTAGTGTCTTTTATTCTTTGACACCAACTGGGTGTCCCAACAATTCAGTCCTTTTTTGACACTACCCAGAGTCAGCACAAAACCCACAGGTTAAGGGCTCAGTTCCACAAGACTGTCTCCACCCTAAGAGGCCAGCTGCAGCCCCCATGAGTTGGGCACCCATACTCCTGACCAACCATCTAGAAGTTGGGGATTCCCACAGGCCTCTTCTCAGATTTGACAATTTGCTAGAATGACTCACAGAAGTCAGGAAAACACTTCATTAATGCTTATGGTGTATTACAAAGACTACAACACAGGGCTAGCCAAATGGAAGAGTTGCATAGGGCAGGGTATAGGGGAGCGGGCACCAAGCTGCCATGCCCTCTCTGGGTGTGCCATACAGCCAGCACCTCGTTGTGTTCACCAATGTGGAAACTCCCCAGACCTAATTCTTCAGGAATTTTTATGGCAACTTCATTTCATAGGCATGGTTGATTAAATCATTGGCTGTTGGTGATCAAAAATGTCCATCCCCTCTGCATTCTGAAAGTCAGAAGTCAGGGGGTGGGTGGGACTGAAAGTTTCGAACCTCTAATCGCAGAGTTGGCTCCTCTGGTTCCTATAATATTCTGCTGAGTTGCCCCTATTGATTTTTTTTTTTTTGAATAATCTGAGAAACATGGGATTTTTCAGTAAAATTTTTAACATTGAGATATAAAATGTTTTTCGTCCTAGAAATGGTGTTAATCATCTTTACATGATCATGTCCTTTTTTGATAACTGGCATATTCAGATTGTCTTTACTCTTTCATACCTATTCTTCAAACAAATTTAGTGAAGATTTTGCTTTTACAGGTTTACTTTATATATCAAAGACTTAACTGGATTTAGTGTGATCTGCCTTTGCAGGCAGCTTTATGTAGTAGATACTGAATTGCTACTCAATGATTTGCTTAAAAGGGAATAAATAGATGCTGTAATAATAGTAGGGACGTTATGGTGTGGTTGTAAAGAACCCGGGCTTGGAAATTAAGCAGATCTGGTCTCAGATTTCAGCTTTTCCTCTACTTGTGTGACTTGAGGCATATAAGTGACTTAACTTCTCTAACCTCAGTGTGTATGTGGCTTAAAATGGTAGATATTATTATTTCATATGATTTCAGGAATCTAAATTTTTAAGGACTAATGAGAATATATAGTAAAGCACAGTGTCTGCAATATGGAAAATTCTTGAAAGAGCTGTAAATATTGCCAATATAATTCAAAAGCATATGTTATTCTGCTAGGAAGACTTTTTTTTATTATTGTTTTTAGTTTTTATTTAAACTCCAGTTAGATAACATACAGTACAATAATATTGGTTTCCGATGTACAATATAGTGATTCAATACTCCCATACAACACCTGGTGCTCATCACGACAAGTGCACTTCTTAATCCCCATCACCTATTTAACCCATCCCATCCCCCACATCCCCCCTGCTAACCATTAGTGTGTTCTCTATAATTAAGAGTCTGTTTCTTGGTTTGCCTCTCTCTCTTTTTTCCCTTTGCTCATTTGTTTTGTTTTTTAAATTCCACATATGAATAAAATTGTATGGTATTTTCTTTCCCTGACTTATTTTACTTAGCATGATATTCTCTAGCTCCATCTTTGTCATTGTAGATGGCAAGATTTCATTCTGTTTTGTGGCTGTGTAATATTCCATTGTGTGTATGTATGTATATATGTATATGTGTGTGTGTATCTTTTTTATCCATTCATCAGTTGATGGAGACTCGGCCTGTTTCCATAATTTAGCTATTGTAGATAATGCTGCTATAAAAATTAGGATGCATGTATCCCTTTGAATTAGTATTTTTGTATTCTTTGGGTAAATACCTACTAATGTAATTGTTGGATTGTAGGATAGTTAAGTTTTTCAGGAACCTTGCTAGGAAGACATACATTCATTCATTCATTCATTCATTCATGTATGTATGTATGTATGTATGTATGAGAGAGTACACACGCAGGGGAGGGGCAGAGAGAGGTGAGAGAGAATCCCAATCAGGCTCCACACTGTCAGTGCAGACCCCACCACGGAGCCCTTTCGCGTGAACCATGAGATCACGACCTGAATCGAAATCAAGAATGGGTCACTTGACCAACTGAGCCACCCAGGTGGCTCCAGTTAATAATCTTTTAAAGAAATTTTACTTTAATGAGAAATTGTTTTTTTATATTTGCCATTGCTGATGTTCTTTGTTCCTCCTGGCTGTTTGGAAGTGAATTATTCCCAGTCATGTGTGCTCTGGGGATTGTTATTGTTCTGCCTGCTTCTTTATGCAATCTTGGGTACTTTCTCACATATACATGCAGTACTCCCTCAAAGACTCACAGGAATCCCTCTGCAGTTACCTGGAATTTTTTCTCTGCAGCCCCATCCTCTCTGTATTTTGCCATGCAATTTCTAGCGACTTTGGCCTCCCTCAGCTCTAAATGCTGTTTCCCAAATTCAGTAGGTCTGCTAGGCTCTGTTTGAGTTGCCATGGCCTAAAAACTCTCTGTGCAGAGAGCTGGGGTACTTGGAAGACTTACCATATTTGTCTGCTTCTCTCAGGGGTTACCCTCCCATCCACCTGTTGTCCGATGTCTGAAAAGCATTATTTCGTGTATTTTGTCTGATTTTCTAGTTGTTAAGGGAGTAGGGTGAACCCAACCCCTGTTATCCCATCATGACCAGAAGTGGAATTATCAGATTGAGTGAAGGATTAAGCTAAGTGTTAAAGAACTTTTTATTTCTTTTTTCTTTTTAAAGTTTTTATTTATTTATTTTGAGAGAGAGCACACATGTGCATGCGGGGGAGGGGCAGAGAGAGGGGGGGTGAGAGAATCCCAAGCAGGCCCCACACTGACAGCGCAGAGCCCAATTCAGGGCTCGAACTCATGAACCATGAGATCATGCCCTGAGTCGAAACCAAGAGTCAGGTGCTTAACCTACTGAGACACCCAGGCACTCCTTAAAGAATTTTTTCTAATCATACAGACTGTTGAATACACCTTTTGGTATTCCATATTGGTAAAAATGTTTAGAAAGGGTGCTTCCAGTTTTTGTTCTAAGTTAGATTGTACCTGATTAATTTATTTGCTTAAAAAAAAATAAGTAGTACATTCAAATGGCTACAAAATAAAAGGTGTATGGTCCCTCACCCATCTAGTTCCCAGCCATCACCACCATTGTTCTCCCGTATTCAGACAACCTTTGTCATTGGTTTCTTGTGTATCCTTAGGTGCTTTTCTTCATTTCTAAACACATATATTTTTATTATATATACTCTGTTCTATATTCTTATTCACATACTGTCGTTTTTTGTTTTTTGTTTTCACTTTAGCAATATGTTTTGAGAACTCTTTTTTTTTTTAGTACATGAAAAGTACTTTATTTTAAAACTACATAGTATTCCCTTTTATGGATTAAACCACAATTTATTAGTTCCTTAGTGGTGTGCATTGTGCCATTTTTAGTCTTGCTGTTATAAGCAGTCCTAAAATGAATAGCCTTGTATATATTTCATTTTGTACATGTGTGGTTATATCAGAAAATTTCTGAGAAATGGAATTATTGGGTCATAGGATAAATGTATTTTTAATTTTGATGATTATTGCCAAATTGCATTTCATTGCAGTTGTATCATTTTACATTCCCACCTCCACAGATGAGAATGCCTTTTTTTTACCCCATACCCTCATCAACATCAACATCAGATTTGTGTCTGTTCATTTTTAAAATGGCATCTCATAGTAGTTTCGATTTGCATATTTGTTACGAGTGAGACTGAGCATGTTTCCTTTGTTTAAAATACATTTAGGTTTCTTTTCTGTGCAATGTTAGGATTCCTTACCCATTTTCCTGTTGAACTGTTTTTTTTTTTTCTTCTTTATAGGAGTTACTTTACATTAGGGAGAGTAGCCCTTTCTTTGTCTGTGATAAAGCTTACAAGCATTTTTTCCAGTCTGTTGGTTGACTTTTGACTGATAGTATTTTTAGCCATAGATATAGTGGGGTTTTTGTGTGCTTTTTTTTTTTTTTTAATTTTATTTTAATGTGATTTTAGGGCTTCTATAGTTCGAATCATAATTAGGAAGCAGCTGATAATCTGAAAGATCTGCAAATACTTGATTTGAAAAGATAACTATAATGTGCAACTTTGTTCTGCTAACTACTTAATAGTACTGTTGGGAGGAGAAAGGGTGTTTTCACCCTTACTTTGAACATAAGTCCAACAATTTAAGTACCTCATTGGTTTGATCACCAGCTATGTGATGATACAAGAGAGGTAGAATCTTTACTTCACCATAGTTAATAGTATATTCTTTTAGGTAGTCTACATGTGTTTGTCTCACTTGAATAATCCAGTCTTCTATTATCTGAAAACTTTACTGCAACTTCTTTATTGAAATATATCTCAGGTACTACGGTTCAAAACATAAGATGATAGGAAGTTACTCTGAGTAAGCAGGTAACAAGTTGATTTCAGTATCTTCAGAAGATACTTTCTCTTCCTAATGATCTTTCTTTTTATGTATAAAAGGGAACTGTGGGGATATGAGTCATTTAATTCCTTACAGTTATTGGATTAGCAGTTGAATATCAGGAGGCTAGAATGTGATCAGAGAGCGCCTACTGTATTGTAGCACTGTTATCTTTATTCTTTAAAGGTCCCATTTGAAGAGGGGAAAGAGGTGTGTGGCCACTGATTAGACAGTGTTTTACTTACTTTGCTTACCTCTTTGCTGTTCGCTCTGTCATGATTGCTATGTTGGATGCGTTCTTGCACTTAGAGCAGTATGACTTGAAAAATTTTTTTGAAAACTGGATTATGGGTCAGGAATTGTTAGTCTCCACATAAACAAATGAGCCTTTGCCTTTTTGAGAAGTAGAATGGATTTGGAAGAGTTGTCTCACATCTTATAAGTCACCTAACATTTTTGTGCTTCTCCTGATTGTTATTTTGCTAATTGACTAGTTTTGTAAATTCATGCAGTCTTTGAGAAAGTTGTTCAAGATAGTGCCGCCATTTCAGTATTTATAATTAAGTATATGCGTCAAAGTATGATATATTTTGGCTAAGAAAATATTAGTAGAGCAACTTTTATTTGAATGGGAATATCTTTTAGATCGTGTAGTTTTATCTGCTTGTACTTCCTCGTCATAAAATAGATTGAGCTTACTTTAAGTGGTCCAAATATTTAAACAGAATTTAAATTCAAGTTTAACTTTGATTAAGCATAATTTAAATAATCAAGTTACATAGTTTAAGTAATTCCATGCATGGATCTTCTATGTAATGAAACTTACTATGTTTAATTTTCCCAGCAGAAATTCAGGAAGCAAAAGCTCCCAGTCCTTCCATAAACCGGCAAACCAGCATTGAAACGGATAGAGTGTCTAAAGAGTTCATAGAATTTCTCAAGACCTTCCACAAGACAGGCCAAGAAATCTATAAGCAGACCAAGCTGTTTTTGGAAGCAATGCATTACAAAAGGGTAGGTTGAGAGTAACCACTTAGAAACATAGAGTTTTGGTTTTAGGAAAGGTCTTAGAGATAATCTAGTATAACTTTGTCATTTTACACCTGGGAAAATCAGGATCCAGAGATGTTAAGTTACTTACCTAAGAGATGTCACTGAACCAAGTTAAAACCCAACTCCCAGGCTAGTACTTTTCCACTGCAACTCAGTGGTATCTGGGTCATCTTTGCATGGAAAGTCTGACATCGAAGCCACTTGTATTGTGTACTTTAGTAATAAGCCTTCCTAAATTGTCACCTTGTATGTAGTTTAAACCACTAAGGGAACATAGTAGACCTTGAACTCTAGGTAGCAGTAGTTAGGCCAATAGCGTTCATTTTAGGGTTTTCTGTTTTTGTTTTGTATTTTGTTATAAAATACCTCTCCTTGATCAGGTGGGAGAAGGGAAAGCCAGACTTTAGATGTTGAAAGGGACCTTAGCAACTATCCAGTTTCAGTCCCTTTTGTTTTATAGATGGGGAAGGTGGGAGCCTGAGAGGATGAGTGACTTGTCAAGGTTACACAGTTAGATTTTGCCAGTGTCAGAACTAGAACTTGTGCCTTCCACAGGTGTCTCTTTAACCTGCAATTTCTAAACTGTAATCTCAATTGCAGTAATTTTTTTTTTTTTTTTTTACGTTTATTTATTTTTGAGACAGAGAGAGACAGAGCATGAACGGGGGAGGGTCAGAGAAAGAGGGAGACACAGACTCGGAAGCAGGCTCCAGGCTCTGAGCCATCATCCCAGAGCCCGACGCGGGGCTTGAACTCATGGACCGTGAGATCGTGACCTGAGCTGAAGTCAGATGCTTAACCGACTGAGCCACCCAGGCGCCCCTCAATTGCAGTAATTTATAAGACTACTTGTAAAGGGACTCATTTCTGTAAACAACGATCAATTTATTTGTAACATTCTTCACCCATTAAACTCAGAATTAGCTCTAAAAGTCCCTTCTGGACAGTGAGGAAGTCTTAGGAAAAGAGAATAAGAAAAGCAGCAAGGTGATTAACTGCTTAGCTGTATTTCAGCTGTGGTCACTATCACTAGGCTAATAAGCAAACAGCTTCTGCCAAAATACTTTTTAAATATTGAATTCAGTTAATAAGGGAGAAAAGAAGCTTTCTCTCTTGTTTTTTGGTGTGCAGTTATACTGAGAATAAGCAGTCCTGTTTTCTCCTCAGAGTATTTGTAAGCAGGGGTGCCTGGGTAGCTCAGTTGGTTAAGCATCCGACTTCAGCTCAGGTCATGATCTCATGGTACGTGAGTTCGAGCCCCACGTTGGGCTCTGTGCTGTCAGTTCAGAGCCTGGAGCCTGTCTTCAGATTCTGTGTCTCCCTCTCTCTCTGCCCCTCCCCCAGTCACTCTCTGTCTCTATCAAAAAATGAATAAACGGTAAAAAAAAAAAATTTAAAGCATTTGTAAGCAGATAGTAACATTTAAAGAAAGCATATATCATTGATGGGTTTTTTGTTTTGTTTTGTTTTTGTAACATTTATTTTTTTTTGAGAGAGTGTGAGTTGGGGAGGGTCAGAGAGAGAGGGAGACAAAATCTGAAGCAGGCTCCAGGCTCTGAGCTGTCAGCATAGGACTGGATGCGGGGCTCAAACCATGAGATCGTGACCTGAGCCGAAGTTGAAGCTCAACCAACTGAGCCACCCAGGCGCCCATAATCATTGATGTTTTGAGTTAGAAGCAGTGATAGACTTCCTTAGTATGGAATCTTCAGAGGTCATGTGGTATACAACTTTCATTTTTTTTTAATATATAATTTATTGTCAAATTAGTTTCCATACAACACCCAGTGCTCATCCCAATAGGTGCCCTCCTCAATGCCCATCACCCACTTTCCCCTCTCCCCCACCCCCATCAACCCTCAGTTTGTTCTTAGTATTTAAGACAACTTTCATTTTTTTAGCCATAAATAAAAACTAAGCCTTTGTAGTTATTTATTCTTTTTTTCAAAATTTTTTCTAATGTTTATTTATTTTTAAGAGAAGGAGACAATGTGAGTTGGGGAGGGGCAGAGAGAGAGAGAGAGACAGACAGAATCTGAAGCAGGCTCCAGCCTCCGAGCTGTCAGCACAGAGCCCAGGGTGGGGTTTGAACTTGGGAACGGCAAGATCATGACCTAGGCCGAAGTTGGACACTTAACTGACTGAGCCACACAGGCACCCCTGTAGTTATTTTTTCTTTAGTCCATACAGAATGTTTACAGGATATTCATACTATTTTGGCCTAGAGACTACAGTACATATAGCATATATACTGTGTAATGCTATATTTTAGAAAAACAATAAGCTCATTTGATCAGCTCATCAGAACTGATTTGTTCATTTTTCTTTTGCTCAGAACTGTAACGTGCCCTTGTTCTGTAATAATTTAGTTGACTTTTAAACCAATATACTAAAGTAAAACAGTAATTAACTGGGGCAGAATACCATCATGCCTAACTGTTTTCAAGGCATCACTAACCCGTATCTGAGAACTGAATGTGGCCTCAGATTCCTTCCATTTGAAGAGCCATTGTGCAACAGTTTTCTGTTTCTACACTAGCACTAAGTGTTCTGTGGCTAAGTGTCCAAGTCTTAGGCAGGTATGTGCCACAATACCTGGCACATACCTGATATTGAACAGATATTTGTTAAACTGAAATGTCCAGCACTTCTCCAGGAAGCCCTTTTGCCTTTGGCTGCAAGTTAAATGTCCTTTTAAATAAATAAAACAGTTTTTATACCAGAATGAACCAATCTTACCTAATAAGCTTCAAATCACTTAATCATATAAATTTCTTGAGAGGATCTGATTGAGTGCAGTTGGGGATAGTTGCTGAGGTAATGAAGTGTGTGAAAGGTGTCCTCTGTACTCAGGTAACCAAAACTCAAAATCTTAACTTAGGCTTAGACTTAAGGCTCAAAAAACTTAATTTAATGTTAGTCTCACCAAGTAGACTTTCTAAGTCATCTTATTCTAGTGACCTATACAGTATGAAAATTCATTTCCTATATGTTTGAACCCACCCTGTTGACGTTGCCATTAACTGGTGATTCTTTCTTCTGTGCCCCACAGTAGCAGTCTTCCCCAAATCTCTGAGGTCCAGAACAATGGACCGCTCTTGCCCACATCTTTTTCTACTGCATTCCTGTTTTCTCCAATCTGAGTGTATGTCAGTGGTGAGCAGCCTTTTCCATATCTGGCTCAAGTCTAGAAAATTAAATATTTACAGAATTGCATTAAAAAGGTTGGGTTTATTTTCAGCCGTTTTATCTTTATCACAAAACACCTCATCTGCACTCAGAATTTTTTTTTCTTTTTTCAATTTCCTCATCCCAAAAGGATGTCTCTTTGGGATGAAATTTCATTCAGTCCTTACATAATTCATACACACTGCAGTAATACAATGTAATGCTTTACTGTTCAACAAATATTGTTGGTTGCTCAGACTCTTCTGAAGGTGGTTTATTTTGTCATTTTTTCTGTTTGGTTAATCTTATTAGCTACTTAAAATATATATTTCTTATAGTTCCTTTTCATATTATTTAGAATAAGAGGTATTTTTATTGCAAACAAAATAGGCAGCTACATCATTAACACAAAATCCATTTATATTTATGTTGTCATCAGCCACTTTTCTCTTCTTAGAAGTCATCATAGCAAGAATTTAAATTTTACTAAGAAAATGACTGATGGGGGACTGGCATATACAGAAGAAGCTAAGAAGAATTTATAAGGTTTAGTGCTTTAAACTTCTTATCATTACAAAAATAACTAGAATTTAAGAATCTCACTGTAAGAGCCAAGCTTCAGATAGGTCTAAGAGTGGCCATGGATTCTGGATGTATAGGGTCACCAATGAAATGAAGGATGTATGGGTTTCTTTTTGTCATTCGGACAAAGCCTTTTTATGTGGCCAGGGTAATTTTAAAGTATTATATAGAGCCAACTTTCAATATTAACCTTTTCCATCATAACTAGAAAACCCTATTTTCTAACTTAGTAAGATCCCTTCCTTGGTGAAGTTTTTTTCCCATAAGTTTATTTATATGAAAACATTTTCAAAACACAAAACAGACTGCAGTTAAATCAAGAAGTTTCTTTTGCTGCCCCAAATGTTTAAATCCTGCCATTGTTAATTATTAATAAATCACTCAGAAGCACTCTCCCCTATTCTGAAAGTGGAGCCTACTCTATTTTTAAAAGTGGAGCTTATTATACCCTCTACTTCCTTAAAATACATACCTTCTAATTTATTAGATATTGAATTAAAGCTTCTTGATAAGTGAATTTTGTGGATTTCTCGATGCATTATTTTTTTGAGAGGGAGAGAGAAAATCCCAAGCAGGCTCCATACCCGGCATGGACCCCCATGCAGAGCTTGATCTCATGACCACAAGACCACAACCTGAGCCGAAATCAAGACTCAGCGCTTAACTGACTGAGCCACCCAGGTGCCCCTCAATGCAATTTTAAAAACAAGATTCCTTTATTAGCAGTCATTCAAATATTCTTTTTCCTTACTAAAGAAGCAGTCAAGCACAAACGTAAGACCTTTTGTTACTTTCATCATTCTTTTCCCAAGCATTCATTCTATAAAATTCTGATATTGGTTATATTATATAAACTTAAAATTTTTCCCATGTCAACTCTCTTGAAAAACTATTTTTCTAAACCTGAATGAGGAGAAAAAAATTGCAGTTTACAACATAGCTGTATCTTCATTTATCTTCTCTTTCCAAGAATAAATAGAAAGCTAGGTGTCCTCCTATACCTTAAAATGACTTCACTATTCTAGGGGTGCCTGGGTGGCTCGGTTGGTTATGCATCCAGCTGTAGATTTTGGTTCAGGTCATGATCTTGCAGTTTGTGAATTCAAGCCCCATGTCAGGCTCTGTGCTGGCGGCATAGTGCCTGCTTGGGATTTTCTCTCTCCCTCTCTGTCTTTGCCCCTACCCCACTCACATTCTCTCTCTCTCTCTCTCTCTCTCTCTCTCTCTCTCTCTCTCTCTCTTTCTCTCCCTCCTTCCCTCCCTCCCTCCCTCCCTCCCTCTCCCCCTGCCTCTCTCTCTCTCAAAATAAATAAATAAACATTATAAACAAATGAATACACTTTATAAATAAACTTTTTTAAATGTTTATTTATTTTGAGAGAGAGAGAGAAGCAGGGGGAGAGGGAGTGGGCTCCATGCTGTGAGCACAGAACCCAATGTGGGGCTCGATCCCATGAACCATGAGATCATGACCTGAGCCAAAGTCGGACACTTAACTGACTGAGCCACCCAGGTGCCCCTAAATAAATAAACTTTTAAAAATGATTTCACTATTCTAAACCATATATGTGTGCAAGGAGTAGTTTGACCTGCTGTGTATTTACTGTTAGGAGAGCAGAGGTTTGTATCCAAGGCAAGGAAATTTTAATTAACAAAATAGGCTTTAATCATGATTAGAAAATTGGGGAGCTGGGCTAGAGGAGAAACCCAGGACTCAATTTTAAAGTTAGATGAGAAGTGAGGTGACAAGACCGTGGGAAAGCATCTGAGCTGATAGAATCTGTAAGTTGTAAGAACTGAAAATAGATAAAAGGTTGAATTGATAATTATGTTGAAAGTGATGAGTGAATAAAATAAGAATGTATCATAGAAGAATATAGCGATATGTACGAGAAAACTTAAGACATTAGCAAGGGGAACCGTGATGGCTCAGTGGGTGAGGCTGGCTCCCAGCTTTGGCATCGTCTCTCAGGCCCTCTCCTGTTGTGCACAGCTGCAAAAGAAAAGAACGGTGCCCAGAATAGAAGAGGACACGGGTCAAAATGGAACGGAAGAGAGGTATTTCCTCTACAGAGAGGATAGTCATGGAAGAGAGAGTCATTAGAAGAGCAACTAAAAGAGTGTACGGAAGAATAAAAGCAAGATTTGGCAGATACAGAGAACTTTTTGCCAAGGAGCCAAAAGTGGTGGAGGAGGCATAATTATATGGTATTTAGGAATTCTGCGAGGACTTGCTAGAGGTTGTAGGCATTTTAGAGAAAGCAACACAATGTGTGTTCCAAGAGAAAAAAATTAAAGATGATAACCCTATAAAACCTATAGAAGAGCCCCATAATGACAGAAATCCACATCCAGAAGATGTTCAAAAATCACGGCTTACTCAAATGAAACCAGTTGTGGTTCAAACTGAGCCAAGTTTGACCCTACAGATGTGAGGCTTTGTTCTGCATTCTTGTTGAGGGGAAAGAGCTGGGCACAGCAGTGCTAGTTAACAAGGCGAGGTACAAGCTGATGGCCCACACCAGGACCTACCTTGGTGGGCGTGGTGAAAGGAGCTTAGCTGCCTCTAACTAGCTGCTATAACTCTTGAAAGGCTGATTTGTCTTTTCTCATCCATGAGTACTTTTGACCTTTCCCCAAACTTTGTTGGAAAAACCCAAGTGGCTAAGCACACAATTCAATTAACGAACTCTAATTCAGGAGTCTGTTCATTGATTTTTAGGATTCCATGTTTTGTAGTTTCACATACTTAGAGAAGAAGCCACTTGGACACTGCTAGTCCTCTAGAATATCATGAATAATGCTATGTTTGCTGAAATTCTGGTGACATCAAAGTATCTTAAATGAATACAGTGTCTTCTAGGATCCTGTGGGGTTACTTGGCCGTGCCTCGCTGCACTGTGGTTCTTTCGCATCTCACTGTGTAAATGAAAGGCAAGAGTATAAACATTTTTCTTGCTAAAAAAATTTAATGCTGACCTTTGTGAAGAACATATGTGAGCTCATTTGTAATTACTAACTAACCAGGTGCTAAAAATGATCAACTACTGGCTTTACCTTAGAGATGTGAAATGGACATAATGTACCTTAACAATTCTCACCATCTTTATTTTGGCAGTAATTGGATTTGACAAAAACCAATTACTTTTGCTCTGTTTTGTTCATCTAAATGTAGAAATGTTTAAATCTGTGTTCAACTAGCTACTAGTGACCTCAGGGTATATTCCCTAGTAAGATGGACTATCTCAAACTATGAGAACCACATGCTTGGTCTACTTTAAATGTTAATATTTAATTTTAAATTTTTATTTAAGAGGATTGAAGCACCAATGTGTTTATTTTCCTTAAAAAAATTATTGAAGGCAACAGAAACTGGCAGTACAAAGCTAAAACCTAAATAAATTCAACAGTTAACTGCAGTACAAAAGAAACTTAACCCAGAAAACAGATTATGGAATTCTAAATTCTAATGATGAGATGTGCCAGGTGAACTACATAGAAAACATGATTAAGAAAATAGGCAAAGATTTTCAAAACAGAGTGAAAAAAAAAAAAAAAAGATTTCAACCAGACAATTAAGAAGGTATACAGAATACCTCTCCGTATTAATAGTCAAAAGAATACACCCACTTGTCAAACTTTCAAACAAAACAGGAAAATTTTTTAGGAAAAAAATAAAATGACTTTACACACAGACATTATAGAAAAGATGATCCCAGTCAATAGTTTGAAAATACTTTAGGAAAAGTAGACTTTGGTAGACTGTAATTTTTCTTAGAAAACTGAAAAAACATTTTGGAATTTTGTAGAACCTAAAAATTTACCAACACAAACCTGCTTAGCTCCTTTGAGAAGAACTGTGAAGGATCTGAGATTTTCGCTACTCTCAAGTTAACAAATTAGCCTGCCATCATTCCATGGATACTGGCAGAAGCCATGAGTCCCCTGGGTCAGAAAAGAAGGCCAGTTTATTACTCACAGCAGTAGCCATATCTAGAGTATATTAGCCTTTGCACCAATTCCCTGAGTGTCAGTTCCCACAGGGTAATGCAAAGACCAGGTAATGCCTGTGCTTGCAGTGAGTAATGTTAGATAAGAGGATGTTTTAAACTTGTCTGACCTTTGCCTCAGATGGAAATGTTATCTTTATTATACTGGACAATAAACAGTCTACCCTTTTACTTGAGGGAGGTGCTATCTCTGTCTTCCAAGGCTATTTGCTATTTAGCTATCCTTGAAAAGATAGTGCAGAACAAAATCAGTGACTCTCCTCACAAGATCTGTAGAAATAGAAGAAATCTATGTAGAATTGTCTCCGAGTGTTTTTACAGTATTACAAAGAGAGGGGCAATGATAAATGGTCACATTTATTTCTTCATTCGACTAATTGAGCAATAGCCCTATTCCTGGCTCTGTTGTAGGAACTGAGGATATTGGTGGTCAACAGTCCCCTCACGGAGCTCACATTTTAGTGGCGAAAATAATCAACAGATTTGTAATATAACATAGTGGTAAGTCCTACAAAGAATCTGAAACAAGATAAGAGGACAGAGTAGCAGGGGAGTTATTGTAAATTGTAAAATAAACAGTCTAATGTAGTGTAAGTCTGTGTGATATAAATAGAAATATAAAAAGAAATTTTCTGAATAGTAACATAGAATTGCGGTGATTGTGTGGAGCCGGGGGAGGAATAGGTGACTCACTGCCACTAGCAAAACAGGCCATTTAGGCCTTGAAAAGGAGGTCACAGTGTTTTTACTTAGAAGTGAGTACCACTGGGGCACCTGGGTGGCTCAGTCAGTTCAGCGTCTGGCTCTTGATTTCGGCTTAGGTCATGATCTCACAGTTCATGAGATCAAGCCCTGCATCGGGCTCTGTGCTGACAATAAGGAACCTGCTTGGGATTCTCTCTCCCCCTCTCTGCCCCTCCCCTGCTTACTAGCGCACGCTCTCTCTGGCTCCCTCAAAATAAATATTTTTTTAAAAAGTGAGTACTAGTAATCATAAGAATCAGTGTACTGTGGTTTGTTCTAAGTATTGAGATATGGTGCAAATGAAAGGTAACCATGTCTGAGGCATCTAGGAGATAAAAAAGAATAATCTATTGCAGAAAGTGCATAAACTGAAAGAATAACAAGTAAAATTATAGCATGCTAAAGGAAAATTAAAATATTACTGTTAAGATGTTAAGTGAAGCCCCCATATTATAAAAATAAAATTAGATTTATAGTCTTCATAATAAAAAGTTTCATCTCACAAACTCCATAATGATAGTCCTTTTGTTAATTTAAACATAGTCTGCTTATTGAAAGGATTTGAAAAGATTTACAAAATGATTTAAACTAAGAATAGGAGAAGAAGGGACTAATTTGATGGTATTTAGAATTTACAAACATGTTCTTATGGACACATTCTTCATGTAGCTGCTGCTTATAATTACCCACATGAAAGTCCAGGCATAGTATTAAAACTAGTTTTCTGAAGAAATATTACCAGTGGACTTAAAATTGCTCAGTCCATGGATCTGTTTGTCTGGTTATCTACTTTAGTGCAGGGATGAAGCTTATATTTACAATACAATATATTTACAATATATTTACAATATCAAAAGTTTCATTGATCCATTCATAGACAAGGGCTAGATAGGAAGCAAAAAATTGAAGTCTCGTTGGGAAGCGGCAGTATGGAAAGCGGAGCCACGTGTTGGACAAACTGAGCATGCTCTGATAGAGTCCCATCCTCCAGCAGCAGGAGGAGGTGGGTAGAATCAGGACTTTTCTCACAGAGTAGATGTGATCTGCTCAAGTTCAGACCCCAGAGCATGGAGACATCCTGTCTCGTTGAGCTTTACTAGAAACGTCGTTCCTATATCACATAGATATTAGTATGAAATAAGAATACTTACTGCTACAGTATACCCATACCTATTTCGAGAGAATTGTTGAAGGTAGATGCAATAAAAGGAGAAGTGAAGGATTTATCATGTGGCCCATGGCACTTTTTGTCCTTCTGGTTTTTAATTCTCATAGAATATTATGATTACTTATTTGCGTTCAATCTTCCCATTCAAATGGAATGCCTTCTGGGCATTTTATTAATTTTGTTTTTAATACCTTGTCTGGTACAGTGGCTAGCAATTCTGATCATACAGCAAGTGCTTTTTGAGTGAATAGAAATAAAATTTCCATGAAATTTAGGAAAAATGATCTTCTCAGGAAAATCTAAGTGTACTAATAGAGGTGTAAATTTATCGGCATAACAAGATAAATTCATAAAGTTCAGTTACAGTATGACATACTGGTGATAAAAAGCTAAAGAGCCTAGCACAGTATTAAAAAATAGTAATTTGGGGGACGCCTGAGTGGCTCAGTCAGTTGAGCGTCTGATTTCAGCTCAGATCATGATCTCACAGTTCTTGGGTTCAAGCCCTGCATCGGGCTCTGTGCTGACAGCTGAGAGCCTGGAGCCTGCTTCAAATTCTGTGTTTCCCTCTCTCTCTGCCCCTCCCCTGCTCACGCTGTGTCTCTCTCTCAAAAATAAACCTTTAAAAAATAGTAATTTTTAAATATAATAGCGATAAATAGCATTAAATATTAGTAAAAGTCTAATAAGGAAAGTTAGTTCATACAAAGATTTAAAAGACTAAGGATTGTTGGGGCGCCTGGATGGCTCAGTCAGTTAAGTGTCCAACTCTAGATTTCAGCTCAGGTCATGATCTCATGGTCGTAAGGTCAAGTCCCATGTCAGGCTCTGCACCGATAATGCTAAGCCTGCTTGAGATTCTCTCTCCCTCCCTCTTTCCCTCTCTCTCTCTCTCTCTCTCTCTCTCTCTCTCTCAAAGTAAACAAACATTTAAAAAATAAAAGACTAAAGATAGTATCTTGGATCTAGGTAAGAAAAATTTAAATTACAATGTTATGTTTATTCTAGAAAAAAAAGCAAATATATAATCTTTTTGTGTGGTGGGTTTGGGAACAAGAATTTGGTAGGAGAGGTTTCTAAATCTAGCAGACTTCAAAATGTATCCTAAAATGAAAGACATCACAACTAGGTGAGATTTTAATTAAAAAATTAAAATATAGGACAGTGAAATAAACCAGGGATTCCAGAAATAAATTCAGTTTCTCAGGAGCAACTGGGGGAACAGAGGGAGCAGTGTTGCTTTTTACTTACTATCTGCTACTGACAAAGGGAAGTTTGTATATAGATTACTTACGGTCCATATTTCATACTTGCACCTTACATTTCAGAGTTAAACATGAAAAAACTTAGAAGTAAATTAGTGAAGTCGATTAGGATATTTATTTGTGCTGGAGAGATACTTATTTCTGTGGAGAAATTTAAAACAGTTTTCAAGCTGCAGTTGAACTTTTTAAATATTGTTCTTAAGGATCAGGTAAAAGGTTTAGTGGTATTCACTTTTTAAAAGCTGTGTAACGTAAAATAAAAGGTAGAATGGAAGGCAGCACTGGAAAATGGTGGTAAATACAAATGAAAGCAACATTTCAAAACGTCTAAAGTTTACTTAGTATCAAGTTCTTGCTTAGACAAGGGATCAATTTTAATTCAACCAAAGGACTCTTCTGTAAATACCTAGTTAAGAAAGCAGCAGGTGCACTGTGAGTGCTGTGAGGCCCACAAGGCTGTTTGGACTGAGGGAATGAAAGACCGCTCTTAGAAGTAAGGTATGAACACAGCCTTCCTCGGACAGCTGTTGGAAGACTGGAGAGGAGTCAAAGTAATGCAGGCAGAGAGTAACTTTATAGTGTTGGAGAGGTGGAATAGCCAAAAGCAGACCTCAGAACAATTGGGTAACCTGGCAGGGTAAGCGGGAAGGAGGAAGGGGTGGTGATTCTGAGTGCAGGCTTCGGCATTCATCTGATGGACAACCATTGGAAGTATGACGCTCCGATGATTAATCTCATTCTGTGCTCAGATCTGAATCTCAGATGATCAGTTGGACTGTGGGGTGCAGGATAGATTGAAAAGTGAGAAACGTCACAGTTGGGGAGAGCAGCTATACTCGAGGGGAGGGTTGCTGAGGCCCAAACCGGGAAAGGATACGTGGGAGGGACATCGTAAAAGGCAGAACGACACGATCTGGACCCTAATGCGTCTTTCGGGATTTAAGCCAGTGACAGGGTCTGCATGCTTTCACCAAGGCCTTATGGGCCCTTGCCGGCATGCTGTCATTGGCCTGCATAGAGGCAGGCTGTGAAAAACGGTCCTGTGGAATTTGTCCTGGGCCATGATCATGCCCTTCTACAGTGAGTCTTTAGGAGAACCCTTGAGAGAAATTTCTGGGTTTGGTGTCAGAATTTCACCTGAAGGGTTCGTTTGCATTTATATTTTGAACACCCAATTATGTGACTATTTTTGTCTTGGTGTTGATTGCTAGAAAGTTTAGTTAGAGACTAAACTGGACTGACTGGACTAATTTCTCTCTCTTTAAGGACTACGTTTTCTGTTGTTCCTGCCTCTGTATTCTGTTTCTCTCCATGTTTTGTGTTTCTTCCTATCATCTTCTAGTTGTTTTTAAGTGTTTGTTTATTTATTTTGAGAGAGAGAGAGAAAGAGAGAAAGACAGAGTGCAAGAGGGGTAAGGGCAGAGAGAGAGGGAGACACAGAATCCTAAGCAGGCTCCAGGCTCTGAGCTGTAAGCAGAGCCGACACAGGACTCGAACCCATGAACTATGAGATCATGACCTGAGTCAAAGTTGGACCCTTAACCGACTGAGCCACCCAAGCGTCCCTATCATCTTCTAGTTAACTGTGCTAAACTGTGTTTATATTTTTTAATGTTTATTTCTTTTTGAGAGAGAGAGAGAGAGAGAGAGAGACAGAGACAGAGTTCGAGCAGGGGAGGGGCAGAGCGAGGGAGACACAGAACCTGAAGCAGGCTCTAGGCTCTGAGCTGTCAGTACAGAGCCCGATGCAGGGCTTGAACTCATGAACTCATGAGCCACCTGGGCTCCCTGAACTGTGTTTATATTTTATGTAGACTTTATTCTTGAAAAGAAAGTAGGGAATAAGTATACATATTATACCACATAATGAGTAAACCCAAATAAAAATTACGAAGACCATTATTGTAGGGGCCCTGGAGAAATAAATATACATACATGGCTAATGACTCTGCATTGGGAGTTTCTGAGGATTACAATCTAGCAGTAGATACTTAGAGATACAAAGTTGTTCATATTTATGAACTGTTAATGTCACTCTTGAAAATGTATCACAAAGAAATAACCCAAGAGAAACAGTCCACACAATTGTACATAATAGTGAAAAAAAGAGAGGAGCCCAAACGCACAATGGTAGAGACTGGTTAAATACATCATTTAATATAATGGGATGTGAGAAAGCCACCAAAAATGATTAAGTAGATCAGATAAATAGAAATGCACATAAGTGTGTAAATTATCAACATATGCATTATACCCATGTAGGAATACATATATACATCAAAAGAAATAAGAGGTCATGGGGTGTTGTAAATAACATTACAGGACAGACTTTTCTTTTCTACAGGGTTATGTAATTGGTAGGTACTTTTGAGATTAGCACCAATTAAGGAGTGGATTTTGGAAACTTTATAAAATTTAGAGCTTTATGCGTGATCTTTCTTCAGCTACCAAGCAACCTCTTTGTCCCTTTTTTTCAGGATTTAAGCATTGAGGAACAGTCAGAGTTTACTCAGGATTTCTACCAGAATGTGACTGAAAGAATGCAGACTCGTGGAAAAGGTAATACTTTGGTAGCCAGCCATTAAGGGATTGCTGGTCAGTTGTACAGAGTCTGACCTTTGAGTCTTTTAGAACTTTCTCTGTTTCTCTGATGGCCTGGCTGGTTTGCCAACTCTGTCCTGTAAATGACTCCACTGACATCCTGGTAGCTGGTCTTATCCTTAGAGTGTCTTTCAATACCACCATGTGTATCATTCCAAAGTAATCACAGCAGTTGGGTCATTTATTGAACAATGTTTAATAATTCCATTGGGGCAGGGGCAGAGTCGATTAAAACCCATTTAGGAGGCTTCTAAATGAAACCCCCATCTTGGAATCACCATTATGGTGAGTCATTTTTCATGATTATGTATTCCTCAGATGGGTGGGGGTGGAATAAAAATTGAGAATCAGTGACTTAGAGCTGTAGGGTTTTCGAGATTTTCTTGAATTTGACTTCCATTGATGTTGGGTTTTAGGATATACTTAGCATACATGTATAAATGAGAAATAAGCCCCACCTGTACACCTCCAAATCTCCAAGGTTTTATAGTAAACCTCAGAAAAAATGGAAGAGTGGGTTGCTGTCATTCTGTTTTGGGAATTTCAAGTGCTTTTCTAATGTAGCAATAGTGTGAGCCATGCTGAGGTCTTCCCACTTGGCAAGGCATACAACCTATTAGGTCCCGCCAAGCAGCTTAGGTTAGAACTGGCAGTTCTGTGAGAGGCAGTCCCAAAAATTGAGGTTAAGTTTTTAAAGGGTATTTTTTATTTTTTTATTTAAAAATTTTTTTTTAAATATTTATTTATTCTTGAGACAGAGAGAGACAGACAGACAGAGCATGAGTGGGGGAGGGGCAAAGAGACAGACACACACAATGTCTGTCCAGGCTTTGAGCCTGGCTCCAGGCTTTGAGCCGTCAGCACAGAGCCTGACGCGGGGCTCGAACTCACAAACTGTGAGATCATGACCTGAGCCAAAGTCAGACACTTAACCGACTGAGCCACCCAGGCGCCCCTAAAGGATATTTTTTAATGTAACATCTTGTACTTTTGTTTCTGGGTATATTTAATGTATTAACTAGTAAATTAGTTTTCTGCTATGTCAGAAAAACTATGAAAACATATTCTTAATTTAAACTGTCCATCCCTGAGCACCGGGTGTTGTATGGAAACCAATTTGACAATAAATTTCATATATTAAAAAAAAAAAAATGTCCATCCCTGGATGAGCACTGGGTGTTGTATGGAAACCAATTTGACAATAAATTTCATATATTGAAAAAAAATAAAAATAAAAATAAACTGTCCATCCCTCTCTTGAGCTTTTGTGTCCATTTGGATATTTCAGTGCCTCCGGAAAAAGTTGAGAAGATAATGGATCAGATCGAAAAGTACATCATGACTCGTCTCTATAAGTATGTGTTCTGTCCAGAAACTACCGATGATGAGAAGAAAGATCTCGCTATTCAAAAGAGGATCCGGTAGTTGGTTGTTTTGCTTTGTCTTGTGTTTACTACCTACCATGGGAAGAACACACTGTGGGAGAACAGAGCACTTGCATTTCAAACCTTGAGGGCAAATAACAGCAAAGGGACCTGCCAGCCTTAGCACTGAGCTTCTTTGTGGTGTCAGAAAGACAAGGAATATGGTAAATTGCTAGGAGGAAAGGCCTGAAATCACCTTCTTGCTTATCCTTCTGACTCCAGCAGCTTTAGATGAGAAGCAGATCCAGTGTTTGAGATTGTTTCAAAATCTCCAAAACTTCCAAGGAACAGGTGGAAATTTCATTACTTCTCATTGCTTTGTCCTGTCTTGTGAGGCAGGAAGTTAAGCTGGACATACCCATATTAAGGTGTCATGATTCCCTCCCCCCCCCCGCCCCCCCCCCCCCCCCCCCGCAACCAGTGGTGCTCCTTATTTAGCTGTTCCTCCAATTACATCCTCCCCCTAGCACTGGGTTGGTAACACTTCCCAAAGTGCTTAATCTTCCATGGGCAGTAGAGTGGGCTCTATTCCCCCAGGGCTCTATTCTGGTGGCAGTGAAACACTTAGGAAATAGGCCATCTAAATGTGGGAATAGGTCTGAGATTGGTTGTGCACAGGTGTTTCTGGAGGAGGGGCCCTAGGAATCCAAACGGTGTTCCCAGACAGTGGGGCTGGTAATTGGTAGATCTGTTCTTGGTAGTGTCACCCCAGAAGTGAGTACTTGGTATTGGGAAGGTGCCACATGGAGCCAGAAGGAGCTAGATGGGCTTTGGACTGACATGCAGGGTGAGAGCATTTGTCAGACAACCGGTGAGGGTCAGCAGCAGAGTCTCTGCTGGGAAGCTAGGGTGTGGCCAGGAAATTCAGTGATTCAGACTAGGGCGACACACACTTGTTGACCTCTTACTCAGTCTCATAAGTTGAAGGCAGAGCCTAAGTGGACATTAAGGGTGATGGACAGTGAAGAGAGGAAGCAGCAGATTCTTCTCAGATCTTTATCCTCAAATATCTCTTCAGCCTCAGTATAATCTCATTTCAACCAGTAAAGTTGTCTTCTGCTTTCCTTGTGATAAGTGCCGAAGAGAAGCCTCATTTAAGGATTCTAGTTACTTCAGCTCAGCCCCTAATATGTTCAGCAGCGATATGCTTGGGCCTACGATGGCCTCATTAGTCAGTGGTGTCCCATATTTCCCCTTAACTGAAGGACATGACAAGACAAATGGCTGCAGTCTATTCTTGGGATTTTTACTGTCTTTCCCTCTTTGTAGAGCCCTGCACTGGGTCACACCTCAGATGCTTTGCGTCCCTGTTAATGAAGAAATTTCCGAAGTATCTGATATGGTGGTGAAAGCAATCACAGGTCAGTGAAACTGAGAGCTTTCTTATCTGGGTGTTTCTCCTTGAAGTTAACATAAATCCATACTTAGGTCAGTGAGCAGCCAGACAGTAAGGTATATTGCCAAAGGTATATTGGAATGTGGGAAAAGCCTTTTGCAAGAGTGCTAGTTTTATAAATTTGAAGTATTCACCTTAGCAGGTAAACTACATTTCCCCTTTATTTTCTGTGACCAGGGTCTCTTATTTCTTGGGCATTGAACTAAACCAAGGTCAAATGCAGCTAAGGCTAATTTCTTAAAACTCAATGGCATTTGTATATTCAAGATAATTTTAGAGGGAGGAAGGGAGTTGGTGGTACAAGGTACTCCCCGAGCTGAAGTTACATATTAAAATGATGTCTCTCTAATTGGCTAATTAGAGATGTGCTTTGGATTATTTTTCTGGTTTGTCTAAGAAGTAAATGAAGTGCCCTGAATTTGTGGTTCCAGCATCCTGGACAGGTCTAGGCACCTAATAAGGTTTCTGTTTCTTAGTCATAGGAATAGCTCAGCAGAAATAGCCCATGAAAATTTTAAAAAAGCAAAGAACCAAAACAAATTGCTCCTACTAGAGAAGACATCCAACCTTGGCCAGCTTCTCCTCAATTAAGAAGAGTTGGAAAGACTTGCCCATTTAGAGATTGTTGGTGAAATTCTGCTGGGAAAGAAAGTTAGTTGCTCAGCTGCTGTTAGCAGTGTTGGAGGCAAACCGTTAGGTAGGCTCCTTTGTTGTAAGAATTAGAGACTCACTCATGTTACAGGAAGAAATAGGGGGTTACTTAAGAGATTATCAAGGTAGGAAAGGAAGCCACACTCTCATGGAAACTTAGCTCCACAGCCCCTCTGGGGACTGGGATATCTGCTGTTAACATGATTCTTGCGCTCTTTCAGGTTCTGCTTCTCTTTGTATATCTCTGCATTTTAACTCCTGTTATTAAATGAATTGTTTTCTGTAATTCCCCTTGCAGAGTCTAACTGGCCTAGCTAAATACTGTCATCTTTGTTGTTCAAAGCTTTTCTGCAAGGCTGTGTTATAGGCTTCATGAATTGACTCCTTTGGGTCAAGGCCCACCCCCACTCCTACCTTTTGCTCAGGGAACATCATAAGAGATTGAAGGTGAGAAGCCTGGATATGGACATTGTACTTGTGTTTTTTCCCAAAGACTCTTACCAAGTTCAAGACCAATTGGTTTATGTTTAAAGTACTTCAAAGGAGTTTATGTTTGGGACTCTTCTGAAATGCCATAGGATAGACCTTATAAAACCAGAAACTACAGGAGCCAGACCATTGTTTGCTTAAGAATAGAACTAAGAGGATTTTAATACATCAACAGTTTGTTAATAGAATTTGAGAGATGAAACTTTTTTCTCTCAAGTCATCTGAGTTGGAGTTTGAAGAGATATTTTAGTAGTAGAAATTTGGCCACAAGATTTTATTTTATTTTTTAATGTTTGAGAGAGAGAGAGAGGGAGAGAGAGAGGAGGAGCAGTGAGAGAGAGAGAATCCCAAGTGGGCACCACACTGTCAGCACAGAGCCTGATGTGGGTTGGAACCCACAAACCATAAGATCATGACCTGACCCAAAACCAAGAGTCAGACACTCAGCCAACTGAGCCACCCAGGCGCCCCTGGCCATAAAATTTTAAAAGCCTTCTTACTCTTCCTCATCTTAACCCCCATATCTTGCCAATCCAAGTACAGATACGTTCTGCCTCTATGAGGGCCAAAGGTTCTAATGATCACTGTGTTCCTAATCTGAAATTGTTAGCCTAAGTACAGGAGTCCCAGAGAGGACGGTCTGTAACAGTGGTCTTCAATATGGAGACATCAGTTAAATGTCTCTACATTGTCCCAGGTGCTACCAATCAGCACTGTCAGTTTTGTTGATAAATATACCGAATAAGGCATTTTCCGTTTCAGTTGACATCTGTCATCTAGAAGTGGAGGCCACGGATGCTATTAAACATCATGCAAGACAGGACAGTCCCCTACAAAAAAAAAAAAAATTATCCAGTCCAAAATCTCATTAGTGCCAAGGTTGAGGAATCACGACTTGGAGCTACAGCCTACTTTGTTTACAAAACTTGAACGATAAATCTAAGACTTCTGCTAAGATGGAGGACCCACCCTCAGCCTGTCCTTCCTACTGACTACAAGTAAAAGCCCTGGATGGCAGACACAAAGCAGTTATCTGAGGATTCTGAAAAGTAAATAAGAGCAGACAGATTAGGGCAGGAAATCATTGCTCGAAGAAGTAATACGGTGGTGAGTTTCCTGTTGTTATTTCCTCCCGGATCTCCTCCTTTAGGCTTTAGAGCAGTGCAAATCATGGAACTAGCTACAAAAGGGGGGGGGGGGTCCAAAAGAGTTCCCCCCAGAAAACTTCCTTCAGACTAAAGGATTCTAGAGGAGGGGTTGCTGCAGGACAAAGAGTGTGACGGAAATCTATACCCCCTTCCCTCTTTTTTTTCTTTTCCCTTCCCTTCTCTTTTTACACTCTTGGCCCTCCCTCTTGGCAGTGGCAGCTACACATGCATCCAGATAAAAAGTAATTCACTTTTATTTATTTTTTTTTAAGTTTTAAGTAATCTCTGCATCCCACATGGGGCTCAAATTCATGTCGCCAAGATCAGGAGTCCCATGCTCCTCCAACTGAGCCAGCCAGATGCCCCATTTGGCTGAGTCAGTAGAACATCTAACTTCGGCTCAGGTCATGATCTCACGGTTTGTGGGTTCGAGCCCCACGCCGGACTCTGTGCTGACAGCTCAGAGCCTGAAGCCTGCTTCGGATTCTGTATCTCCCTCTGTCTCTCCTCCTCCCCCGCTCACGCTCTGTCTCTCTCTCTCTCTCTCAAAAATAAATAAACATTAAAAAAAAAAACAAAAACTTAAAGAATAGGACCACCTGGGTGGCTCGGTCAGCTAAGTGTCTGACTTCGCCTCAGTCATGATCTCACAGTTCACCAGTTCCAGCCCTGTGTCAGGCTCTGTGCTGACAGCTCTGAGGCTGGAACCTACCTCGGTTTCTGTGTCTCCCTCTCTCTGCCCCTCCCCTGTTTGCATGCTCACGTGCACACGCATTCTCCCTCTCTCTCTCTCTCTCTCTCTCTCTCTCCCAGAAATAAATAAACTTTAAAACTTTTTTTAAACAAAACTTAAAGAATAAATAATGAGACAGTGGTTTAAAATGAGAGAAAGGTTTAAAATAAAAAATAAAAGCCAACAATAAAGGTAGAAAGCTAAACAGGATAAAAACAGTAGTAAAAACAGTTTTTAAAAAGTCTCAAAAATTTTTTTTTCTCAATGTTTTTTCTTGAGAGAGAGGAGGGGGGAGGAGCAGAGAGAGAGAGAGGGGGAAACACAGAATCTGAAGCAGGCTCCAGGCTCTGAGCTGTCAGCACAAAGCCTGATGCAGGGCTCAAACCCACAAATCGTGGAGCCAAAGTCAGACGCTTAACTAACTGAGCCACCCAGGCGCCCCCCTGCCCCAGATCTTTTTTACATACATTCTACTCAAATAGAAAAAGAAAATAGTTTGAGACATAGTAACAATAATTACAACCCATCATTGAAAGAGTAAAGGAACTAAACCATAAAATAAACAAAAGCATACAATAGACATGTATGTACAGGGACTAGAAGCGTTAGGAAGTTAAAATACAGCCTCTGCACTGTCGGGTGTTTCTGTCCCATACATTAGTCTTCCATGGCTGGTGGTCCGTGAGGATTCCTCCCAGTGACCGACCTCCGGGATGAGAGCTGGGAGCAGAAAGAACCGTGACATGCGCCATCACCCCACCTAAATCAGAACCTTTTGTTGCTGCTGTTGACCAGAAATTGCTTTCAAATTAACCTGCCTCAGCTCTCTTCTTTCACGCTGCTCCAGATGGCAGGCAGAAACGCCGATCCAGAGGCGCACTCCCTCCTTCCTCTTCTGTTGTTCTAGTGGTGCTGAACTCCTCCCCACCTCCCGGTCTTTGTGGCACAGAGTGTCCATTTGCAAGAGCCTGGCACTTAGTGGTAGTTTGGGGCAGTGAAGTAATTTTTCTCTGAAGGGAATGAATGAGAGTAAATGTATACCCTTGCTTTATCCCCTGTGCTAACTAGTAGGTTATAAATGTCATAAAAGTGCTGTAGGTGTTTGTAGCTGGTGGAGATTTATATGCCGTGGGGACTGGCCGCTATGGACTATACATGTGATAGATTTTAGCAGCTGTATTTTTATATCCAATACAATGGTGCTTTGTATAGTACCCACCTTTCTAAAAAGCAGTAGGCTTCCTAAACTGACTTTTACAGTGTATTAGAGGAACAGAAGCAGGAAAAACGCTCTTAATTCTCCAAGGAGCTCATAAGCAGTTCACCATTGTGATTAAAGGCATGCGTTAGAGAATCAGACTTGAATCTGCCCTCTGTCACTGGCTGTCTGTATAATTTTGGGCAAATTATGGAACTTCTCTGAATCTCAGTTCCCTTCCTACAAGTAGTATCCATTGTACAATCTGAGGATGGAAAAGAAATAGGCTTGTGGAGCACAGAAATAATGCATATAATGCCTGGTCTGTGGTTCTGTGCCTGGTTACACATTCTGTAATGATGAGCTAGTGTTTACAGTTTCTGTGGTCAAAGTTTTTTATATACTAAGTTACCTGGTGGAGAAAGGGTTAACCTCTGTAATTTGATAGACTAAAAAATGATTATTCTAATACTTCTTTTATGTAATCATTTTCTCATTGGAAGCAGTGTCTTTTCTGCTTTATAGATATCATTGAAATGGATTCTAAGCGTGTACCTCGAGATAAGTTGGCCTGCATCACCAAGTGTAGCAAGCACATCTTCAATGCCATTAAGATCACCAAGAACGAGCCAGCGTCAGCCGATGACTTTTTACCCACTCTCATCTACATTGTTTTGAAGGGCAACCCCCCACGCCTTCAGTCCAATATCCAGTATATCACCCGCTTCTGCAACCCAAGCCGATTGATGACTGGAGAGGATGGCTACTATTTCACCAATCTGGTAAGGATTTGATTTCCTGGAGTTACAGAGAGGAACCGTGAAGGTATTTATTTTAGGGATGTGACACATCACTCACAGGCCTGGGACAGTTTACTGCCCGTGAGTTGAGGAATCAGTAAAGCTAAAGAGGCTTGCTTGCTGTCACACAGCACACGTGACTGGGCCGGGCAAACACCCCACCTCTCAGTACTTGACCAGAGACTGTGATCCTCTTACAGAAGACACGATAGTCACGTGGAGGAGTGTCTGGTGCTGTTGGCCATCACTTCCCCAGGTCCTGGTTCAAAGGGCCATTCGCTTAGTTGGGTTGTTTCAACCATGAATAAATCAGATCATGGACTTTGACTTCTTTATTGAAAGACTTAAGAATTATTTTTTGCTTTATTTCTATAAATGATCTCTTAGAACTGAATCCTGAGATTTTAGGCAAGGGTCAGTCTAGAGGACGTGAAATGATTTTCGACTGTTGTTAACCGTGCTGATTGATTCTAGGCAAGATGGCATTAAAATATGTGTATCTAAGTTGTAAGGCTGAATACTTCCTTTTACTGACCACTTAACTTTTGTTTGTTTGCTTGAGACTAGATTTACTAATGGATTTGAGCCTCAGGATACCTTATGTGCCTTCTTTCCTGGGTAGGAAGTTGTACAGGGTGATAGGGAGAGGAAACCAGGTTACATAAGGCAGCGTTTCTAGTAAATTGTCTAAAAAGACAATTGAATCTAAAAAGACAAGCTTGAATCTCCCAAGCTTCCAGAAATTTGTTGTGATTTATTTTTAAATGCTAAATATGTATTCCCTTTTGTTCCTGATTCTGTATTTTGTTTTCCTTTAAGTGGGTTCCCAAAAGTGTATAAATTTCCAGTGCTGCAAAAACCTGGACCTGCCCCGGTTAACCTCACCCTCAGCCATGGCATCCAGCCGCTCATGACTGTTGTGGTAGCATCTGGGGATGTGGTTTGCGGGGAGCTGGGAATGCTCTTTTCCTTTTTGCAAGCTCTTATGAAATTCCAGTTAGTTAACATGCACCGTAATACTAGTTTTAGATGTAGAATTCAGTGATTCATCACGTACAACACCGCGTGCTCATCCAAGTGCACTCCTTATACCCATCACCCATTTAGCCCGTCCTGGGAATGCCCTTTTTCAAAATGATGCTTGTTCCATTATTTGCAGTAGTTTTCATCCTCCCAGACACATGGTGGTTTAACTATACTCCCCCAAAAGCTTAAGTAGCTGAAGTAAGCATTTCTTAACATAAGTGAAAACATGCACTTGACTGCCAGGAAGAGCCTTTTGGATTTAGTTCTTTATCCAGAGAACATGAGAAAGTGTGGAAAATCCCTGAGAATTATGAAGATGGAGATGTGGCTGGTAGTAGAGAAATGAGCAGGGCTGGGAGGTGTTTGAGGGTCGTCCTGGTGGTCAGCAGTGGAGGCTGCTGGCTCCCCTTTTCCCTGCAGCTTCCCAGCACCTTGACCTACAGCCCTGTTAGCACCTTATGTCTCCGTCCTCTTGCTGATTCAGAGTCCGGCTTCTGATCCCTCTGCTCCAGTGAAACTGCTCCGGCAGAAGTCAAATCCCATGAAAACTGTCAGCCTTCATCTTACTTCTTTAACATTCTTGGTAACTCCTTTGTTCTAGAACTTCCTGCCTTTGGATTTCAGAGTTCCACTCCTTACTTGTCTCCTTGTGAGCTTTGTGTCTTCTCAAGTTGGGTTTTTCCGTGGGGTGCTGTCCTCTATGCATCTCTCTCCCTAGGCTGTCTGCTCTGGTCGCCGCTCTGCTGTCATCTGCACAGTGATGACACACACACGTCACCTGCTTGCCCTCCTGCTGAGCTCCACTTCTGGCTATTTATTGGGCCTCAAATTTAATTTTTTCAAAACTAAACCTACTTCCCCACCAAATGGTTTTCTCCTTTCTCATATACGCTGTTTCCACTTGGGGCAACAGCATCCATCCATGCCAGGAATGTTAGAATCCTCTTAGATTCCTCCTCTCTCCGGGGACTGCAGCACATCCACGGACACCGTGGGCACCTGTATGGCAGGGTCAGATGGGCCCATTCTTGTCAGATGAGTCCGTTGTAGTAGATTTGCTAAATATTCCTCAAAAAGATGATTCCCTTTTTTATGTGTAATAATGTTGGATCCTGGGAATGAGTTCTCAGAAGAAATTCTGAGAGCTGCCCGTTTCCCTCTGTTTATATTGCATGTCTTTCTTGTGAAAATAGTTTTTTAAGAAAATGCGAAAATTCATTTTCTTTGTCAAATTAAATCAATATGAGAAAGTATAGCCAACAGATGTCTGTTTCACTGAGCATTTGCCCAAGGATTCTGTACTAATAATTGCTCCCGCTTGTTCATTTCTTACTGCCGACCTGTGAGCTAAGCACGTTACACGTGCTGGATTGCTTCATTCTCACAATAAATCTGGGTGGTATTTCCCGTTTTACAGATACAGGAACCCCAGAGACAGTAGGTAACTTTCCCCAGGCTCACAGAAACTCCTGGCCAACATATGACGGAGGTGACAACTCAGGTTGCTTGATTTCAAAGCCTGTTCTTTCAACCACTTGACGTTAAAGCACCAAAGGTCCTTAGAGGACCAGAGGTCTGTGTGCCACTCCAGTACCTGCTGATGTGCCCAGTAGCTGGCCAAGCCCTGAGTGAGCATTGTGGGGCTGGCAGGACCTCAAAGGGGAATGGCTTTATAGGACATGTTCCCCAGTCACTTGCCCCTAGAGCTCCCAGTCCCAACAGTGGTTCCTCTTCCCTGCAACATGGCAGGGAAGCAGAGAGTCTCCGAGTTTGAGGAATCATTCAGTTTTTGTCCACGGGAAACTCTGTAGCCAGTGTGGAACAAACACTGAAGGTGCCTCCCCCAATATTTCACTCTGTATAAGACCCCTAGACCTTTGAACAACCCAAGGAGAGGACTGAATTTCTCACAGGCCCAATGGGAGTTGGCAATGCAATTCTTTTTTTTTTTCCTAAGGAAGAAATGTATTATTTCAGGTGGGAGTATAAGGAAACATGATTGGGATGCCTGGGTGGCTCAGGTAAGCATCCAGCTCTCGATTTTGGCTCAGGTCATGACATGGTTGTGAGGTCAAGCCCCACATCGGGCTCTGTGCTGGGCATGGAGCCTGCTTAAGATTCTCTCTCTTTCTGCCTCTCCCCTGCTTGGGTGTGCTCACACTCTCTCTCCCTCAAAATAAATGAGTCAATAAAAGAAAGGAAGGGAGGGGGGGAGGGAGGAAGGAAGGAAGGAAGGAAAAGAAAGAAAGAGAAAGAAAAACAGATTTGCTGTGAGTTGTTAATTTTGTTTTGTTTGGTTTATTTATTTTTGAAAGAGTTCAAGCAGGGAAGGGGCAGAGAGAGAGGTACAGAGGATCTGAAGCAGGCTCTGCACTGACAGCAGGGAGCCCAACGTAGGGCTTAGACTCACAAACTGTGAGATCGTCACCTGAGCTAAAGTTGAGGCTCAAGCGACTGAGCCACCCAAGTGCCTCTGAGTTGGTAATTTTTGAAGCTGAAGTCCATGGTGGGTCATTACCTGTTTTTTCCTACTTTTGATTCTGTTTTAAATTCACCATAATAAAAGGATTTAAAAAGATGTATTTGAATATTTGTACCTTTCCCCTTATGGCTATAGTAAATAACCTTCTGGTTTTTTCTAGTGCTGTGCTGTGGCTTTCATTGAGAAGTTAGATGCTCAGTCTTTGAATTTAAGTCAGGAAGATTTTGATCGATACATGTCCGGCCAGACTTCTCCCAGGAAGCAAGAATCTGAGAATTGGTCTCCTGATGCTTGCTTAGGGGTTAAGCAAATGTATAAGAACTTGGATCTTCTGTCTCAGTTGAATGAACGGCAAGAAAGGATCATGAGTGAAGCCAAGAAACTTGAAAAAGACCTCATAGAGTGGACAGATGGAATTGCAAAAGAGGTTCAAGACATTGTTGAGAAGTATCCACTCGAAATTAAGCCCCCGAATCAGTCTTTAGCAGCTATTGACTCTGAAAATGTTGAAAATGATAAACTGCCTCCACCATTGCAACCTCAAGTTTATGCAGGATGATAAATATTTACATGGGTAGTATTTATTTGAGCCTAAATTGTAGCTAGCCCTTACTACAGTCCATGATTGGGATCTAGACTATAACTTAATGCTTATAAATGCCAGAGCGTTTTTAAAGGTACAGTTTGTGGGGATTGTTCTGTTTGTTTTGTTTTGTTTTGTTTTTCCTGGCAGGGGAAGCTTAGTAAATAATAAAATACTATTTATTTGAGTTACTGAAATAGATTCATTTAAGGCTTATGTGAAAGTTTTGTCTAAATCTGTTTTTTGTCCATGGTTTTCCTACGTGCTTCCTCTGTGGCATTCACTGTGGTTTGGATTTGGGTAAATAATTGCCTTTAAAGGATAAAACAAATGAATGCTACAAAATGTATGGTACCACTCTTCTACAGTTTGAAATAATTTTATAATTGTAAAGATAGAAGATATATTGATAAGTAAATATGTAAAATTGTAAATATGTAAAAAAAAAAAAAAGGAATGGTGTCTGCTGTGCATGGCGTTTCATGCGTTAATTTTTTTAGTTTAAAATGAAGTATATTGAATGTTTGCCTTTAACACCATTTTATTTGGTTTGCCCCACTTGAATGAATCTAGAAACGTTAGACATACTCCCCTGAAGATATTGACTCTATCTTTAACAATATGTTAGCCTAACTTTGAGGTTCTGTATAATCAGTCAGAGACTGTGACACCATTGAGGTTCAGAATAATTTTTAGGTCGTATCAAGTTACTGTTCAAGATAGTCATTTGAAGACTTTGAACCACGCCTCTTGCACCGTCGTCCTCCACTCATTCAGGAGGTATTTATAGAGGTCTTCGTAAAGGAGCTGGTCCTGGGTCTAGATCAGAAGACAGGAGTGAACGGGCCTCCACTGGCGAGAGCCGATGGGGAACTCCTCAGAGCTGTAGCACCCTTCTTTCTGCCTCCGTCTGCAGCAGACCTTTGACTCTATGGGCGACCCAGACGCATGTCATATAAACCTCTTTCAGGGTTTCTCCACCTCAGTGCTACTGACATTTGGGGCCTGAGGACTTTTTGTTATGAGGGCTTCCCTGTGCATTACAGGACGTTTAGCAGTATTCCTGGCCTCGATACCCACTAGACACTAGTGGCAACCCCCACAGTCGTGAAAAATCTCCTCCAGACATCGCCGAATGTTTCCAGGGTGGAGTGGGCGCAAATTCGCCCTCAGTTGAGAACCACTAATCTATTGTGTAGACAAGGAAGCTGTCCTCCTTGTGGTTAATATGATGTAACCAAAGAACATTGTATTAAATGCACAGTGCGGTCAACTGATACTGAGGCTTTACAGCCACTGGCAGTGTGGAACCGTTTTAATCCTAACGGAACCCTTCATAACCTAAATACGCCACGTGTGATCCTCCTTCCAGTCAGTGATTTCTATAGATTATCAGCGTACCTGTGAAATTGTGCATAATTCCGGGGCATCGTTCTGAAACAAGGTCACATGACACAAGCAGTATCTCAGTATCTTCCTAACAGTGTACCACACAGATTTGTAGCGCAGTAATTTTGGAATAAAACTAGGGTGAGTATAAAACTCTGTATCCTTTACTTAAATTTCCCCGTAAGGGCCATGCGGTTGACGTACCTGTTGTCACGAAGCGCTAAAGGCGTGAAGCAGTTAACCGAGTCAGCCGATCACGGAGCTCATGTGGAGTGCGAGGAGTTACTATCCGATGCCAGTGAGAATCTGCACTTAGGAACCCGAGCCCAAGTGATTTTTGCAGAAAGCTTTCCCCCTCTTCCGTTGTTCTTTTCTATGTACTTTCTAGGTGCTAATCCAGGTATACACACTCTGAATTCTCCTGGGAATATATACAGTTCTTTTAGTCTTGTACATTATGTTTGTTAAATAAAATGTGCATATCAGCCTCCCACAAAAACTGTCTTCTTTTGATTTCTTGCGTATCTTTAAGGGAAGCTGTTGAATTGATTTCTTTGTACGTGTCTCATATTAGTTGAATTCTGTAGATAGGAAATCTTGCCTTAGGTAGAGGCTTATATTTAAGTTGGCATCAACCCTGTGGCCACATTTTCTGTTTTCTCAACAAGAGAGTATCGCTATTTTATGTACTATAAACGTGATTGGAATAAACCTTTGGAACGGAAACCCATATTAACAGGGTCTCGTGACCCATCCCTCTTTCAGCTAGATTGAGTTTTAGTTCTTTATTTTAGGAAAAGATACATTACTAATATCCTCATGTTGCAAAGGTTTCCGTTTTAAGCCACAACCGTCAGTATCATACTTAAAAATGAAGCATTGGACATTCCAGTTAGAATCAAGAACAAGAGAAAGATGTTTGCTGTCACTACCATTAGCGCTTTTCTGAAAGTATTACCCCAGGTACTCAGTCTTCAAACAGAAATGAAGGGGGCTTAACCTAACCTATGTAGAAATGTTCTAGCCTTGTGGTTGAGGCTTGCGGTTGGCTCTGAAATTTTGGCTAACACGTAGACATTAGTTCTTTGGCCTTGGGCAAGTCTCTGCTCTTTCACATACCCAATCTGTGAATCGGGTGTGACGATCACACCAGCTTCAAGGGCTTCTGGGGATTAGATGACATACAACAGTACCTAGCAGTGCTAAGTGCTCAAGTGATAGCTATTTATAGGTGCTTTTTTCTACTTAGAAAGCCCAAGAGAACTGATACGGAAACATTACATTTCACTAAAATGGTGAGATATGACATGAGAAGTAGCCATCAAAAGCAACAGTACAAAATGATATTTCTATATCTCATAACTGTCCAGTTAGCAAATACAATGGGAAAATTGTGTTCACTGTAGAAACCTATAAATCAAACAGCAAGAGCTTTTAGGATTTATATGGGAAAAAATACAAAATTGAGAAACAGAAGACATACTCGGACCTGTGCTCAGAAGTTCCCTGCTCTGGGGCTTTAATGTTCTGTCTCTGCCATCTTGGATATTCTTAATAATGTTGTCTTTGGATTCATGTTTTTGAGTGAAGTCTGAGGGGACAATGGAGCATGCACGGTGCGGCTTAGAGCCTCGGTTCATGCATAGTCCTGCCTCCCACCACCCTCCTGGATGAGATCTTGGTCTTACCGCTTCCACTCTGTGACCACTGTAGCTGGGGCCTGGGCGCTCAGGAATGGTCACAGCTGGGTATGCATGCATGGGGCATTGGACCAGGACATGATGGCGCATTTGATGGCTTGCTGGCTGACAGCCGCATCTTGGCCAGTTGGGGAGTGGGAACAGGCGTCACTCACCCTTTATCCAGCATGTTCCGTGGAGAAAAGGCTGGATCTACAGCTAGGTAAGTTAAAAAATGAGTGAAAAGTATCTTTTTGGTCTCAAAGCAAGAAAGTACTTTAAGACTAATGGGTATATCGCAATAGGACATTGGAGTCAGATGGAAGGGGTCCCATTGGACAGTTTGGGGGCAGTCTGAATAAAATGAGGAGTTGTGAAAAACATTGAATCAATATGTCATTAAAAAAAAAACAAAAAACACATGCCTGGATGGCTCAGTCTGTTCAGCGTCCAACTCTTGGTTTTGGTTTAGGTCACGATCTCGTGGTTTATGAGTTCAGGCCCCACGTCAGGCTACACGCTGATGGTGTGGAGCTTGCTTGGGATTCTTTCTCTCTCCTCTCTCTACCCCTCACCCCAGCTTGCACTCTCTCTCTCAGGATAAACCCACACATATTGGAGGTTACCATTATACCAACCAATTTTGAGGAAGAACTATAGTGACACCCAGTTGATGGAAAGCCTTCACAGTAAAATGATAGCTAGTAAAAGTAGGGGGGGGGGAATATAATTTTTAAAAAAAGTTTTTAATGTTTATTTTTGAGAGAGACAGAGTGCGAGCAGGGGAGGGGTAGAGAGAGAGGGAGACACAGAATCTGAAACAGGCTCCAGGCTCTGAGCTGTCAACACAGAGCCCGACACGGGGCTCGAACCCACGAACTGCGAGATCATGACCTGAACCGAAGTCAGACGCTCAACCGACTGAGCCACCCAGGTGCCCCGGAAAATACAACTTTAAAAATCTCACTCATATGTGGAATTTAAGAAACAAAACAGATGAACATATGGAAAGGGGCCGAGGGGAGAAGAAAGGGAAACAAACCACAAGAGACTCTTAATGATAGAGATCAAGCTGAGGATTGACAGAGGGAAGCAGGTGGGAGATGGGTTAAATGGGTGATGGGCATTAAGGAGGGCACTTGTGATGAGCACTGGGTGTTGTATGTAAGTGGTGAATCACTGAAGTCTACTTCTGAAACCAATATTGTGCTGTATATTAACTAAAATTTAAATCAAAAAAAATAATTTTAGTCCAGGACCAAATGGCTTCACTGGCGAGTTCTACCATTTAAAGAACTGACATCAATCTTTCTGAAGCTCTTCTTAAAAATTGAAGAAGAGGGAATACTTCTTATGAGTCCAGCATTGCCTGAGGACAGTCTGAGAAAAGAAAACTATAGACCAATTTCCCTGGTGAACATAAATGTAAAAACTCTCAACAAAATATTAGCCATCAAAAGTAACTAAGTAGCCATCTATAACACATTAAAGGGGTTATACACCATGACCAAGTGGGATTGATTCCTGGAATGCAAAAATGGTTCAACTACAAAAACCAATCAATGCAATACATTAACAGAATAAAGGAATCAAACACCATATGATCATCTCAACTGAAGCAGAAAAAGCACTTAAATACACTTCTTGAAAAAATAAAGTAGGAATAGAAGAAAACAAGAATATAATCAAAGGCATATAAGAAAACCCACAGCTAACATCATAATGGTTAAAGACTGAATGCTCTTCCTCTAAGACCAGGAGCAAGACAAGGATGCCCACCTTCACCACTTCTATTCAAGATATTATCTAACGAGAAATTTTAAGACACCATCATAAAAATGCATCAGTGAGCTAAAATGAACATGCTTAAAACAAATGAAGATGTAGAAAGTCCCAGCAAAGCAAAGGTATAAGGAAGAACCAAATAGAAATGTTAGAACTGAAAACTACAATAACCGGGGGGGGGGGGGGGGGGGGGGGGGGAAGCAGGCGCACCTAGGTGGCTCGGTTGAGCATCTCCTAATTTCGGCTCAGGTCCTGATCCATGGGAGGGGATCAAGCCCCATGCTGGGCTCCACACTGAGCATGGAGCCTGCTTGAGATTCTTTCTCTCTCTCCCTCTGCCCCTCTCCCCCACTTGCTTCTCTCTCTCTCTCAAAAACATGTTTTTAAAAAAAAACTGATAAATTGGACTGAGTCCAAATTTAAAACTTTTGTTCTATGAAAGATCCTGTTAATAAAAGGACAAGCTAGAGACTGAAAAAAAAATTGCAAATTACATGTCCAACCAACAATTGATATCCATGATATATAAAGAATAGTCTGAACTCAACAGTTAAAAATTTTTTTTAAATGTTTATTTATTTTTGAGACAATGTGAGAGACAGAGTGTAAGCAGCAGAGGGGCAGAGGGAGACACAGAATCCGAAGGAGGCTCCAGGCTCTGAGCTGTCATCCCAGAGCCCGACGTGGGGCTCGAACTCACAAACCATGAGATCATGACCTGAGCCACCCAGGCGCCCCAACAGTTAAAATTTTTTTTTCAGTTAAAATTTTTTTAATGTTTATTTGTTTTTGATAGAGACAAAGCATGAGTGGGGGGCAGGGCAGAGAGAGAGGGAGACAGAATCTGTACTGTCAGCACAAGAGTCCAATGTGGGGCTCAAACCCATGAACCATGAGATCATGACCTGAGCCAGAGTCAGATTCCTAACCTGAGCCACCCAGGTGCCCCTGAACTCAACAGTTAAAAAAGAATTCATTTAGACAATGGACACAAGACTTGAACAGAAACTTAACCATAGAAGATACATGCAAGGCCATTCAGTGGGAGAAAGGGCAATATTTTCAATAAATGGTGTTAGGAAAATTAGATAACCTTGTGCGAAAGAATGAAGTTGGACCTTACACCATAAACAATTCAAAGGATCAAAGACTTAAACATAAGAGCTAAAGCTATAAAACGTATAAGAAAAAGGAGGGGGAAATCCCCACGACATTAGGTTTGGCAATGATTTCTTGGATATGACACCAAAAGCACAGTCAACAAAAGAAACAATGGATCAATGGGACTTCATCAAAATTTAAACCTTTTGTGCCTCAAAGGACAGTAATAAGAGAGTGAAAAGACAACCCACAGAAAGGGAGGGGAAAAAATTTAAGGTGTACATATTTAATGTGCAACTTGATGAGTTTCAGTATACATCTGTGAAACCATCACCAACATCCAGACCATAGACATATCCATCACCTCTCAAAGTTTCCTCCTATCTTCTTTATTATTATTAATTTTCATGGTGGGGAGTAATGGTGTTAAGAACACTTAAGATCTACCCTTCTAGAAAAATTTAAATGTATAATATAGTACTGTTAGCTATAGGCATTGTGTTGTATAGTAGACCTCCGGAAATTATTTATCTTGTATAATTGAAATTGTGTATACTTTGAGCGTCATTGCCCATTCCTTCTTCCCCCAAGCTCCTAGAAATCACTATTTTACAAGAGAATATATTTGCAAATCATATACCTGATAAGGGTTAGATATCCAGAATGTATAAAGTACTCCTTCAATTCAACAACAATTAAAAAAAAAAAAAAAAAAAAAAGACCCAAGCAGGGGATCCTGGGTGGCTCGGTTGATTAAGTGTCCGAATTTGGCTTAGGTCATGATATCATGGTTCGTGGGTTTGAGTCCCACATCAAGCTCTGTGCTGACAGCTCGGAGACCAGAGCCTGCTTCGGATTCTGTGTTTCCCTCTCTGCCCTTCCTCCACTCGTGCTCTGTCTCTTTCTGTCTCCCTCTCTCAAAAATAAACATTAAAAAAAAAAAAAAGCAACCCAATTCAAAAATGGGCTTAAATAGACATCTCCAAAGAAAATACACAACTGCCCATAAGCACATGAAAAGATGCTCAACACCAATAGTCATTAGAAAAAAAGCAAATCAAAATCACAGGGAGGTACCAATTCACAGCAGTCAGGATGGTTTTTGTCAGAAAAGCAGAAGATAACAAGTGACGATGAGGGTGTGATGAAATTGGAACCCTGGTGCGTTGCTGTTGGGAATATAAAATGGTGCCATCATCGTGGAGAACATTTCGGTGGTTCCTCAAGGAGTGAAACCTAGGATTACTAAATGATCCAGCAACTCCATTTCTAGATATAGTACCCAAAAGAACTGAAAGTACGGATTCAAACAGATACTTGCTATATTATTAGGGCTGACCTAACCAGTACCAAAAGCTGGGTAGCTTAAACAACAGAAGGCCATTTTCGTACAATTCTGGAGGCCAGAAATGTGAGGTTATGGCGTCAGTAGGGTTGGACCTGAGGCGTCTCCTTGGTTTGTGGGTGGCCATCTTCTTCCCGTGTCTTCACATCATCTGCCTTCTGTATATGTCTACGTCCAAATTCCCTCTTCTTATAAGTACACCAGTCATACTAGATTAGGGTCCATCCTAAGGACCTTATTTTTTTTTTTTAATTTTTTTTTTTAACATTTTATTTATTTTTCAGACAGAGAGAGACAGAGCATGAACAGGGGAGGGTCAGAGAGAGGGAGACACAGAATCCGAAACAGGCTCCAGGCTCTGAGCTGTCAGCACAGAGCCTGACGCGGGGCTCGAACTCACGGACCGTGAGATCGTGACCTGAGCCGAAGTCGGACGCTCAACCGACTGAGCCACCCAGGCGCCCCCTAAGGACCTTACTTAAGATTGATTACACCTGTAAAGATCCTGTCCCTAACTAGAGTCACATTCTGAGGTGCTAGGGGTGAAGACTTCAACATAGGAATTTTTGTGGGGACACGATTTAGTTTGATGTTTACACACCAAGGCTCAGAGGAGCATTATTCACAACAGCCAAAAGGTTGATACAACTCAGATGGCCATCAACAGATGAATGGGTTAAAAAAATCGGGGTATCCCTGTAGTGGAAAAGATTCAGCCTTAAAAAGGAATGAAATTCTGATACGCAACGCATGGATAAACTTTGAAAACATTCTGCCGAGTGAAACAGACCAAGACGAAAGGTCAACTACTGTATGATTCCGTTTATGTCTGGTAACTAGAATAAGCAAAGATACAGAGACAGAAATCAGAACAGAAGGTACCAAGAGTTAAGCGGGAGGAGGAATGGACAGTTAGTGTTTATCGATACAGTGTTTCGGTTTGGGATGATAGGAAAGTTCAGGAAATGGATAGTGGTGATAGTTGCATAACATCGTGAATATAATTACTGCCACTGAATTGCACACTTACCGTGGCTAACGTGGCACATTTTGTGAAGTGTATTTTACCACAATTTAAACAATTTTTAAAATTAAAAAGAAGTGAAAGGAACTATACTTGATAAACAAGGGAAAATGAACCCAAGAAAAAGAAAACATGGAATCAGAAAAGAGAAAGTGTAGAATGCTACAGCCACTCTGGAAAATAGTTTGGCAGTTTCTTGTAAAACATATACTTACCTTCCAAACCAGCGATAGCACCCCGGGGCATTTATTCCAGAGAAATGAAAACTCCTGAACATACAAAAGCCTGTGCACAAACGTTAAAAGCAGCTTTATTTCGAATAACTTCAAGCCAGCGACGTTCCTTATGTTCTTTCACAGGTTAAACTCACTGTGGCACATACGTACAATGGAACACTACTCCGCATGTTAATACCTGCAACAGTTGGAGTGAAAAGCAATCCAGGCTCAAAAAGTTACATGCTGTATGATTCCATTTACATAGCATGGTTGAAATGAGAAAATTATGGACATGGGGGGAAATTAGTGGCTGCTAGTGGTGAGGGACAGGAGCGGAAGGCAGCCCGAGGGAGTTGCTTTGTGATGGTAGATCTTGATCTTGTGCTGTCTGTTGGTGATGGTTAAACATCACCAGGGCGACACCCTTGAATAGAGCCAGCTTCAACAGTAAGATGTCTCAGTGGTAGAACGAAGTCTAAGAATGACCGAGGAAGGAGATGTACAACTCCCAGCTGGCTGATTTGCACCCTCCTCCTTGTCACAAGTCATTTCTTTCCACTCCCCAATGGTACACTACAGTATTACCAATTTTTGGTAAACAATTAAAGTAGAACTTCGTCTCACACTATCATGAATATAATTCCTGATGGATTAAAGAGAAATATAAAGGAGCGCCTGGGAGGCTCAGTCAGTTAAGCGTCCGACTTCAGCTCAGGTCATAATCTCACGGTTCATGGGTCCAAGCCCTGTGTCGGACTTTGTGCTGACAGCTCAGAGCCTGGAGCCTGCTTTGGATTCTGTGTCTCCCTCTCTCTCTGCCTCTCCCACACTCATGCTCTCTCTCTCTCCCTCTCTCTCTCAAAAATAAATAAACATTAAAAAAAAAATTTTAAAAGAGAGACAAATATAAAAATATAAAATGGTAAAACAACCAGTGTAAAATATATGTAAATATTCCCTTTACCTTTTGTTGTTCTTAAAATGTTTTCATTTGCAGAATGCATATTCCATAAAGGTGGTTAAGTTGGGGAAGTTCATTCTATGTATAACATCAATTAAATATAAACACTATTAAATGTAAATGGATTATATCCTCCAACTCAAGGCATAGAGTGGCTTTCTGGATAAAAAGAAGGTGCTGCCTACAAATGACTCGATTCAGTTTGAAGAACACACATAGACTCAAAGCGAAAGGATGGGAACAGATATTTCATGCAAATAGAAACCAAAATAGAGACTTATATCATACAAAATAGACTTTAAGTAACAAGAGACAAAAAAATTCATTATATAATGATAAAGAGGTAAATTCACAAGAATATAACAATATATAATATGTAATACGCATATATATGTATATATGTATATATGCATCCAACATCAGAACATCTAAATATATTAAGCAAATACTAACAGATCTGAAGGGAGACATTGCCAACAATGCAACAATAGTAGGGGACTTGAAAACACTTTCAGGGCGCTTGCATGGTTCAGTCAGTTGAGCATCTGACTCTTGATTTCAGCTCAGGTCATGATCCCAGGGTTGTGGGATCGAGCACGCATTGGGCTCCATGCTGAGTGTGGAGCCTGCTTGGGATTTTCTCCCTCTCTCTCTCTCTCTCTCTCTCTGCCCCTCTCCCAACTTGTGTGTGCACGCTCTCTCTCTCTTTTTAAGTTTTATATATTTATTTTGAAAAGGCGGGGAGGTCAGAGAGAAAATCCCAGGCAGGCTCTGCACCATCAGTGCGGAGCCCAATGCGGGGCTCAAACTCCCAAACCATGAGATCATGACCTGAGCTGAAGTCAAATGCTTAACTGAGCCACCCCGGCGCCTCTCTCCCTCTCTCTCTCTCAGTCTCTGAGAGAGAGAGAAAAATTATTTAGCCATAAATAGAATCCTGCCATTTTCAACAACACGGACGGATCTTGAAGGCATTATTCTAACTGAAATAAATCAGACGAAGAGAGCCAAATATTGTATGATCTCACTTATATGTAGAATATTTTAAAGAAAAATCAACTCCTAGATACAGATGACAGATTGGTGGTTGCCACGGGCCGGGTGGGGAGGGAGGTTGGTGGGAGAAATGGGCAAAGGTGGTCAAAGGCCCAAACTTCCAGTTATAAGATAGATAAGTCTTGGGGATGTATCGTACAACATGGTGACTATAATTAACAATACCATATTGTATATTTGAAATTTGCTAAGAAAGTAAATCTTTAAGGTTCTCATCAAAAAAGGAAAATAAATTGTAACTATGTGTGGTGATGGATGTTAAACCCATTGTGGTAATCATTTCACAACATACACATTTATAAAATCATTATATTATGCACCTAAAACTAATACAACATAATATGTTCATTATTTCTCACTAAAAATTAAAAGCAAAAAAAAAAAAAAAAACCCTTCTGTGCAGCAAAGGAAACCATCAAGCCAATGAAAACTAACCTATGGAAAGGGAAAAAATATTTGGAAACTATATATCTAATAAGGTGCTAATAGCCAATATATATAAGATACTCCTACAACCCAACAGCAAAAACAAAAACAAAACTCAAATAATCTGATTTAAAAATGGGCAGAAACCCTGAATAGACATTTTTCCAAAGGAGACATACAAATGACCAATAGATATATGAAAATATGCGCAACATCAGTAATCATCAGGGAAATGCAAATCAAGACTTCAGTGAGATATCACCCCCACACCTGTGGGGATGATTGTAAAAAAAGATGAGAGATAACAGCATTAGTAAGTATGTGGAGAAAAGAGAACCTTCGTGCACCGTTGGTGGGAATTTAAACTGGTGCAGTCACTGTGGAAAACACTGTGGAGCTTCCTCAAAAATTAAAAATGCAGTTACTATTCGATCCCGCAATCCCACTTCTGTGTATAGACGTGGAAGGAGATGAAATCACAGGATCTCAAAGAGGTATCTGTACCCCCATGTCCGCTGAAGCATTATTCACAGTAGCCAAAGTTTGGAAACAACCTGTGACGGCTGACAGAGAATAGATACAGAAATGTAAAATTCAGCCATAGGAAAGAGGGAAATCCTGACAACATGGATGGGCATTAATGCTAAACGAAATAAATCAGAGAAAGACAAATACTGTACGATTTCACTTGTGGAATCTGTATGTGGAATCTAAAAAGGCTGAACTCATGGAAACGGAAGGCAAAACTGTGGTTGCCGGGGGCTGAGGGGTAGGAAATGGGGACATGTTGGTCAAAGGGTACAAACTTCCACTTACAAGAGGAGTGAAGTTCTGAGGGTCTAATGCACAGCATGGTGACTATAGTTAATAATTACTGTATTACCTACTTGAAAATTGCTAAGAAAGTAGATCTTAGAGGCTCCTGGGTCACTTAGGCAGTTGAGCATCCGACTCAATATGGGCTCAAGTCATGATCCCTGGGTCACGGGATCGAGCCCCACATTGGCTTCCACACTGAGCCTGGAGCCTGCTTAAGATTCTCTGTCTCTCTCCCTCTGCCCCTCTCCCTTGCTTGCGTGTGCTCTCTCTCTCTCAAATTAATTAAATTAAATTAAATTAAATTAAAATCTTAAATGTTCTCACCAAAAAAAAAAAAATTAAATTAAAAAGGTAATTGTGTGAGGCCATGGATGTATTAACTAACCATTTTGTGGTAATCATTTTGCAACATAAGTGTGTATTTTTTTTTTAATTTTTTTAAATGTTTATTTATTTTTGAGACAGAGAGAGACAGAGCATGAACAGGGGAGGGTCAGAGAAAGAGGGAGACACAGAATCCAAAACAGGCTCCAGGCTCTGAGCGGTCAGCACAGAGCCCGACGCGGGGCTCGAACTCACGGACCGCGAGATCATGACCTGAGCTGAAGTCAGACACCCAACCGACCGAGCCACCCAGGCGCCCCAACATAAGTGTGTATTAAATCATGTTGTACACCTTAAGCTTACCAATGTTATATGTCAATTCTATCACAATAAAGTTGGGGGTGGGGGAAGAAGAAAGACAAATTACCAATACAAATATGAAAGAAAACGGAAGTACTTTTTCAAATAAGAAACTTTAAAACATTTTAACCATTTAAAAATTCACAAACGCGGGTGGCTGGGTGGCTCAGTCGGTTGAGTGTTTGACTTCGGCTCAGATCATGATCTCGTGGATCGTGAGTGTGAGCCCCGCACTGGGCTCGCTGCTGTTAGCTCAGACCCCACTTGGGATCCACTACCCCCCTTTCTCTCCCCCTCCCCGCTTGCACTCTCTCAAAAATAAATAAACATTGTTTTAAATGCACAAAGGACATGAACAAACAATTCACCATTTAGACTCACCAATAGACAGCAACAGATGAAAATTTCAACCCCATTAGTAATCAGAGATGTAAAATAATTTAATAACGTGTTTTTTTGCCTGTCAAATTGGCAAAAGTGAAATTTTATAACGTTTTAGGACTATGAATGTACAGAGAAATGTGCCTCACTGATGGAAGCACAGATTATAAAATTTCCAGATGGCCAATCAGCACGATGTGTCAGAGCCTTAAAACTCTTTTTACTTTTGGGCACCTGGATGGCTCCATAGATTGAGCGACCAACTCTTGATTTTGGCTCATAATCCCAGGGTTGTGGGATTGATCCCCTCATCAGGCTCCACGCTGAGTGTGGAGCCTGTTTAAGCTTCTCTCTTTTTCCTTCTGCCCCTCTACCCTGCTTGCCTACTCTCTTTCCCTCTAAAATGAAAAAATATACGGGCGCCTGGGTGGCTCAGTCGGTTGAGCCTCCGGCTTAGGCTCAGGTCATGATCTCAAGGTTTGTGAGTTCAAGCCCCGCAGTTGGGCTCTGTGCTGACAGCTCAGAGCCTGGAGCCTGTTTCAGATTCTGTGTCCCCCTCTCTCTCCACCCCACCCTTGCTTGTGCTCTGTCTCTCTCTGTCTTTCAAAAATGAATAAACATTAAAAAATTTTTAAATAAAAAAATATATATTTTTTTAACTTTTTGGCACAGTAATCCCATTTCTGGAAAGCTATGCTAAAAAAAAATCATAAGAAACACAATAAAAATTTACATTAAAAATAAGGACTACAGAAGTTAAAATTTTTCAGTGTTTAAATTGTGTAGAGGGGGATGTTTAAATCAAATAATAATTATGTAGAAAACTATCCTAGCATGATGTGAGGCATAGTTCCGAATTTGTTTTAAAATTCCATGCAATGCTGGAAAAAAAGGAAAAAAAATACAGCAAAATCTTTCTTCTTTCTTTTTTTGAGTTTACTTATTTATTTTGAGAGAGAGAGAGAGAGTACACGCACACACACAAGCAGGGGAGGGGCAGAGAGAGAGAGAGAGAGAGAGGGAGACAGAGAATCTCAAGCAGGCTCCTCACTGTCAGCACAGAGCCCGACTGGGGGCTTGAACTCACGAACCGTGAGATCATGACCTGAGCTGAAACCAAGAAGCCAACGCTTAACCAACGGAGCCACCCAGCTGCTCCAGAAATACAGCAAAATCTTAACGGTAGTTACCATTGGGTTTGGTTATTACAGATGGTTTTAATTTCCTTTTTAATATTTCCTAAAGTTTCCTAACTGTATACAATACAATGGTTGTTTTGTAATCAGAAAAATGGAAAAATTATTCTAAGAGCATAAAAACAAACGCTGTCCAAACCACCACACGACACAGAATTGTAATCGTGCACATTAGCTCTTAAAGGAAGAAGTTTGTCTTAAAATGATGCAGCTGATGTCTAAACAGGGTTTCCCAGGCAACCCCTCTGCGGTTGCCAATATAGAATGCCACCTCTGGGGTAGAATCATCCTCCTGGAAGGTTCTGAGGCCTCCTCCTCCTTAAAAGAATAACGAGCTGTTTGCAGGGCTAGGTGTCTGGTTTAAATTCCCTCTATGGAAGTACACACCCGCTGAATGGTTTCACTGCCAGAAGAAAAGTGCTACTCCCGTAATAAAAAGTCAGTGAAGCTGAAAGAAATCGAGTTTCTTGGACTTGGGGTGGCAGCTGGAAGATTGGTAAGCATTCTCAAACACGGAGGCATCTCGCCTGAGCTCTGAGTCCATGGTCAGAATTCACCTGGAATTCTGATGGTCCCTGCTGCGGAGCGCAGGACAGGTCTGGGAGGGGAAGGAGTCTGGTCGTTTCCTCCCGATTTTGAAAAGTCAGAGGGGGTGGATGGACACGGTCACTGTCAAGTGAAGAGTTTCTCTTATCATCTCATAAGTCATAGTGACTCATTCTGAAAGCTCTGTCTTTTTAAAAGTGTGGAGATGAGGACGCCTGGGTGGCTCAGCCGGTTGAATGCCCGTCTCTTGGTTTCAGTTCAGGTCAGGATCTCGGGGTTTCTTGGGTTCAAGCCTTGCCTCAGGCTCGGCCCTGGCAGCGTGGAGCCTGCTCTCTCTTCCTCTCAATCTCTCTCTCTCTCTCTGCCCCGCCCCCCCCCCCCCACTTGCTGTCTCTTTCAAAATAAGTAAACTTTATTTAGACGAGTCAATCAGTAGCGTGCTGGATTAGGTGGTCTACTGAAGATTCTTCCTTTAAAATTTTTTTTCAACATTCATTTATTTTTTGAGAGACAGAGAGAGACAGAGCACGAGCAGGGGAGGGGCAGAGAGAGAAGGGGACAAAGCAGAGTCCAGGCTCCGAGCTCTCAGCACAGAGCCCACTGCGGGGCTGGAACCCATGAACCGTGAGATCATGACCTGAACCGAAGTCGGGCGCTTAACCGACTGAGCCCCCCAGGCGCCCCAAGATTCTTCTTTTCAAGACTGTATTAAAACTATGCCCTGTATATACTCCAGCCCGGGCTACATAGCGTGGTGCTGGAGGGGCTGCAAAAATTCACACGTCCTGGACTCTGCCTTCAGCTTATTCCCAATCCAGGAGAAATGGGAAGGTGCAAAAACATGACAAGTTAAATGGCTCAAGACTTAGCTGAGCGTAAGATACAATGAAAGTGACAGGCAACAAATGCCTGTTTAACTGCCTAGTGGAACAATTGCAACATCTTACATGTATTTAGCCCTTAGGTACTGTGCTAAGTGAGCATTTAAAGATGTATTACCTCTTGACTGTGTCTAAGAAACCAAATTTAGTAGGAATACTAACAGGTAGCATTAATTAGCGCTCGGTACATGCCAGGCACTGTGCTAAGTGCCTGACATGGAAGAACTTGTTTACTCTTCTCCGGTAGCCTGCAGGTCAGTCGTGCTAATTGTCCTGAGGCACAAAGAGAAGCTGGTGCGTGGAGATGCCTGGGCATTGCACAAGATCACAGAGCTGAAGCGGGGAGGCAGCATTCGAACCCGGGGAAGACTAGCTCCAGGGCCCCCACTCTTTTTCTTTCTTTTACTTTTTAGTGTGGTGACAACACTTAACGTAAAATCTATCCTCTTCACAAATATTGGAGTGTGTGTTATTGTTGACTCTAAGTACAGTGCTGCACAGCAGGTATCTAGAACCTTAACTGAAATTTTTGGACTGTTAATTAATAACAGTACGCCCCACCCCAGCCCCTGGTAACCCCCATCCCAATCTTTGATGTTATGAAATTGGCTATTTTAGATACCTCATGTAAGTGGAATAATGCCTTATGTCCTAAGGTCCATCCATGTTATCCCATTTTGCGGAATTTCCTTACTTTTTTTTTTTTTTTTTTTTTTTTTTTTTTTTGGCCAAGTAGCATTCCACTGTATGAGTATACATTTTCTTTATCCATTCATCTGTCGATGGCCATTTAGGTTATTCCCGTGTCTTAGCGATCGTGAACAATGGTACAATGAACACAGGGGTCCAGATATCTCTTCAAGATCCTGACTTCTAATTCTTTTGGATAATAAACCCAGAAGTGCTGGATCATATGGTAATTCTACAGTTCTATTTTTAATATTTTGAGGAAATGCCATACTACTTTCCATTGCGGCTGTGCCATTTTACATTCCCACAGAGTTCCCATTTCTCTTTTTTTAAATGTATTTATTTTGAGAGACACAGAGAGAGGGTGAGCAGGGGAGGGACAGTGAAAGGGAGAGAGAGAAACCCAAGCAGGCTCTCCACTGTCTGCGCTGACAGCACAGAGCCCGATGTGGGGCTCGATCCCACAAACCACGAAATCATGACCTGAGCTGAAATCAAGAGTCGGTCGCTTAACAGACTGAGCCACCCAGGCACCCTGAGATTTGAAGAGTTTTTATTAGGGTCAAGATGAAAAAGAGGAGAGGATGTTTTCAGTGGGGCGTGGCTGTTAGGTCATCAGTTGTTGGGAGATTAGGATAATAGCATCTCAAGCTACAATATTTGATTCACATTTTAACACATGCTGTCAATTCCTGAGCAGCCATGAATTTCTAGTTGACTGTAGGAGGCAGCAGAATTGCCCTGAGTTTACCACAGCCTGAAGCAGAGGTCAGAAACTATGGCCTGCAGCCAAATCTGGCCTAGCACTTGCTTTTGTAAATAAGATTTTATTAGACTACAGCCACTCCCCTTCATTCTGTGTCTTTCACAGTACGTGGCAGAGATGAATAGTTGCGACAGACACCGTATGGTCCATAAAGCTTAAAATATATATATTTTTTGCAGAAAGGTTTGCTGACTTCTGGCCTAATGTATCACAGTGATTGTTATTTTTTCTTCTAAATTTTTATTTTGAGAAGTGTCAAATCTACAGAAATACTGAAAGAATACTATAATGAACATTTGTATGCCCTTCTCCTTGATTCAATACTTAACATTTTGTCACATTTGCTTCCTCTCTCTCTCTCTCAGGTGCGGATATCATAATTCAATACCTCTATTTAGTATATATCTAAATATAGTATATATCTCCTAAGAATAAGGACAATCTTTTACGTAACCACAGGAATTTAACATTGATGCAGTCAGTAGACCATATCCAAATTTTCCCAATCCAGGTTCCTGTGCAGGATTGCTTTTAGTGCTCATGTGTCTTTAGTGGTCTTTAATCTAGAACAATTGCCCAGGTTTATTTCTTTTTTCCTCAGCTTATTAAGGTAAAATTGGCAAATAAAATTATGAGATATTGAAAGTGTACATCATGATGATTTGGTATACATGAATTTGGCATACATGTCTTTCTTGTTTTCATGACATTGATGTATTTGAAGAGTGTGGGATAGGTATTTTCAGAATGTCACTCATCCTGGATTTGCTTGATCACGTCCTGAGGATTATTTTCAGGTTTTAGCATTTTGGCAGGAATGCCAAAGAGGTGATGTGTCCTTCTCAGTGCACCCCATCAGGAGACCCAGTGATCATTAGTGCAGCAAAACTCTACCTATGGTGGTAGTCAAACAGGATTGACTTGCTCAAGACCCAAAATGACAGGGCTCAAAATGGCAGTGCTTACCTATCTACAGTCTATTCCTGGAAAGGGTACTAGGTAGCAACAGCATGGAAATAAGGAAATCACAGCCAAAGGCTGTCTCACCCTAAGGGTCTGGGACGTCCGGGTGCAAGGTCCTATTACCCACCCCTCTCTTGGTTCAGGAACCACCTACACTCGCACAGAACACCTTGGAACAGGTACTCCGTTCACATAGAAGATCCAAACGTGCACACGGATTTCAAATGTTTGCAGTCATCTGGGGGGTTGGCATCCATTTGAACAGAGAGCTGATCCATCCACTAATAAATAATATGAGCACAAATGTTTCATACTTGACAGTCCTGTTCCTCCCTGATCACTGGCTATCTGTGCTTTGTGGCATACTTCTGTTGACTGATTAAACTACAATCAACCAATTTTTTATGATGTCGTCCCTTCCAACAAAATCTACCTTTTCTCATGTACCATAATTGCTTCTCATAGCAGTATAAGTCAGAGGCCTTGTCTCTAGTATTTCCTGAGCAAACGTCAAATGCAGACCCAAAGACATAGTCCCGTTGCAATTGCTGCCTTGTGGTCACACAGACCTCACACCTGGTCATCGGTTGTGAGGACACAGACCACGCGCAGAAGGTCATTAGGTTGGACGTTGTCCACTCGCGTGGTTTTTTTTTCTTAACGCGGTGAAATGTTTCCAACTCACACCAACACTTTTAGGGTGTCCAGTTCAGTGGGATTGAGTGCATTCGCAATGTCACGCAACCGTCACCACTGCCTGTTTCCAGAACTAATAGAAACTCTATACAATGAAACAATAGCTCCCCATTCCCTGCCTCCCGTGGCCCCCGATGACCTCTTTTCTACTTTCTGTCTCCATGACTTTGCTGCTTCATGTAAGTTAAATCATGTAACATTTGTTCCTTGTGTCTGGTTTGTTTCATTTATCATAATGTTTTCATTTCACATAATGTTGCAGCACGTGTCAGAGTGCCCTTCCTTTGCAAGGTGATATTCTTTCGTATGTGTAGGCCAATTTGTTTGCCTATTAATCTGTTGGTGACCATCTGGGTTGTTTCCACCTTCTGACTATTACAGATAATGGGGTGATGAACATCGGTGGGTACGCATCGGTTTTAACTCCTGCTTTTTGTTCTTCGCGATGTACACCTAGGATTAGAATTGACGGGCCATATGGTGATTCTATGTCTAACCTTCTGAGGGTCCACCAAACGGTTGTCCGTAGTGGTCAGGTCACTTGTTGGCTCTTCAAAAAAGAGGAGCTTTTGACACAGTTCTTTGCCCCCAGGACCTTCAGAGTCAAAGCTAAGAGACCATATTTATTCCCTTCCTCTAAGCTTCTCAACCAGCCATGGAGATTTGGTTAGACTTTCCCTTTAACAAGCTATTGGCTCCCTTTCCCCTGGGAGCAATTGCATCTTCTTCCATATATCGTCAATTTTAAGCCAGTCTTTTCTCTCTAAAGAAGGCCCTGTGGTTCCCTACCGTGCCAATATACTGCTGGCAGCAACAGGAGATGGGCAGGAGCCTTCTCTTCAGTTTACTTCGAGGGTCTGATTGGATACGTGCAGAGAAGTGCATCTGGCCCATCCACTGGGCAACAAAACATCTCAGCAGCCAGCTCCACCGCTGTGGGGTGCGGGGAAGTGACCGTCAGTCCTATCGATCCCTTTGAAATCCTGCCGTTAGGTCCAAATTTCCGGACATGGTATCTTGTTGTGGAATAGTCCCAGCCTCTGGAGCCCTTACCCGAAGTTTTAGTGCAGGTTCAATGTTGAAAGAGAAAACAGAGTGCAGCGGGGAAGGCCCCTGTGTGAATTCCTCTGCCACCTCCCCTCCCCCCTGCCCTGACTCCACCACAAAAGCATGGCAGGTAAGGGAGACACCATCACAGCATACATTTATAAATCACATATTCCAACTTTTGACCAGACTTTAATTCTGGTCCCTTTTACAGTAGCGTCCCCATAGCCCCCTGGATTAATTCTATTGCCCCTATGGGGCTTGTTAGCAGGCCGAGGCAACACTGTAAATGTGCTCCACGCCCAGGAGATCTAGAAGAGTTACTTCTCCACCTCTGGCCATTTCACCACCCATTGTTGGTAAAAGACCTTGGGAACCCCACTGGGAGTTGAGTCAAGAGGCCCCGGCGTTTTTGTCTTCTTCCTCCATGATGACTTTTTTTAAAGTTTGTTTATTTTGAGAGAAGAGAGAGTGCACGAGTGGGGTAGGGGCAGAGAGAGCGGGGAGAGAATCCCAAGCGGGCTCTACACTTACAGCACAGAGCCTGATGCGGGGCTCAAACTCACGAACTGTGAGATCATGACCTGAGCTGAAACCAAGAGCTGGATGCTCAACTGACTGAGCCACCCAGGCACCCCAAAATAATATCCATCTTAAGGAAAACTTGCAGGTATTGGACAAAGAACTACTACCTTTCTATTAAGAGTATTTTAGAATCTAATGCTGTAGGCTCACTGGAACCATATTTCTTTCTGGAATTTCCCCAAACCTTTGGATTTTCCATCCGAGGGGCTTTGAGGAGACTTAGATGTGGGATCTCCAGATTTTCATAAAGGTTTTGGTGGCACTTTCTCTCTCAATTTCTTTCTTTTTTGACTTTTACAACTAGCTGTCTAAAGATTCCCACATGATTAGAGGCTGAATTGTTAGTCCCTTTCTTGTGTTGACTTCCTTTCTTTTGTAAAGTTCTAACTTTTTTGAAAACATCTTTACTGAGATGTAATTCATATACCATGTAATTCACACAATTAAAGTGTATAATTCAATGGTTTTCAGTGCATTCACCGAGTCAATTTTCAAGTGTTTTTCTTGGCCCCAAAAGAAACCCTGTTCCCCTTTAGTTACCACCTCCCACCTTTGGCAACCACGAATTCACTTTCCGTCTCCATGGATTTGCCTCTTCTGGACATTTCATATCAAATGGAATCATAGAATATGTGGCCTTTCGTGACAGGCTTCTTTCATTTATCACGCTTTGAAGCTTCATTCCCCTTTACGGGTGAGTAATGTTCCACGGTATGGATGTACCACATTTTGTTTATCCATTCATCAATTGATGAACATCTGGGCTGTTTCCATTTTTTTGACTATTTTTGTGTTGACATGCTTTAATCCTCTCGGGTCTCTGGACATGGAATTGCTGGGCTAAAATGTTAACTCCCTGTTTCGCTTTTTGAGGAACTGCCAGTTTGTTTTCCAAAGTGGCTGTGCCAGTTTGTTTTTTTTTAATCCTCCGTGTGGTAGCTGGGATAAAGGATTTGAGGTTGCCTCTTTTACGTTCTCCTGTGGTCTCAATATCAAAGTCATACGTGGTGCTAGTGCTGGCGGGACGCCTTGAGTTACAGTGTTGGTCGTAGCCTGGGTGAGGGGCATCCCATTAAGGAGCTCGATTCTGTCATTATATAGATAGTTCAATACTGCCTACGCCTGCAGTGTTTTTGCAACTTTAGTATTGGTTGACAACGGAGGGGAAGTGACATTGTCTTTCTCTGGATAAGCATGATGGATCCTTCTCTTAATCCATTCTAGAAACCTAGGGGCTTCCCTATGAACCATCCCCACAAAGGTATTAGCCAATAGTTGGTGGACCAAAATATTCCCCTTCAGTCAGAAGTGTTCAAAGCAGAGACACTGCTCCTCATTCTAAAATTCTCTAAAATTCTCAGGAATCATTTTAACAAAGGTTTATCAGGATGATGTCTGTAATGACCTGGAAAATTATTCAGTTCCCTCACTGAATAATCCCTTATTTCCCTAGTTTCTTGCCCTCCCTGTCATCTTGCCCAACTTGAATTATCTTCTTTGTTGTCCTAAGTCTCACAGAATTAGCTGACTCATCAAACATATGGTGCCAACCAGAGAGGACACAGCTCACCCCAAGGAGATTCTGAACTTAACTTTCATTTTGCTGATGCTCAAAGCAGCAACCACAGATCTGAATTTTTAGCTGACCTGGTATCAGTTTGCAGTTCCCTGCTGGTCCATTTTTCTAGCTCCTGAGGTTCAGATTCTTTCAGTTCCAGATTTCACTGGAATGTTTTACTACTAGTATCTAATTTCAAAGTCTGTGCTGCTTCAAACCAAGAGTAACTTGTTCATTTTCATCTTTTTTATCAGAATCACCCCCCCCCCCTTTTTTTTTTCTAGTAATGCCTTAGCCATATTTTGAGCTAAGAATGAGTCAGGGTTTTTTCAGTAAATCCTACATCTGACACCAGCTGCTGAAATGGTTTAACAGGCTTTGGTTGCTAAAGAAAACTCATAGATCCTAACAAATCTACAGTTTATTACAGGACAAAAAATACAATACACCAATAATATTTAAGTAAGGGCTGGAAAGGCCAGGTGCAAGGTTCTATTATCCTTCTTCTGTAAGAGCCCAAACAGATGGCGCTTTCACTCCTGGGGCAGGAACCACCAACATGTGCATGGAACGCTTTAGAGCAGGGAGCCCAAAATTGAGTCTGCTGGTTTCTTTTCTAATGTTTTTTCTGGTCACACAGCATAGGCATATCCCTGCTTGTAACTAGCCCCAAATGCAGAGCCCTTTGTCTATTATCAACAAATAATGCTGATAAGCTGACATAAACTACTCTGAAGCTCCTTGAACCCATAAAATAATACTATTGAATCGGTGTGTGTCATACCGACCAGGGGTCAGTGCCCTGCAGGAACTTTGACAAACAGCTCAGGTCCTACCGTGGTTAGCTCTCAAAGCACATAACTTATCTTTGGATAGTGCTTTACAGTTTTACAGAGTGGAGGAATTTAACGAACTGGAACAAGCTGATGTTATCACCCCCACCTCAGAAACCAAGTACAGGAGGCTCAGAGCGCTTGTGACTTGCTCAAGGTACCTTGAAGCAGCCTGTGTGCTCCTCCCCCATTCTATCCTCTTACCACTTAACATGAAGTTTGTGCATCTCTTCCTGTTTTTTGTTTTTCGTTTTTTTTTCTGAATTCCACCAGTCACGTATGCATCTCTAAACAATGCGTTGATTAGCATGTTTGGGGGATTTTATATAATGGAATTATGCTGCAATGTATCGTTTCGTGGCTTGCCCCCCGCCCTCCCCCCCCAGCATGTTATGCCCTTAGGGTGAGCCCGGATGTTGTCAAGCTGTTCTGGATAATCTTCGCTGTCGAAATTGTTTATATAAGAATATACTGCCTATTTTTACGTTTGACTGTATGGAGGTTTGTTTTCTCTTCAATTCTTAGTGACTACAAATAACGGTGCTATAAACATTCTTTATTCTGTCTACTTGCGCAGATGTGCAACTGTTTCTCCGGGGTAATATATTCTCCAGAAAGAAGGCACATCTTCAAGTTTCCTGGACGATGCCAAATTACCTTACAAAGGGATTGTATTAAAATTATACTTTCATGGGCAGTGATTAATGCACGGGCACACACACACACTACACACCTACGTATGCACACACGTTATACTCCTAACCATCACACACAGCACTGAACACGCACACGGACCCACAAACGCACAGCACACACGGTCTTTACAGAACGCACTGACACGCAGGTCCACCCACGTGCACTAGGCACGCGCACTCACCACGATGCCAGCCTCACCACACCCCGCTCAAACACAGACACAGAAAGGCAGGCCCCGCGCGCCGTGTCAGCACGCACGCAGCCCCGGTACTCGCACGCAAGCCCCCACGTAGCCCAGCCAGGGGGCGTGGTCTCCGCAGCTCGCGACTGAGGAATCTTGTCCCGGCCGCGCCGCCGTCGGACGCCAGGTGTCGGAGGTCACGGCAGCGTTGGCGGTGGCGTTTTTTTCTACCCGGAAACCACGGCTGCCGGACCCTGAGACGAGTCTGTGTCGCGGCGGCGTGAGCCGGACTGGCCTCTGGTCCTCGCCTGGGCCCCGTGGAGCCCGAGGCCGCCCCCGGCGCGGCGGGGAGGATGGTGCCGAGCGGCCCCCGGCCCGCCGCGCGCCGCCGCGAGTGATCTCTGAGCGGCCGCGGGCGTCCGCCGAGCAGCTGGCCCGGCCGGGCCCGGGGCGCGCCGCTGCCCACCGGGGCGGGGTGAGCCGGGGTAGGGCGGGCCGGGGTCGGGGCTCAGCCGGGGCTGAGCGCGGGGTCGGGAGGGCGCCGTGCTGGTCGGGAGCGGCCCTTCCGGCCGGGTGTCTTCACCGCCTCTCGGGGCTGCAGCCCCCGCCCCAGCTGGCGGTGGGGGTCGCTCCGCCTTAGCCCAAGTCTGGCCTGCGCCGCTGGCGTGGGCCTGTTTACCCGCCCCCCCCCCCCCCCCCCCCCGGGTTGGTCCACCCGCATGCCTGGAGCCGGGGTGCCCTGCCGCCCTCGAGATGGCGGGACGTCCCCCGTTCGGACCTGAGGCCTGGATAATTTGGATTTGGCACGGGGAACATTTTGGTAGTTTGCCATTTTTGACTTTGGGTCGTGTTTGCGTTACTTCTCTATTTGCAAATCATGTACGTCTCAGGAAGAAGATGGGATAGACTTAACCTATGTGCAGACACTTGAAATAGTGGTATATTATGTGTCAGGCTTGGTAAATACCCAGAGATGGGGTGGATAATCGTCTTCACTCATATTTTAATAAAATAAATCGAGGAGTGGCTGCAGGGTAATTTAGAGGCAAGTAGTTCTGTTTCTCTTGATAAACAGCATTAGAAATAAAACCAAGCCTATTGTGCTGTTTTGAACTGTGTGAACACCATAACCGGGGGACAGCTGGTGAGGGGGCCTTTGTTGAAGAATACGATGCCTGTAGTTTAGTTCTCAACTAGCAGATTACAGCCCTCGTTCAGCGATGAATGGGGAGCTTCTTTGCAGCTTGCTTTAAAGCAGGGAAGATTGTGGCTGCTCCTGAACTGCTACTTTCCTGCCTCAAAGGTGAGCCTCTGTGGGAGGCAGTGGGAGGAAAAATTCCAAGGCTGGAATTTGATTAATTTCAAGATGGATATTTAATAACTTTTTTTGTCCCGATAGCTCTCTGGTTAGCTTGGGGTCTGAGCATTTGTATCCTGTGTGTGGATGAAATTGCTTGAAGGGTAAGAACACCTTCCAGTTTCCTGATTTAAGGAAAGGAAATAGACCGTTGTGCAGCTAAGATATACTTGATGACTGCAAGCTCTTTACTCCCTGGGATAAGGAGGCAGTGTGCTGACTTCCTAGTAAAGGTGGAGGAAGAATTTCTGTGGCCTAATTGAGGTGGGAGGACTGGAAGCCCGGACTGCCTGCCACCCACGTCTGGGTACTGAGATCCCCAAATGCTGATTGAGCCTCCCTGTGTTAGGGCAGCTGGCAGCTGTTGCACGGAAGAGAGACAAGACCTAAGTGCAAATACAGTTTCTGCCCGCAGGGAATGTACTTAGAGAAAGCAGTAGGCTCATAAAAGTGGCAGGACTGAATGGCCACGTGGAGATAACTATCAGAGGTTTTTGTTATGGTTAGGCTTCATAAAGGAAGTGACCCTTGAGGTGGACCTCAAAAGATCTTGAGCATTTGGGTCAGAATTAACTGGGAAATGAAAAAGCTAGGGCCAGGTGTTGGAACAGCACTCAGGCTAGGTAGCTGGGCAGTAGAAACCTGGAAGCAGTGGCAGAGGCAGTCGGTAAGAAGGGTTAAATGCTTTTCTAAGACAGAAAAAGCACTGGCTACCCAGTCTGGCTTCTGGTAGGTTTCTGAGTTCTAAAGAATTGTTTTCATTTGGTGGGTTTCTTTTGTTCTGTTACTCAGACAATGACACAAAGCAGTGCTTAACTTATTTTAAGGACAATGAAAAAGATGCTGATTGTGATTCCTGTCTGGTATTAACAGTCAGGAAATTAAATTTAGTGTCTGCACGTTGTTTCTGTGCCTGTGTTTAGTTTGTGGGAACTCGGCTCTAGTATGATCTTTGCCACTCTGGCTACTGCCAATTGATGAATGGCAGGCTTTTAAGCCAATTCCTGAGTGTTTTGTTTTAATTTTTAAATGTTTACATATCTATTTATTATTATTTTTAATGTTTATTTATTTTTGAGAGAGAGAGCGCGAGCAGGGGAGGGACAGAGAGAGAGGGAGACACAGAATTCCAAGCAGGCTCCAGGCTCCGAGCTGTCAGCACAGAGCCCGACAGAGGGCTCAAACTCGTGAACCGAAAGATCATGACCTGAGGCAAAGTCAGACGCTCAAGGGACTGAGCCACCCAGGTGCCCCAGTGTTTGTTTATTTTTGAGAGGGAGACAGAATCCAAAGCAGGCTCCAGGCTCCGAGCTGTCAGCACAGAGCCTGACGCAGGGCTTGAATTCATGAACCACAAGATCATGACCTGAGCTGAAGTTGGACGCTCAACCAGCTGAGCCACCCAGACATCCCCTGGGTGTTTTTACTGACGTCTAGTTCACCGAGATGTGGCTGGTTTCTCTTACACAGTATTGTGGAAGATCTTTGAAGCCATTCAAATAGGATGCCATGTAATTGCTCTGCAACATTATGACTAGTCTCAGGACCTCACTGGCTTCAACCTTAGTCTTTCGTTAAACACTCTCAGGATTGCACCATCTTAACTTTTTGATATTTCTTTTAGACTCTTCTTCCCTTTCTAGCCACTGCTCTGTCTCCTTGTTATAGACATGCGTCTGAAAAAGAGTGGCCTTTACAGGAGACACAGCATGACATAGTACAGGGATGGCCAGTCTGCGGGATGTTTTTTGTCAGTAACATGCTGCAGAATCCCATTGCCATGTAAGACAGCCTTTATAAAAGTATTTTACTATGACATTTTAATTAAAATGAAAAAGGTTATGTGGAATTTAGGAAACAAAACAAATGATCATAAGAAAAAAGAGCAAACCAAGAAATGGACTCTTTTCTTTTTTTAATTTTTTCTTTTAATGTTTGTTTATTTTTGAGAGAGAGACGGAGCACGAATGGGGGAGGGGCTGAGAGGGGGAGACAAAGAATCCGAAATAAGCTTGAGGCTCTGAGCTGTCAGCACAGAGCCTGATGCCTGGCTGGAATTCACAAACTGAGATCATGACCTGAGCCGAAGTCAGACGTGTAACTGACCACCCAGGCACCCCTGAAATGGACTCTTAATTAATAGAGAACAAACTGATGGTTACTAGAAGAGAGGTGGGTAGGGGCTGGGTGAAATAGGTGATGGGGATTAAGGAGTGCGCTTGTGAGGAGCACTGGGTGTTATATGGAAGTGTCGAATCACAGTGTAGTGTACTCTTGAAACTAATATTACACTGTATGTTAACTAACTGGAATTTAAGTAAAAACTCAAAGAAAAAAAAAAAAAGAGCCCAGTATCATAGTGACTTAAAAAAAAGGAATGGAGGAAAGATAAGAGTTTTTAGCAAATTGATTTTCCATTTTGGATTCATTTTGATAAATATGGAAATCTTTAAATTCTCCTTCCTTGGTACAGATTGAATAAATTTGACAAGAGGTCTGTAGTTCTCTCTGTGTGTAATTCCATACCTAAATGTAGTCCTGGGAGTGTACATCAACCTTTGGTGATGACTGTCTATGAATTATGGTCATTTGGTTGGACCTTTACGCTGTTTGGTTAAAAGTGCTGTTTTCACAACATCTGCCAGTCTTTACACTGAGTTTGGATGTTACAATTTCATATTGAACTTTTAGTGTTGATTTAATCTTGTCATCACTCATGATCTGTTTTTTTAAATATCTGTTAATTAAACTCCAAGTCATTAAACTTTAATGTGGGGATACTTTTAAATTTGGTTTCTAAGATGCTCAATAATTAAAAAAAAAAAAACTAAAGAACAAAGATAAGTTATTTTCCGTTTTGGAACTATGGTGAATTAATTTTTTTAAAAGGAGAGGGAGGCATGTTGGAAGTTACCATGATTTTATATTATGCCTTTGAAAATGGAGCCATGCGTTTGTTAATTATAAGTGAGTAGAAATACAGCTAGAGTCTGAATTTTGGAACTAAGTCTGGTTACAAACATGTAATTATGTCAGCCCATGTTGTTCCTTTTTGTCTTTATTCGAGTACTGGTGTTGCCTAAAATGCATTAAAACTTTATGCTTCCTGTTGTAATTTATCTTGATCATTTAAACTTGTTGTGAGTTATTGTGAAAGTCTTTTCTGCACTATGAAATGTATTAGCTTGAGAAACAGGAAACCATTGAGAGAAGATTCTACTCATCTTTGCTTTATATTCTGATTGATGAGAGTTGTGAGCTATGAATTGCCTTGCTTAAAGAGGGGGAAAATAAGTTAACCATTTTAAACTTCAAAAAAAATCAGTCTTGTGCTTTTATGACTAAGATAACACCTTATATAGCCATGGCCTAAGAAAATTTTGTTTCTTTTCAGCTTGGCATTAGACTTGAAACCTACTTATCAACCCTGGTATTGTGATTGATGACACAGCTTTTAGAGTGAGAAGAATTAAGTCAGAATCTCTCTCTTGCCACTTATTACCTAGCACAGATTACTTAACCTCTTTTGATTCAGTTTCCTCATCTGTAAAATGAGGATAGTAACATTTACCTGGCAGCGTTGTGAGGATTAAAAAATATGGTGTATGTACTTGGCATGGTGCCTGGCACAGGGCATGTTTTAAGTAGTAGCTGTTAAAAATGATACTCTCTCCTTAGCCCTTTGGCATCTGGTTTCTGCCTTTATCACATCATCTTAAAGGGGTTTCACTTACAAAACTACTGATGTCTTAATTGTAAAATTGTATGGATACTCTTCGGTTTTCATCTCATTTGGTGGGGTTGACTCGGGTTGACTCTTAATCTGAACCCGTAACATTTATTGGGAGGCAGTAGTCTGCTTCCTGGTTGACGCACCAGTTCTGGAGGCTGACTGGATTTGAATCCAGGTTCATTTACTATTGTATGACCTTGGGCAAGTTAGCTGACTTCTTATGCCTTAATTTACCCCTCTGCGAAATACAGATATTGTGAGGATCACATACAATACACGCAAAACTCCTAAACAGGGTGCCTCAGGGTGCCTCTTTCGTAAAGAGTGAGCAGTTATGTTAGATGTTCTTGTTAAGCAACTGCAGAAACATCATGGAAACAAGAGGCAACATGAACAGGATACATCTGGCTTTCAGTTTGGCTGAAGAAGGCAGTATGGGGGGGCGGAGGGGGGTGTGTGTGGAGGAGTACAGCCTCTTGTTAGAGACATTTACAAGGTGGGAACTGCTTGACTGGTAACTGATAGCTGTTTATAGGAGAGAGAGAGAGACTCAAGAATGGCTGGCAGTGATCACTGGCTAGATGGCTGTGTCTTTCATTATGAGGAGGAGCGGCTTTGGTGACTTTGGAGAAGTTTTGACCTTGGCTCAAGGTGCCTGTGGGTCAGCTAAGTACAGAGCTCCTGTATGTGGATGTTTGGGTCTGGGCACGGGGATAGATACAGAAAATTGCAGGGAATAAGTGTGTGTGCCTTGAGCAGAGGCCCAGCCGCGAGCTCAGGGGGAGAAGCAGCTCTTGAAGAAGAGGGAGAAGGAAGGGGTGGCCAGTTAAGCAAAAGGAAAGCCCGGTGATTGATGTCCTGGAGGTGGAAGACATTGTGTCTGTGTCAAATATTGCAGGGAGGGGAGTTAAGGACTGCAGTTCTGGCTTGGCTTTACCAACTGAGACCTCACTGGAGACCTGGAAGTTTTCCCGTCTTCGTCACTACTAATTTGCCTCTCTGAGGGTCTGTTCTGCTTCATGGTGGGGGAGGAAGGATGGTGGCTGCGTGCTTGAGATTGCACAGGTTTCTTTGATATTAGCAGGTGCCCTCATCTCTGCTAAGTGTTGGATAATCTAGTTTCACATCCATTAGTGCTTTTTATTAGGTTCAGGATATTTTTTAAATTTTTACATTCAAAGTGGGCCCTGGGGCACCTGGATGGCTCAGTCAGTTAAGCATTCGACTTCGGCTCAGATCACGGTTTAACGGTTTGGGAGTTTGAGCCGGCATCGGGCTCTGTGCTGATAGCTCATCATGGAGCCTGCTTCAGATCCCTTGTCTCCCTTTCTCTCTGTCCCTCCCGTGCATGCTCTCTCTCTCTTTCTCAAAAATAAATAAACATTAAAAACAAAACAAAAAACCCACAATAAACCAAGTGGGCCCCTCTCCCACATGGAGGTGAGTTCCTGATATTCTTTTAGCACAAGAGCGGTGTATTTCCTGGGGTGGGCACACACAGCAGGCTCTCCAAGCCTCCCCTGGCATTGCCCCCAGCCCCCACCTCCTAGTCACTTTCAAACTTTGAGAAGGACATGACTTTATAGGGAGAGTTTTAAGGAATTTCCCTTTGGCCTGAGGTCGAAAATCTAGTTTAAAATGAACGGTGGTTTTGTTGTTCACATAAAGTGAACTTTTTGGTCTGGGTCACAGGTAGTGGTTTGGCAGATCTTAAATTCGAGTTTTAGATTGTAGTTTTAAATTTGGGCAAGTAGCTATGTGGTGTACTTGGAGAAAGGGAGACCCTGTGAAAGGCTCCTTATCTGGCATAGTCAGTGTTAATTTCCTTTCTAATAAGATACTATAATCAATTACAAAATTGCATATTTCAGCTGTCACTGGCCCCTTGGGCAGCCTTCCTCTTTTAGTGGCTCTTTTCTCTGGTTACAAATGTGTCAGTTTCCTCACTTCTTACCCACTGTCTCTTGTCCCTTTCATTTGAGGCGTGGTGTTCACCTGTTGTCTGTCTCCTCATCCTTGTTCTTCTCTCCTCACCATTTGCTTTCCCCCTGCCAGAGTGTGGTTTTAGAGGTCACCGGTGACCTTGCCAGGTGGAGCATTACGCAAGCTTAGTTTCACTGGAGTATTTTTTAAAGCGCAGAGAGGCTCAGAGATCCTTTCTTTTCTTAATCGTAATACTTACTTCTCCGTACCTCTTCCTTCTTGAAACACTTGCAGGATACCTCACCATCCTGGGCACCTTTTTGGCTCATGGTCACTTCCTCCCCTCTGTGGCCTCCACTGGCCTCTCAACCTCTGCCCTAATGGAGGGGCCCATGCCTGTCTGGAGAACTTCTGTGCCCACCTGCCCCGGGAGCACACAGTACTGGGTTGTCTGCAGGAGCCTCACCTAAATATTGTTTGCTATTCTTGGTTTCTCACAGATCCCTCTGAGTACAGATGACTGCAAGTTAAGCTTTGCCTTTCTTTAGCACCAGGACATGCTAGAGGACTGTCCTGCTTTCTGTTTTTTGTTTTTTTTTTTCTAGTTTGGTTTAAGAAAGTTCTGGGGTTTTTTTCTCCTATTTCTCACCTTTATTAATGAAGAAAATGAAGAGAATTAAGATTTAAGGAAGTTTTATTTTGGCCACGAGACCAGCAGGATCTATTGAAGATTATTTACATTTATAAATTTTATTGTTAGAAAGTATTACAAAAGGAATATATATTCATGATGGAAATTTTTTTAAAAAAGAAAAAAGATCTATGTAATCTGAGGGATTACCCTAGATTGGCTAGCCTACCCTAGGTGGCTAGAGGGAACCACCATTGTTTACATTTGAGGGCATGTTATTTGTCTTTTTTTCCCGGATGGGTACTTGTGTGCACCAACTCTCATACTTAAAAAACCTGAATAGCCTCATTCTGTGTATGTTATTTTAGCTGCTGTGTGTTTAATGACCATAGTGTTTCTGCTGGGGATATATCATGCTGTAACCATTTCTCTGCTGTTGTTGGGTATCTAGTTTTTCGTTTTTTACTATTTTAAACACTCCTGAGATAACTGTCTTAGTAGTTAAATCTTTGTTTTCAGTATTGTTTTCTCAGGTGAAGTTTTTAGAAGTTGAACAGCACAGATAAGAGTATGTTGGGTTGTAATGCTGTTGATACGTGTGGCCAAGTTCGTCTGTAGAAAGTTTAACAGCTCTTTTCCTCTTCTCTTCTTTTAAAGTAACTCTGGTGTTTCTCCTAACTTGTGGGTTGCTCGAGGTAACTCCAGTATAATCTTGGTATTGCCTTTTGCCTGCTTAAATTGCCACCCGATGTTTAGTGTTGTCATTCAGTTGGTCTCAGAGCTCTAGGTACTCCGTCAATGGACTTCAGTCACATACTCTCACATGTAACTGCATTTTGGCTGTGTTCTGCGTACCTTAAATCCCTAGACTTTTCCCAAGAGGCAGCCTTACAGCCCTGGTGGTTTCTCTCTTTATCCTTGTGAAAGCCTCTAATTGGACTTGGGATGAATTTAGGAAAAGGGGCCAGATAGTGTGCTTTCTCTCTATGTACGTTTCTTAACCCCATACAGAACTTAACCTATTCTTTAATTAAAAGTGATATTTACTATGGTAAAGATCATAGAAATGTTCTTTTAATTCTTTCCAGAGGAAATACATTTGTTTAGCTTTTGTTAATTATTTGAAAATGCTGGTGAACGGTAGGAAAGGAATTTCAAGTTTGTGAAATATTTGACTTTTAATTGTTTTATTAAAAAAGAAAGTCTTTCACTTTTAAGTGAATACAGTTGGCCTCCCCTGGAACTTTCTCTGATTAAATTAGCTATATTGATATTTGCTGATTTGTAGGTATTTATGTTGATATATAGATGTTTACATTCTGGTGTGACGTGGTTTTAATGACTGTTAGTTTTCTCTAGAAGTGAACTTATTTTAGATTTTTGTACTTTTCTAGATGTTTTATCATTGTAGTTCCAGGTGGTGAATGGTTCCTATTTATTTTTATATGTGATTCAGATTTTGTCTTTCTCTTAATAAACTGTATAAACATATATAAGAGCTTATTATAACTTTAAATAAACTTATGGAACTCTCATTTACTGTTGATGTTTTTGTTTCTCAATCTTAGGATTCTTAACCTAACTAATGTCATTTTTTGTTTTTATTTTAAAAAAAAAAGACTCAAGTTTTTAAAGGCAGTTTTAGGGTCACAGCAAAATTGAGAGGAAGGTACAGAGATTTCCTGTATAACACTGTCCCACACACATGCATAGCCTCCCCCCTTCAGCATCCCCCACCAGAATGATACATTTGTTACAATTGGTGAACCTCCATCACTGTCATTCAGAGTCCATGATCATACAGAGTATTTTCACTGACCTAAAAATCCTCTGTGCTCCATCTGTTCATCCCTCCCTCCCTCCTGCAGCCTCTGATCCTTTTACTGGCTCCATACTTTTGCCTTTTCCAGAATATCATATCATTGGAATCATAGGGTTTGTGGCCTTTTCAGATTGACGTCTTTCATGTAGTAATATGCATTTAAGTTTCCCCCTTGGCTTTCATGGCTTGATAGCTCATTTCTTTTTTAGTACTGAATAATATATTCCACTGTCTGGATATACCACAGTTTATCCATTGCCCTACTGAAAGGTATCTATCTGGGTTGCTTCCAAATTGTGGCAAGTATGAATAATGCTGTTGTGAACCTCCATGTGTAGAGTTTTATGTGACCTAAGTTTTGAACTACTTTGGGCGAGTACCAAGCAGTGCACTTGCTGGATATTGTGGTTAAGAGTGTGTTTTAGTTTTGTAGGAAACCACCAAACTACTGAAGTGGCTGTACCGTTTTGCATTCCTACCAGCAATGAATGAGAGTTTCTGTTGCTCTGCATTCTTGCCCGTGTTTGGCATTGTCAGTGTTCTGGGTTTTGGCCCTTCTAGGAAGGGTAGTGGTATTTCATTGTTGTTTTAATTTGGATTTCCTGATAACCTGTGATGTGGGGCATCTTTTTGTATGCTTATTTGCCATCTGTATGTCTTCCTTTTTGAGGTATGTCTGTCTGTTAAGATCCTTGGCCAGTTTTTAAATTGTGCTGTTTTCTTCTTATTTTAAGAGTTCTTTGTATATTTTGGATAACAGTCCTGCATCAGATATGTCTTTTGCAGTATTTTCTCCCAGTCTGTGCTTGTGTTCTCATTCTGGTAACAGTGTCTTTCATAGAGCAGAAATCCTTAATTTTAATGAAACCTAGTTTTTTTTTAAAGTTTTTATTTAAATTCTAGTTAGTTAACATGTAGTGTAATGTTAGTTTCAGGTGTACAATTTAGTGATTCAACACTTCCGTACAACACCTGGTGCCCATCATAACAAGTGCCCACCTTTATATCTATCACCTAATTTTACCCGTCCTCTCACCCACCTCCCCTTTGGTAACCATCAGTTTGTTCTTAATAATTAAGAGTCTGTTTCTTAGAGCGCCTTGGTGGCTCAGTTGGTTAAGCGTCCAACTTCAGCTCAGGTCATGATCTCACAGTCCGTTGGTTCGAGCCCCACGTCTGGCTCTGTGGTGACACCTCAGAGCCTGGAGCCTGTTTTGGATTCTGTGTCTCCCTCTCTCTCTACCCCTTCCCCACTTGTGCTCTCTCTCCCTCTCTCTCAAATAAACATTAAAAAAAATTTTTTTTTAAAGAGTTCTGTTTCTTGGTCTTTGTCCCCTTTGCTTGTTTGTTTTGTTTCTTAAATTCCACATTGGAGTGAAGTCATACGGTATTTGTCTTTCTCTGATTGATTTCATTTAGCATGATACTCTAGCTTCATCTGTGCTTTTACTAATGGCAAAATTTCGTTATTTTTTGTGACTGAGTAATATTCCATTTTTTAAAAAAAGTTTATCTATTGGGGCACCTGGGTGGCTCAGTCAGTTAAGTGTCCGACTTCGGCTCAGGCCATGATCTCACCGTCTGTGAGTTCGAGTCCCGCGTCAGGCTCTGTGCTGACCAGTTCAGAGCCGGGAGACTGCTTTGGATTCTGTGTCTCCATCTCTGTCTCTCTACTTCCCCCACTTGCACTCTGTATCTCTCTCAAAAAAAAAAAATTTTTTTTTTTAGGTTTACTTATTATTTATTAAGAGAGAGAATCCAAAGCATGCTCTGCCATGTCTTACTCCTGTAAGGAGTCTGACACAGAGCTCAATCCCAAGAACCATGAGATCATGACCTAAGCCAAAATCAAGAGTCAGATGCTTAACTGAGCCACCCAGGCACCCCTGAGGAATATTCCTCGTATGTATATGCTACTTCTTTTTCCATTCATCAGTTTATGGAAACTTCGGCTGTTTCCATAGTTTGGCTGTTGTAGGTAATGCGGCTATAAATATTGGGGTACATGTATCCTTTTGAATCATTATTTTTGTATCATTTGGCTAAATACCTCATAGTGCAATTGCTGGATTATAGGGTAGTTCTATTTTTTAACTTTTTGAGGAACCTCCGTACCGTTTTGCATTGCCACCAACAGTGCAAGAACAGTGTGGTTCCTGTTTATCCACATCCTTGCCAACACCTGTTGTTTCTTGTGTTTTTGGTTTTAGCCATTCTCAAAATAATTTTCATTAAGTGTATTTATTTTGAGAGAGACCATGCACGCACGAGTGCAGGAGAGGCAGAGAGAGGGGAGAGAGAGAATCCCAAGCAGGCACCATGCTGTCAGAGCCTGACATGGGGCTCAAACCCACAAACCGTGAGATGACCTGAGCCAAAATCAAGAGTTGGATGCTTAACTGACTGAGCCACCCAGGCACCACCCCCTTTTAAAAAATATTTATTTATTTAATATTTTTAATAACTTTTATTAAGTTACTTGATTTTAGCCATTCTGAAAGGTGTGAGGTGATATCTCATTGTAGTTTTTATTTCTCTGATGATCAGTGATGTTGAGCATTAATGAAATCCAATTTATCAGTTCTTCCTTTCATGGATGGTTGCCTTTCGTGTCATATTTAAAAAGTCATCACCAAACTCCAGGTCATCTGTATTTGCTTATATGTTATCTTCTAGGAGTTTTATAGTTTTGCTTTTACATTCATGTGTGATCCATTTTGAGTTCACTTTTGTGAAGGGTATAAGGTTTGTGTCTAGAGTCTTTTTTTTTTTTTTTAAAGATTTTATTTTTAAGTCATCTCTGCACCCACTGTGGAACTCGAACTCACAACCTGGAGATCAAGAGCCACATGCTCTTCTGACTGAGCCAGCCAGGCTCCCCTAGGTTCATTTTTTTGTATGTGGATGTTCAGTTGTTCCAGCACTATTTGTTAAAGAGATGTGGCTTTGCTTCATTGTATTGCTTTTGCAAAGATCAGTTGCCTACATGTAGGTGGGTCTGTTTCTGAGCTCTCTGTTTTGTTCCGTTGACCAATACTCTAGGGTCTTGATTACTGACAGTAGCTTTATAGTAAGACTTAAAGTCAAGTAGAGTTAGTCTTCCAGTTTTGTTTTTTTGCTTTAGTATTGTCTATTTTGGTTCTTTTATCTTCCATAGAAACTTTAGAAGAGTTTGTTGATACCCACAAAATAACTTGCTGGGATTTTTTATTGGGATTGCGTTGAATGTATAAGTCACGTTGGGAAGAACTGACACCTTGACATACTGAGTTTTTCTGTCCACAGATGTGGAATATCTCCATTCGGTTCTTTAATTTTGTTCATGAGAGTTTTATAGTTTTCCTCGTATTGTACATATTTGTTAGATTTATACCTAAGTGTTTAATTTTGGGGGGTCTAATATAAGTATTGTGTTTATAATTTCAAATTCAGCTTGTTCTTACTGTTATATAGGAATGCAGTTGACCTCTGTATATTGGCCTTGTGTCCAGCAATCTTGTTATAATCACTTTCTAGATTATTATTTTAGTTTATGTCTTAAGTCTGGATTTATTTGATGAATTCATTTAATGAACTTGTGCATTTTAAAACATAGCCTATTTTGTGTCTGGATATTGATTATGCAGAGACAAGTAAGACATTGTATCTGCCGTTGAGGGGCTTACGGATTGGTTCGGAAGATAGATGTATATACACACAGTTGCAGTGAGGTGTTTCAGTTTCTATATGAGAAGTTTGCAGAGTATAGTGAGGGGATATAAATGAAATTAGTCACTTCTTCCTGAGGGGCTGGGTGGGGGGAAGGGCCAGGAAAGGTTCCATAGAGGAGGTAACCCATGAGCTGAGTCTTGGAAGAGGCAGGTGAACTAGTGGAAGGTGGTTCATGAAGGTCAGGAGGACCAGTGGACTCAAAGGCTTGAAGCTATAATATTGTCTAATATGTCCTGGGAATTGCAAGCAGTTAGATCGTTGAGAAGTAGGCAAGACCTAGCTTATGGTGGACTGCCATTCTAAAGAGCTTGGACTTTTTATCCTTTGGTCATCGGAGCTCTGAGAGATTTAAGTGGTAACATGACCAGGTTTGCATTTGGAAAAATCACTCTCACAGCATGTGAAGGATGGATTATTTGATGCAGATCCAGGTGTGATTCTCAGTGATAGTTATAAGAAAACGATGATGAGGGCTTGAACTAAGGGCCGGTGCCAAGGAGTATGGAAAAGAAGAGGAAGGAAGAGATATTAAAGAAATAGAATCTTTAGCACTTAGTAATTGCTTGGATATGGCGGGAAGGCCAAGTAGTCTAGAATGTTTTCCAGAGATCTGTATTGAGATGGGGATACAGGGGGGAAAGTTACATTGGCAGGAAAGCAGATGAGTTCAGTTTTGGACATGTTGTGGAATGTGTAGGTGTAGAGATAATGCACTAGACACTTGGATATAGAAGTCTTAGGGCTGTAGAGAGCTAGTACATCTTCACAAGAAGATGGGGGAAAGTGGGTGAATCTGAGATCTATTTTAGAAAGAAAATGAGATTAGCTAATGGATTGGATTGGTGGTAGTGGGAAGGGCATGAACATAATTTAGGAGTATGTTGCAGAAATTTATATTCTTAAATGCTTATCTCAGAAAAGAAGAATAAAAATTCTGAGCTAAGATTCCAACTGAAGAAGTTGGAAAAATCAAACTGAGTAAACCCAAAGAAAGCAGAGGGAGAAATTATTTAAAAAAAAAAAAATACATGTAGAAATTACTGAAATGGAAAACAAATTATTTAGACACAGTCTACAAAACCAAATACTGGTTCTTTGAAAACATCAATGCAATACAGCTATGGTAAGATTGGTTAAAAAGAGAAGGCGGCAAACACACAAAAACATTTGTAGTGAAAGAAACATAACTGTAAGTAAGTTAAAAATTGAACAAATCACAAAATAATACTGTGCCAGAAATATTAAAAACCAATTATCAAAGGAGTAATTTCCTAGAGTAACACATCTTACCAAAACCAACTCAGTAGAAATAAAAAACCTAGACTGGCCATCATTAAAACTGTGATGAAGCATTTAAGACAGCTCAACCAGATACAAAACCAAACAAAAACTTGGTGAATTCAGGTGGTCTTTTTGGTCAAGGTCTGTCAAGCTTCTAAGAAAAATAAAAGCTAATTTCTTACATATGTTCTAGAAAATACGTGTCTGCACAGATTCATTTTATGATACTAGGATGACTTCATCCTACCAGTCAAGGAGTGTATATAGTCAGGGAGAGTGTGATCATGGCTGATCATTTTCTTATCTCACTTACAAGTAGATACTGAAAGGTCTGAATAAAATTTAGCAAACATAAATCAGCAATGTAGTTTTAAAAAATCATGATTGATCATATTAAGTTTATCCAAGTGGAAATATGAGTCCGCATGAAAAAAATCAACATAGTTCACGTCAACAGATTAAAGGAAAAAATTTAAGTTGCAGATAAAAGCATTCATTAAAATGTAACACTTGTTTATAATCTGTTTGCATACTTGAAACAGAAGAGTACTTCCTTAACTTGGTGAGGGGTTTCTTTTAGAAACCTTTGACATATACTGTATTTAATAGTGAAGTGTTTCCTTTAAAGGTGGAAATGAGGCCAGGATTTCTACTCTTGCCACTTCTATTCATCATTTCTCTGAAGATTCTAGTCAAAACCGTAAGAAAAATAAATGAAATAGGGGCTGGAAAGAAGAAACAGTTACTAGCTTGTAGTGTGACTGTTTACATAAAATAAGAGAAGCTACAAATAGCCTAATTAGAATTTAAAAGATTTCAGCAATGTGTCTAGAATCACGATCAGTATACCAAAGTCTTTCTTGTGTATACATTAACAACAGAAAATGTAATTTTTAGAAGATACTGTCAGTAATAGCAGCATAAATTAGTATGTTTTTGAGTCAGTCTAACAAGATGCATAAGAGAAAGTTTTTAAAAATTATTGAAAAAGAAAAGTGGACCCAAAAAAATGGAGAGAGAGAGAGAGAGAGAGAGAGACCCTGTTCATAGATTAGGGAACACAGTGTTATAAAGATGTCATTTCTTCCCTAAATTAATAGTCTTTTTGGTGCAATTCCCGTTTACATCTTAACAAGATTTTTCTGGGAACTTAACAGTTGGAACCTAAAATTCATATGGCAGAGTAAAGGGCCAAGAATAGCTAAGACAATTTTGAATAAAAATAAAACGGTAGACTTCTTGTATTAGCAAGATTTCATACAGGTGGGAGATACAGACATGGTGATGGAACGCAAGAAAAAGCCTAGAAACAAACCCACACACATATGGGAGCTTGATGTATATGAGAGACGGCATTACAAATCCATGGGACATCTACGTTCAATATAAAACCATGTTCAGGTAATGGAATTGGACAGTTGACCACCTGTGTAGAAAAGGACTAAACGAGAAACCTAGATTCTGGAATCCCAAATCAATTCCAAGTAGATTAAGAGACACTAAAAGTCAAAAGCGGAACTCTAACCCTGTAGAGGAAAGTAATGATAAAAATCTTTCTGACATGTAAAGATACCCAAATAATACATACATACACATAATCATAAAAGGCAAAGGTTGATACATTTAAATATGTTAAAGTCAAGGACTTACAACTATTGAGGAAATGTAAATCAAACCACAGCGAGATACCACCTCACATCCAGTAGGATGGCTCTAATAAAAAAGGTAATAACAAGTGTGGGTGAGGTTGTGGAGAAATTGTAACACACACGCTACTGGTGAGAATTCAGAGTGGGAGTTGCTTTGGAAAATACCCTGGCAGGTCCGCCAAAGGTTGAACGTGTTACCATATGAGCCAGCAGTGCCGCTCTTAGGGTATATAGGACAGATCCAGCTAAGAGAAGTGGAGACTTATGTCCACACAAGACACATGTATGTTCTTAGCAGCAGCATTCATAATAGATGAAAAGTACAAACAAATGTCTATCAACTGATGAAGAGATAAGCAAAATGTATGAAAAAAATTTTCATACAATGGAATATTTGGGGCAATAAAAAGGAATGAAGTACTGGTATGTGCTACAATGTGGATGAACCTTGAAAACATCATGCTAAGTGAAAGAAGTCAGGTCACCAAAGGCCACGTGTTATGATTCCATTCATTTGAAATGTTTAGAATGGGCAGATACATAGAGACGAAGTTCATTAGTGGTTGCCTTAGGGCTGGAAGGAATAGGAGGTTACTGCTAAAGAGTATGGGGTTTTTTTATGGGATGATGAAAATGTTTGAAAATCAATTATAGCGATCGTTGCCGATCCTGTGAATTGAACTGTATATATTAAATGGCTGAATTGCGTGGTATGTGAATTATATCTCAGTAAAGCTGTTTAAAAAAATCAAGAACCTCTCGTATGGCAAGAATACTGTGACTACATTAAAGAAAAATCCACAAACTTGGAGTAGTTACATACAACATAAAAAATTGGAAAAGACTTAGTATCCAGAATGTAAAAAGAGCTCCTGAACATTAATAAGAAATAGACAAACATCTTAACTAGTAAATGGCAGTTTACCTAGGAAGAACCTAACTGGCTGATGAAGTGAAAAGATGCTCAGTTCAAGGGAGATGCGATTTAAAGTAATGATGAGGTAGCTCAGTCTGTTGAGCGTCCAACTCTTGATTTCGGCTCAGGTCATGATCCCAGGGTCATGGGATTGAGCTCCGCATCTGGTTCTGCACTGAGTGTGGAGCCTGCTTAGGATTCTTTCTCCCTCTCTTCCTCTCCCCCTCTTGCGCTTGCTCTCTCTAAAATAAAAATAATAAAATAAATGATGAGATAACATTCCACATCGGTCCAAATCAGTAAGTTTACTTGAGAATATCAAGTGTTGGTACAAGTGTTGGGAAACTGAGCAAGCCCTTTCATTGCTGGAGGAAGTGTAGACCGGCATGGCTTCTTTGGAGAGCCGTCTGGTGTGACCAGGTCAGGTTGCACATGGGCCTACCCTGTGACCTACTTGTGTCAGAGCCACTCTTGTGCCTGCCGCAGGGCCCTGGCTGAGGCAACCCAAGAAGAATCTCGCTGGGCTCCTCAGTCCAGCCAAACCCAGCTACAGCTGCATATTACACAGCAGATAAATTCAGTAACTAGATCTGCATAGGTGAACAGATAAACTTCCAAAACCGAATGTTGGGTGAAAATAGCAGAAGGATATAGTCAGTATATCATTTTTCACAAGTCTTCGTATGCAATATTAGTAATTGTATGTGATTAGACATATACATGTAGTAAAAGTACACAGAACATACATGGTTGTTGCCTCTGGGGAGAGCACAAAGGATATTACTTTCCATCTTAAAGGATTTTCGTGAGGGCGAACGAATACACAGCCTGCCTTATTGCAAGTGGTTGCTGTCAGTTCTTAGGAGGTGTGGATCCATCTTTTTTGCTCTTAAATTTAAAAGCTGTCACAGATTTTTTTTAGTTGCTTTGTTTAGTGTTGTAGTCTGTTCATGTATATAATTGCTTATGACATGTCAGATTGAGGGGCCAGGGACCAGGGCCATCACAGTGATCAAGACTGGCAAAATTCCTGTTGTCATGGAGCCCAGAAACCAAGGATGAGAGACAACACACAAGTGGAAAATTAATTATACTCTTGACTGGCACTTAACAGTGTGAAGGGACTAACGCAGGGTACTGGGAGGTGAGGGGGGGAAGGGGGGCTGAGGGTGGTCAGGGAAGGCTATTGAGTGGAAACCTGTGTTTTACAAAGAGCAAACGTGGAAAATGTGGGGGGGGGGGGGGGAGGGAGAAACACCTTCATAAAGGACATGTTCAAAAATTCCAGGAAGAATAAGATACTTAGGAATACATTTGGCAAAAAAAGTGTAAATGTATACTTTGAAAACTACAAAACTTCTTGGAATAAATGAGAGAAAATCCAAACGAATGGCAAGGTTCACGGACTGGAAGACAATACTGTTCAGATGGCAGCGTTCCCCAAACTGATCTACAGATTCAGCGCGCAGTCTCCGGCCGAGTCCCTGCTGACTTCCTTGTAGAAAGTGACAAGGTGATCCTAAACAATAGCAAGGCCAGTGTGGCCAGAGCGCGGTGAGGGAGGGAGCAGGGGAAGTGGTGCCACTTCTGGATCATGAAACCCTGTGGGCCACGGAGCTATCACCGATCTCATCCTAGGTCCAGTGGGAAGCCTTTGGAGGGCTCTAAGCAGGGGAGTGGTATAATTAAATATTTATTACGTGCCTCTCTGCCTGTCACTGGGATGGGCATGAGTATGGCAGTGAACGGGACAGAATTGAACAAATAGAAGTCAGCCTTTGGATGGTAGGAAATGAGAGCATCCTCAATTTCTTTTTGTATGTGTTGGCATGTATTTATATCATATTACTGACCTGGTTCCGCATTATCTTAAGTGGCAGTATCAAGTGCTATTATAATAGTGTTTATGGAAGAGTAAGTGTTCATTATAGAATAATTAGATTCAGATGGAAAGAGAAATGCGTATCTTTCAATATCTTACTACTTTGACATAATGACAGTTCACATTTAGTGTTTTTGCCTTCTAGACTTTGGAGTGGATTTATGATCAAACATTTCTCAAGTTCAGTAGTGAGTGACCTCATTACCCCCAACGCCATTTCTTTTATAGTTTCTTTCTTTTTTTTTTTTTTTTTAAGTTTATTTATTTTGAGAGGGAGAGAGAGAGAGAACATGTACGTGCGAGCCGGGAAGAGACAGGGGATGGTGGGGAGAGAGAATCCAAGCAAGCTCTATGCTGTTAGCTGAGCTAGGCTCGAACCCACGAACCACGAGATCATGACCTAAGCTGAAATCAAGAGTTGGACGGTTAACTGACTGAGCCAGCTGGGCACCCCTCACCCCTCAACACCATTAAAGGAAACAACAATGGGGATCATAGGGTTTCTTGGGGTGAGTCAGTCCGTGAGTCTTCTGATTAATCCCTTTTAGGTGGAGCTGATCAGAATAATGTTCAACATCAACCCCCTGGAGAACCTGAAGCTGTACATCAGCAGCCGGCCTCCCCTTGTGGTCTTTATGATCAGTGTCAGCGCCATGGCAATAGCTTTCCTGACCTTGGGCTATTTCTTCAAAATCAAGGAGATTAAGTCACCGGAAATGGCAGAGGTATTGTATATTTTAAGTTTTCCTGTCAGGCTGGCCCGACCTTACCCAGTGGGAGAACACCCTCGCGCTCTCCACACACCTTTCTTTGGTGGGGACATGTTAACCCAGTGAGAAAGAGCAGCATTTATTCACAATCTTTTGTCTTCCCTGTGACTCACTTTGTTAGAAGGTATCTAGTTAGGTAACTGTTGATTTAAATAATGCTATCAGTTTCAGTTAGACTATTTCAGCAATGAAGCGTGTATTTTGGAAAATATATTTGTAAAAATGTTTGTGTCAGGAAGACCAGGAACTAACATATTTGCTGTTATTAAATTAATAATAAGTAATTTAAATTTATCTTAAATTAGCTAATTGCTATTTTTGAAAACTGTAAATATTTGTTATTTTGAAGCCACATGTCATGGAATTTCTTTTAGCTGTACCGATAGCTTTTTCACTGCCAAAGAAGGGATGCTAAAGAAATAGAATACCTGGGTCTTATTTCCAAATATATTTGTCTTTTTTATTAGGCCGAATTTCAGTTATCTACAAACTTGCTTTCTAGATTTTTATGTTGTGGTCAGTTTAAATACATTATTAGGGTATTGCTCTTTAATCCTTAATCTAGGCATATAATAGTTTGAACACTCATAATACAGATCTTAAAAGGTGTATTTTTGCAAATACAAAGAAAACAATACAAAATTAACAATTCTTAACAGAAGTGAATGATAATGTACCTATTAATAAATATATTTTACATGTTAGGAATAATGCTGAATTAATGATACGGTGAATTTACTGGCGGATAAAGTTTCTTTTAGGACAAATGAGTACCTGTCATCGTAGATTCCCGGAGTTCCTTCTCGTACCCTTTTTCTTCTTGGGTGTGTTCCTAGGTGGGAGTAGGAGCGGGAGTGGGGGTTGAGACTGCAGCGTTGCCTCATTTTGTGTGCCTCGTGACTAAGAGGAGGGTTCTACCCTGTGTAATGGGGATCGTGGCCTTTTCTGCTCTCTGGTATTCTAGATCCTAGAATACCTTGACAGGAAGGGCCACCTTCACAAGTGAACTCTTTCACACAGTTTAGGTAACAAGTTTCAGCTATTTCTACCATGAAACCCTTTCAAAGAGTTTCTAACCAAGAAGACACCTACTGGCTGGCTCCGTTTTCCCTCTTTTCTGACTCTGAATCTTTAAAGGTTGTGCAAATAGGCTGTACTCACATTAGGGCTGAAAATGAATATTCTAGTCAGAGCCAGGGCTCCGCAGCATCCTGGCATTACTTTTCTTCAGAGCCCAAGGCCATGTTGAACACTCAGCCAAGCTAAGTGATTAAGAGGTAGCCTGGATAATTAGTCTTTAATAATCAAAATGGAGCCTGACATTGGCTTTGACCAGCTGTTCAAAATGGACTTGAACTCTGCAGGAGAGCAGTGCCAGGATACTGCAGAACTTTGGTTATGATTAACTTAGTGCTTTTCTTTTCAAATGAGGATCTGAGGAATATGGGAGAAGTTTGGGGCTGTGAATCAAAAAACTTAATCCAGATTGTGCCTTCAGCTGTGGGACTGGAGAGTCCTTAAAGTTGCTCTGGGCCCCAGTTCCCTCACGTCTGGAGTATGAAGGGATGGGACTAGAATGTTCATTTTCAGCTCTAATTTTCAGTTCAATTTCAGCTCAGGTCTCCTGAGTTTGTAGGTTTGGGGAGAATGTAATTTTATACATCGAGTTGCAGTCTTACTAAATACCATGCACTGATCCGCTGATGCTGTAAAGGTACTCACTTGACTGCTCAAGGATTGCTCAGATGGCTTTGTATTTAATGCAGCAAGGAAAAGGTTTTTTGAGAGGTAGCCTCATGAAGGGACGAGAGAGAAAGCCTCAAATCCGCCTCCCTGAAGGAGAGTCAGGGATATCAAATAGCATTTAAAAAAATTTTTTTTGATGTTTATTTATTTCTGAGAGAGAGAGCACGAGTGAGGGAGAGGCAGAGAGAGAGGGAGACACAGAATCCAAAGCCGGCTCCAGGCTCGATGTGGGGCTCGAATTCACAAACTGTGAGATCATGACCTGAGCTGAAGTCGGACGCTCAACCGACTGAACCATCCAGGCGCCCCTCAAGTGGCATTTTTTAATCAGTGGCTAGTGTTAGAGTAATTGGAAGTGTAACTGGGTTTGTCTTCACATTTGGCAACTTTTTGTAGACTAATGTTGCTGGGACAGAGAAGTTCTGTCGGACAGCCTAGGTTAGTTTGTTGTCACTGTTTCAGCCTGAGTTCATCTTTGCATTTCTGTGAAAATTAAAATAGAACCAGGTGGGTACTTTACTAGGTTGGTTTCAGTTTAATCATGACATAATGAGCTGTATGTGTTTTTAAAATTGCTTATGATTTGAATCATCAGTACAGACCGTAAGAGAAGCCTGATAATATCTTTTCTCTTCCTTTCTGAAATTGTTCTGTTTTAAGGTGGTCATGTTCCAAAGTCCATGACAAGGGGGGGAAGTACCACATGAATATTGGTATTGACTACACTTTTGCATTCTACAGAGAGAAAGCAAGATGTATAGAATAGCCCTTTTGAGGAATTATTTTAATGCAGCCGTATTTATTTATTTATTTTTTAAGTTTTATTTATTTAAGTAATCTCTACACCCAACATGGGGCTTGAACTCACAACCCCAAGATCAAGAGTTGCATGCCTTTCCTTCTGACTAAGCCAGCAAGACACCCCACGGCTGCCTAATTTTTAAAAAATAACTAATTGTGGGGCACCTGCTGGCTTAGTTGGTAGAGCGGGTGACTCTTGAGCTTGGGATTGTGAGTTCAGGCCCCACATTGAGTGTAGAGATTACTTAAAAACAAAATCTTAAAAATAATGGATTATTTTTTTGGCTAATTAAATTTGGATGAATGCTTTTAATTTTTAATTTTAATTTTTATTACTTTCATTTAAGCTTTCTTTTCAGGTTTGGTTCTGAAGCTAGATCATTGTCTATAAGTATGTGCTATTTTGGTTTGTTTTCTACACAGTTTCTTGAATAAGTTGGTTTAATCTCCTGGTATATTTAGTATCTCATGCCGGTTAAGGATTCATATTTTAGATTGTGAATATGAGAGTGATTTGGAAACCCCACTGTTACACCAACACAAGAGGCTGATGGCTGTATTGTCATTGCTGTTTTAAATGAGTGACTCAGAAGTGTCATTCCCCCGCAGCCCTGTGACACCACACTGGGGGGTCATCAGGTCGTGGCCAGATGGTGTGGTGGCAGCACTTTCCGACTTTCTCACACTTACTTCCCTCTGTTGCATTTTACTGCAGGATTGGAACACGTTTCTGCTGCGGTTTAACGATTTGGACTTGTGTGTATCCGAGAATGAAACGTTAAAGCACCTCACAAATGACACCACGGCTCCGGAGAGCACAATGACCAGCGGGCAGGCCAGAGCGTCCACACAGTCCCCTCAGGCCCTGGAGGATTCAGGCCCAGTTAACATCTCAGTTGCGATCACCCTAACCCTGGACCCGCTGAAGCCCTTTGGAGGGTACTCCCGCAATGTCACCCATCTGTACTCGACCATTTTAGGGCATCAGATTGGACTTTCAGGTGTGTGAGTGTAGCCATTTTCCTTCCAGATTTTCTTAGGCAACAACTCTTCGAAGGCAGAGTATTAGTAGTATGTGGTCTTTACTCATCAGACTGTTTTTATTTTTGCATGTCTCCCCTTTTCTTGAGTTTGAACTAAATGAAGTCAAGAAGGAACTATTTCTACTACATCTTCACTTAAAGTGTTTGGTATGTAGTAGGCGCTCAATAAAAGCAGCCGAGAAGCAACTTTAAGGCCTCGTTCTGGTTTTAATACTTACAAGCACAAATTTTTATTCAAGTTTTTCATCATGGAGTTTTCAATACATACTATAAATATTGTTAATAGTCTACAAATATAAATATTGTTATAGTCTACAAATTTTTGCATGCCTACATTAGCTCAGCCCTAGCTGCTGAAAAGAACTAGAAAAAGGCTAAGGTCTGATTTTGTCCAGTTGGAATTTTAGGATTATGGAAGAGACAAGGATAACATGAGTTAATATCCATCAGGTACTTACAATAGTTCGTGGCACAAAGGAAATGCTATATTAAGTGCGTGTTAAGTAATGTTAAAAATTAACACCTAGGGGCGCCTGGGTGACTCAGTCAGTTGAGCATCCAACTCTTGATTTTAGCTCCAGGTAGTGATCTCACAGTTGTGAGATCAAGCCCCAAATTGGGTTTTGCGTTGGGTGTGCAGCCTACTTAACATTCTCTCTCTCTCCTCTCCTGCCCCTCTCCCACTTGCGCACCCTCTCTCAAAAAATAAAAAAACATCTACAGAACAGTGAGCACTGCCCTTTGACCAATAGTGTCCTCTGACCATGACAGACTATTAAGTGATTCAGGAGAGTGTTGAGGAAGCAGCGGAAGCTGGGATAATTAGGAAAGGCTTCATTGCAGAGGCCTGGACCTTAGAAGAAGTATCTCTGGTTCTTTGTTACCAAGAGCCTCTTAAAGTCCTCAGGTAGCTTAAAGTGCCTGGCAGCCTCCCGCTGGTTTTACAGGCGAGAGCTGCTCCCGTGGGACTGAGGTGAGGGTGACTTCTGGGCATCAAGTGGGCCTTCCGCTGTGGCATCAGAAGACCTTCATTTTTGTTTAAGCTTCTTTAGCCCTTACCAGTTCCCTGCCCTTCCTTAAGTCCGTTAGACCTTCTGATCCTCAGTCTGCTCCTACGTGAAAGGGGAACATCAGTACTCCTGTGGTCACGTTCACGGGCTAATGGCACGCTTTACGTGAAAGAACACATACAAAAGCAATTTGAAAATGGTACGAGTGCTGTTCACATGCGAAAATGGTGGTGATCATGGCTCACCCAGCCCCCAGCTTTCCAGCTCAGTCACTGTGGGCCCTTGCCTGACATCTCCAGGCGCTGGCAAACAGCGGCCCCTCTCCATTTGCCAAGCTGTGGCTCTACCAGGTGAGCAGGCCTCAGAGCCTGGCTCAGAACCCTTGTTCCTAAAATCCCACAAAGGCAGGTGTGTTTCTTCTGTGGGCTGATAGGGGATTCCTGGGTGGGTTTGATTCTAGGATTCATTGAAATCCCAGAACATAACAAATATATGAGTGTCTTACCTTTGTTTACCAAACACCCCCCCCACCCCGATTTCTCTTTCCTAGGCAGGGAAGCCCACGAGGAGATAAACATTACCTTTACCCTGCCTACAGCCTGGAGTTCGGACGACTGCGCCCTTCACGGTCACTGTGAGCAGGTGGTGTTCACAGCCTGCATGACCCTCACGGCCAACCCCGGCGTGTTCCCCGTCACCGTGTAAGTGGCTTCCTGGGCCCAGTGGTTGCGTGTCACGAGCTCCATGTACCAGAGTATGACTGGGGCACTTTAGCAGCAGACTCTCAGGGTGGCTTCCAGTCAATTACTCTGTAGGACTGTCACAGCCAGACGTGGCTGAAGGATTATTTAAGTTGACTTTGGAATCTTACAGGTAGAACTTCTGCATAGAGGTATTAAAGAGCGAGTGAGTCCTTCCGCAGGTGGTAAAAGCATCTGGTTTTTGTTCCATGTTCTTAGGCTGCCTTTCCCGTTGGTGGAAGCATGTCACAGAAAAGATAAGTAAGAGCTGATCCTGTGACCGGAATGACATAACGAAGCTTCCCGAAACGTGAAGTTTTGGTCTCCGTTATTCAGAAGGAGTTATTTTTTAAATCGAGAGCATAAATGAATCTTATTTTCTGTGAAATAGTTTCTGTTGGTGAAATTTCTGCTTCGAATTTTTTGCGTGGCTATCAGTGTTACCACTTGGTCTTTTAAGGTTTTGGGGGTTTTTTTGCCTCTCCTTTCTCTGTGAAGGATACAATGATCTATAGATACATAAAATACATAAGACGTAGCCTATTTAAAAGAATTCTGTGATGAACCCTTTTTTAAATAAGAATAGTTATCCTGTGATTTATCTATTTGAGACATTTGGAGATTGTAGGACAAGAGCAGGTAAGTTAAACATTTGCTATTGGCTGTGTATAACCAATTATGTATAATATAATGGAGTCGTCTGTGCATAAAACTTCCAGTTGTGACTAAGAATTTAGATAATTTGAGAAACTGGGCTTAAAAAGAGCAAGTGTCTCTTTGGCTACGTTGTATGCGAGAGAACCGTGTTGACTGACCTGTGGAGGCAAAGGTCTTAACAACCGGTCTCGTGAATGTGACACGCCGATTTCTTATTCTGTTACGTGTTTAATAATTTTTTAGAAATCTGTGAACGAAAAACATCATGTGATTTTCCTTAAATGTATGTCTCTTATCTCTCCTTTCCACGCATGTGGCTGTGCTCAGTATTGTGCCAGGGCTGCGGGGGAGACACGAGGAGCCGTCTCAGGCCACTGAGCACATGTCTTTGCCACTCTTCCCCTGCAGGCAGCCACCGCACTGTGTTCCTGACACATACAGCAATGCCACGCTCTGGTACAAGATCTTCACGACTGCCAGAGATGCCAACACAAAATACGCTCAAGATTACAATCCTTTCTGGTGTTACAAGGGGGCCATTGGAAAAGTCTATCATGCTTTAAATCCCAAGCTTACAGTTATTGTTCCGGATGTAAGTGAGAAAAGTAGTGTGTGTGTCCCTGCGTCTGAGAACTATTAGTGTAGGCCCTCTTTACCTCGGTGGGCTAGCTTAGCTCATGCCATTCTAGATTTCCAGCTGGGTCGGGAGACTCGAGACTTGGGGAAATAGGCCACCTTTTTAGCTAACCAGCCCTGCATTTGTTGCTCATTTTCTGTGCTGCTCGGCTGCAGTCGTTGAGCAGCTGTCGTGTGCCCAACCCATGGGGGTGACGAGAGGTGCTTATACCGTCTGCTCAGTCACACCGCCACTCAGAATATTTGGTTAGCGTCAATTTGAGCAAAATAAATAAGTTTGGAATTTAGAAAGGTAGAAGTAAATAGGAGGAGCTGAGTCTTTGGCCAGATATGGAGAGCTGGAGAGGATCTTACTTAATAAGGAGGAAGACCAGTGGATCTGGACCAGTGGATGGGAGGCTCATTTAGCCTCCTGCTTAGACTTGAACCTGCTTTTAACAGACTGCACGGATTATTGTAAACGCCCTTACTTTTGTTCTGGTCACTGTATGTCAGGTGGGTTTCTTTTCTCTTTGCCTGGTCCTTTTCTCTTACATCTCATTTTATCAAGTTGTAGAAGTTGGTGGGCTGGGTCCTGCAAGGAGTCACCAATGGAGATCAGGCTGGATGCTGGGCAGAGGCCAGGTTCCAGAAAGACCTTTATGCCTTGCTGAGGGAAACTGTAGGGTCTTTGTGAAGCAGTGTGTTAGGAAGGCTGGTCTCCCACCTGATGATGTGTTTATGCGATGGAGCCCAAGGCTTGATGTTTCAAGGCCTGGAGACGTGTGAAGGAAAAGGGAGGGAAGCATGGCTGGGACGCGGCAGCTGGCAGGCCTGGTGACTGACTGCACGTGGGAGGTCAGAGAGGAGTGAATCAGGGACTTGAAAAGTGGGAGAAAGGCAGAGGAATGAAGCTGCCCAAGGGGAGAAGCCTTCCTGGTGGGGGAGTGACAAGGAATTAGGAACACAGTCTTGGGCTGTCAGCCATGTGACCTGAGGGCAGTCAGAGGACTCAAGAGAAGGGTCTGGATTAAGGCCTCTGGTCTCTGGGAACTTCAGGGGTGGGGGGAAATGGGGACAGGGCATTCTTGAGTTCCTGGGCAGTATAGGAGTGCAGAAGCCAGGGCAGGGGGCTGCCTTAGGAAGGAGTGGGTGGTTCCAGGAATACCATCTTTACTTAGACCCAGCTTTAATAGTTTAGAAGAGAAAAAGAGAAACCTTGTTTCAGTTTGAGAATTAAAGTTTAGGCGAGTCAGGAGGTTATGAACCCTGTTTCCTGAAACCCAGCATTAAAATCTTCCAGTAACTCAGTGCAGATGTTTCTGGTTTATTCTCTTCATTTAGGATGACCGTTCATTAATAAATTTGCATCTCATGCACACCAGTTACTTCCTCTTCGTGATGGTGATAACAATGTTTTGCTATGCGGTTATCAAAGGCAGACCCAGCAAATTGCGTCAGAGCAATCCTGACTTTTGTCCTGAGAAGGTGAGCAGTGGGTGGGGTCTGGCCGAGATTTTGCTGGAGATCTCTGCAGACAGGAAGTCCCCACTTAGTCCCCGTTCCATTTATTATGGATGGCACCTTTCCACCAGAGAAATTAGTTACTGTCTTTTTTTTTTTTTTTTTTTTTATGTTTGTTTCTTTTTGAGAGAGAGACACATACAGACTGCAAGCAGGGGAGGGGCAGAGAGAGAGGGAGACACAGGATCTGAAACAGACTCCAGGCTCCAAGCTTTCAGCACAGAGCCCAACATAGGGCTCAAACTCACTAGTTCGATTAGTGAGACTCGTTCCTGTCTTTTTATTAGATGTAGTCTACTCTCAGCCTAAATGATGATTTTGGATTTTCAGTCGTATACCCAAGCCTTAGCTGGCAAAAGGTACTGATTGAGAATTGTTCTCAAAGTCCTACTGGAGAGCAGCCGACCCCGAAGGGCTGTTTCCTCTCGGTTTCTATCGGCTTGAGAAATCCTCTCCTAGAATGCTGATCAGGGTTTGAAAACTGTTAACTCTGTCTCAGCATGGTGGTTCCACTAGATCAGCTACTTCCTGCAACGGACTTTGAGATTTCTCTTCATTCTCTGCCAAGTGACATTGTTTTCTTAGGGATTTAGTAATTCCCCTGCCTGATCGATGCATTCCGTGTGGCTCCCTGGTGTTTGGTTGGGGACCCGAACTCAGTAAGAGTACTGGGCGGGGCTGAGTTACCTGGGCTTTACCGTGTGACCGGATTGCTCCTCCTCTTCTTTTCTAGGTGGCTTTGGCTGATGCCTAATCCCACAACTGCCCGTTTTCTAAGAGAGACTGAGAGAACCATAATCATTGCCTGCTGAACCCAGCCTGGGCCTGGACACTCTGTGAATATATTATCTTGCAATGTTGGGTTATTCCAGCCAAAGACATTTCAAGTGCCTGTAACTGATTTGTATATATTTATAAAAATCTATTCCGAAATTGGTCCAATGATGCACGTGCTTCACACTGGGTGCAGCGGGAACCCTTCAGCCTCACCTGTGGACTTGGGATGGTTCTGCGTAGCGCCAGAGAGGAGCGTGATCTTACTGCTGGGGAGCAGACCATGCCGTCTTTGCCAAGGTCACAGGGGCATTTCATTGCTGGTGGGGTTGAGGTTTGCTTTGGTTCTTGTTTCAGCCCGATATGTACAGAACGTTCCAAACAGTCTGCACCTTCGATATGATACTGCATTTCCAAAGCCACCAATCCATTTTGTGGATTTTATGTGTCTGTGGCTTAATAATCATGGTAACAACAATAATACCTTTTTCTCCATTTTGCTTGCAAGGAAACATACCTATCTTTCTTAGTTTTTTTGTTCTGTTTGTTTTTTTTTCTTTGAAGAACAAGTAAAATAGTCACATTTTAATACTACTCTAGTTAGGACAGACTTGTGCTTTTATCTTGAGTAAAGAGTTAAATATTTAAAAATCACCTACATGGTAAAGATCTAAGTTTCATTTTCCACATGGATGGTGAGGAACCTGGTCTTGTTTGAGTTGAGTTGGCACAGAATGTGCCACTGTCCTTTTCTTCTCTGTTGTCCCTTCCCTCCTTTATAAAAGTTAAAGCAGTGTCCTCACTCAAAAGAGCTTAAAAATTAAGTAAATGGCTCTAGAGTAGAAATTAGCTGTTCTGTTTTCTGGAGTGCAGCTGGCAGTATAGAAAGAGAGACAGATGATTCAGTCTCATAGTTGTAAAAGAGCTTCTTCTTTGAAGAGGGAGTGGATTTTTTTTCTTCTTTTTACTTTTTGCATATGTTTTTATGCAGTGAACATATCTTCAGAAGGAAAATGGCAGCTCGTAGATCAGTAACGTGGAAACAATGCCTGTGAAATTTGAGGAAAGGACTTCTGATTTGCCACGTATCAGGAAAACCCAAAGCATTTTTCTTTCCTGTGGCATTTGGATGATCTAAATCTTTTATCCCTTTTTCTTTCTGCTCCATATTTATGTTTTAAAAAATTGTGTTACTTTTTCTAGTCCTTTGTTGTTTCTTGTCTTCTTACGGTTTTTCCTTAATAGCTCTTTGCCTTAATAAGTCCTTGTCATTACTGACTTCTGTGTTCTCCTGAGCAACATTATGTAGCAGAAGGGCAATTAAAACCTTAGACGTGACTCGCAGCACTTTTTCCCCTGAACTTCAGGTCTGTAGTCTGTTCCCAATTAGAATTAGTCCTGCAGTCTGAAATAATTGGCCTAGAACATTTGATCCCAGGCATTCTTGAATGGAAAACAATTGGTGGGCTCTTACTGAAGATTATTAAAATAATCACTGTAGTAACTTAATATGTTAATATCCCTTTTTTTTTTCCTTTTAGTACATTTCAAGTGTAGTGATCATACTTGTCTATCCAGTTTTTTTTTTTATGAGTTGCTTACATGATGCATGGCTAACCTGGTCCTTTAGTTTTCTCTTTAGAGACTTGGAGACTTTTATGAGACAAGATTGAGAAAGAGCCATTTGGCTTGGCCTTTAGAAACATCAGTATCATTAAGACCAACAGATTTTAGGTTAAGCTGCTACTGAATTGATAAAATCCCCATGACGTTGAGTTACAGGGATAGATTTATAACTGGCAGGGTAACATAAAAGGAGAAAGACAGGTGGAAAACGTCAGTTTCACTGGTTTGTTCAGTCCAGCTTGTTGCTAATGTTAATTACACTTGTTTTAATAACAGGGAATGGCTGGAATCTCTAGCCAGGGGAGGAAGGACTCTGTTAGGCATGAGGGAAGGAAGTGCCAAAAATGCCTGGACAGTATGACTTGTCCATGAGGCCAGGACACACACTTAAAAAATCCAGCATTTACTCTAGCAGGTAATTCTCCAAGATCTTCTAGAAACCTAGAGTCAGTCAGGCGTATAAAAAGAAAGCGGGGAAGAGGAGAGGCCATGGGCCTGGGTGAAGAGGTCTAGGAACCGGAGAGACTTTCATGGAATCTCAGGAAGTCCAGAGTCCTGTTAACATCTGGGCACTTGGAGACAAGGCCCAGTCCTCTGCTGCGTCTTGCTGGGGGACCCTCAGGATTAGAAGAGCGTCCCACACAGGGCCCACAGGCCATTCTGAGTGACCCCGCACGGGAGCACTGGCGCGTCCTCAGGCATCTTGGACTGGAGGTCCAATTAAAGGTTAGCAACTTACTATTAAATGGTTGTTTCAGATCATATTGATCTCTTTCCTTTTTCCTTTTGTGCTTTCACTGTATGACTTGAATCAGTTTTGATTCTATTTGTAAGTTTTTCTCGTCACTAGGAGCCTGCCGTTTCGGTTGCATTTTCTTTGGCAGTCTGTAGGGATTCAGTATCCTGGTTTTCCACCCTCCTGCAGGCGCTGTGGGCTTAGAAGGGCCGGCGGACCCATCTCACTTACCTTGCTGCATGATGGTCAGTAGCTGATCTGTTACGGCATTTACTCCCAGATTCATTTTCTGTGTTTGAAATATGTGCATATGTGCTTTACAGAATAAAACATCTGAGTTTATTTGCCGTGTCTCTGTTTTTCTCCCATCTGATGGGTGTTTTCTAAGGGAAGAACATATGTGATCAGTTACTGGGGGTGTTTTGCAACCTGTTTTCTCCATGTGTCGCTCATCGTCAGGATGCGGGGTGGGCCGCGTCTCCTACTAAGCTGGCCTCAGCGAACATACAGGTCTTCTCCCTGAGAGTACAAAACCTCTTTGACGGCCCTGGAAGACCAGCAGGTGCCCACAGACTTAACCCAAATCCTGCCCAGAAGTGAGTAAACTAAGCAATGGAGACCACTGCGGAGCATGTGAGTAGACGTGGGGATGTGAAGACGCCCTTCTCAGTTACATAAGCCCTTCACGTGTACTTGGCCTGAGTCACCGCCAGAAGCAGACGCCAGCCGCTCTGCCTTCTCCTGTCACAGAGCTCCCGCATGTGCCAGACGCCCTGTGCCAGGACGGCGCATCCCCTACAGTTATTTGTGGAGCAGCTTATCAAGGGAGATCGTGTTGGCTAACATGAATTCTTCTCTTCCCCGATGGGCGGAGGCTCTGTGGACCTCCCCTCCCTTCCCGGCAGGCTCCAGGGTCACAGAGGCCAGTCTCTAGGCACTCTTGGGGCCAGGACCGTGTTGAACAGGATGCCTCAACAGTCCCATTTGTTTCTACCTCTTCGCCTCTCCTGCCTCGTCTCTCTCACAGGCCGCGCTTCGTGCCCCTCACTGCTCTCCCCCTGCACTCTTAGATGGCATGTCCTGCTTCATCACGTGTGAACAAGAGTCCTTGGTCAGTAAGAGCTCCCATCTTCCTTCTGTCCGCTCCGTGTAAAATCTGACCTGTGCTGAGGCCTCGAGTCAAGTTGCTATTTTATTCCCTGGCAGGCACGCTGCCCCTGAAGCCACTCAGACTCACAGACCAGCAAAGGAGCGCAGAAAAGATCAGAATGAACGCAAAGACCAGAGGAGCGGTGTGGAGTCCGGTCAAGGTCTTCGTGAACTTGCCCAAACTTCTCTCTTCATCTGAGAGAGCCTTTTTCTCCTTCTCCTTCTTCTTCTTCTTCTTCTTCTTCTTCTTCTTCTTCTTCTTCTTCTTCTTCTTCTTCTTCTTCTTCTCCTCCTCCTCCTCCTCCTCCTCCTCCTCCTCGTCCTCGTCCTCGTCCTGAACTAGGGTGGTTTGACCACTGTGAGAATAGATGCAAGTGTGTGGACTGTGTCCAGGGGAAGAGGGGATCGACTCGTGGCATCACTCAGTAACAAATCTTTCTCGGGTTCTCCTAAGTGTCCTCACTGTTCTGGGAGCTGAAGGTGCTGTACAAGACTGGTCTTTTCGGCCCTTCCTTGTAGCTGGGGAGACAGTGCACGAAAAAGTGTAATCTAATGGCAGACAGTGATGAGATCAAGAGGGTTGCAGGGCCGAGGATGATGGCTCTTCGGGGGGGCCCCAGATGGCATCTTGGAATAGCTGCGGTTTGCATGCACCCGGGAATGGGAGCAGGGGTTGGGGTGGGGTGGGAGCGTTGGATGCAGAGGGCGGAGCTGCGACCCCGGCGCTCAGGGACCCCGGGCTCATTGCCGCGTGGAGAATGGGGGCCCGTTGGGGATTTGTCCACCTCCCGAGGACAGGGTTCCCCCAGGCTGCTGCTACGGTGGCCCCGTGGGGCTGGTGTGCCAGAGGCCGTGCAGGGAGATGCCGCACCCCTGGCTGGTCCAGGAACTGAGGTCCGGCGTGGCAGCAATGAGCCCCGGCTCCAATTCCCACATGCCCTGCAGCTTTGGCCAAGTGGCTTAACCTCTCTGTGCCCCAGTTTCCTCATCCGTAAAGTAAGGATGATGGCACTCACTTGAATGCAGTGAGAATTCGTCAAATTAATACCAAATGCTTATTTTTAAAAAAAAAATTTTTAGTGTTTATTCATTTTCTGAGAGAGAGAAGGAGCATGAGTTGGGGGAGGGGCAGAGAGAGAGGGAGACAGAATCTGAAGCAGGTACAGGCTCCGAGCTGTCAGCACAGAGCCAGACCCGGCGCTTGAACGCACGGACCTCTAGATCATGACCTGAGTGAAGTCGGATGCCCAACCGACTGAGCCACCCAGGCGCCCCAATGCCAAGTGCTTAGAACAGTGTCCAGCACTCTGTGAATGTGTGTTCCGACGAAGTGGGGAGGGCGGGTGTGCAAGAGTTGGGCTGGTGGGTCACCTCTGGCTACCTGGGGGTAGAGGAGAACTGGGTTTGGCTTCTCTGGGCCGTGGGGCTGCCTGTGCCCTGGCTTCTCACTTTTCAAGGATGAGAATGGATGCCCGGAAGGAAGTTACGTAATTGAAACAAACATCATGAAGTGATCGTTGCCCCCGCCACGAGTGACACACACCAATATTTTTAAATTTTAGTTTCTTCTATTTAATTTAAAAACTGAGCTTGACCACTAAATTGATTACACGGCCAACTAATGGAAAGCAGACTGCAGTTTCAAAACCACCGACCCTGGATAATTTATGAGAGACCTCACAGCTGAGAGATTTCAGGGTCTGAACTCCAGGATTCTAGCTATCAAGAATTCGTTTTGTCATTTTGAGAATGCCTTACAATCTCTCTGCCTCTCAGAATTTGGGAGCCTGACCACTTGAAATCACATTGGCCACACCTTCATTTTAATGATGAAGTAGCCCTTAATCTTTAAAAAAAGTCATAAAAAAGAAGACAGACACACAGAAGGGGCTAGGGAAGATGCTTCGAGTTCAAACCCGTGTGCCTTTCAGACATGATCCCTCTGCCCTTTCATCTCCAGCCTGGCCACTGGATCACATCCTGAATCTGGAAGACTCCGTCTTCGGTCCGTGTCCTTCAGCCGAATCTGGTTGTCTACCCTGCACCACATCCATGCCCGTGTGGCTGGTTCACATGCCTCATCCACGTAGAAGCTGGGGAATCCACCTGTCCCTGACACGGGGGTACCTACTCGGCACACGTGATGAACACTGCAGCGGTCTGCCAGCTGGAAGGGCACCCCTCCCCTTCCCTCTTGTCCAGGGCGCCCGTTCCAGGCTCTGCCTGGCTGCTTTCCTGCTCTAGCACCACCTGGGGGGGCCGCTGGTGCTGGGGCAGCTGCAGGCCACCCGTGGACACACTAAAGAGCAGGACCAAAGTCACACTTAAGGCATCAGGGGCCCCTTGGCTTTCCGAGCTAGGGCCCCTTGGCCCCTAGCACATTGAGCTCAACCTGATGAGGCCTAATCTTTTCTTTTTATAGATTTTACTATCCTGAAAAGACAATATCATTTACCAACATGTAATTAAAAATAAAAAGGGGGCACCTGGGTGGCGCAGTCAGTGGAGTGTCCAACTTCAGCTCAGGTTATGATCTCACGGTTTGTGAGTTCGAGCCCCGCGTCGGGCTCTGGGCTGACAGCTCAGAGCCTGGAACCTGCTTTGGATTCTGTGTCTCCCTCTCTCTCCCTGCTCCTCCCTCGCTTGCGTGCTCTCTCCGTCTCAAAAATAAACATAAAAAAAATTTTTTTTAATAAAAATAAAAAAAATAGAGGATGGGGTGTCTGGGTGGCTCAGTTGGGTGAGCATCTGATTCTTGGCTTTGGCTGAGGTCATGATTTCGTGGTTTTGTGGGTTCAAACCCTGCGTCCGGCTCTGCTGGCAGTGCAGAGCCTGCTTGGGATTCTCTCTCTCTCTCTCTCTCTTTCTCTCCCTCTCTGCCTCTCCCCTGTTTCTCTCTCTCTCTCTCTCTCTCTCTTTCTCTGTCTCTCTCGAAATAAATCAACATTAAAAAAATAGAGGACTAACTGAAATATAAATAGAAGGAAAGCAACATGTAATGAACTCAGCTGCATCTTAAGTAAAGGCCTGGGTACAACCTTTTGTTTTTCTTTTTTAAGAAAAAAAAATGTTTAATGCTTATTCTTGAGAGAGAGATAGCAAGTGGGGGAGGGCAGAAGGAGAGGGAGACACAGAATCCGAAGCAGGCTCCAGGCTCCAAGCTGTCTGCACAGAGCCCAACCCAAGGCTCGAACTCACGAACTGCGAGATAATGAAGTCTGATGCTTAACTGACTGGACCACCCACGTGCCCCTGGGCACAACCTTGAAGTGATGACAATGGGATTAGATCCTGTACCCGTGAGAGGATTTCTGTGAGCGGGACAGCCCCGCACAGAGTGACAGGTGAGGTTTGGCTGCCACTCCGACCCCGGCAGGACTGCAGGAGATGGGATTCCTGTTAAGTTTCCCAAAACAACAAGGTACACTCTTCCCTCCATTTACTTGGGATCCTAGAAAGTATAGTGCATGTCTAAAAAATATTTGTGCAAAATAGGTTCCAGGCTCAAATGATACACATTTTTCGTCTCTACCCGAAGGATGGGTAAGACCCTGGAAGCTTTGTGAAATGTGACAGGTCTTTGTGCTGTCCTGTGGGGGGCCTCCACATGCAAGGAGAGGTCCCCTATTATTGTGATAACCCAGAATCTCTCCTAAACAAAGTTCCCCTAGGGCTGGCATTGCCCTGTTGAAAACCAGGGTCCCGGCATATTCACCCCATGCATTCTGCCCTAGACTGAAAGTTCCCTCGATGCCTCAGCTTTTGGCTTCCTACCAACCCTGGACGCTTACAATGGCTCTCATTCCCCGGCCCCTAGGGTCAAGGTCTACCATCCTGTGATCTAGGGCTCTTCTCAGTTTGCCTGACTGTGGCCCACACTTCAAGATGAGGCCATGAGCTGGAGAGGTACTTCCCTGTCCTTAGTCCGCCAGGAGGAAGGGAGGTTGGTCCAAGGGGACAGTCCTGTGATCTGCAAAGATGTCCATCTGGCACTCGTGAAAGCCAGGGTCCCACTCAAGCAGGCATTGGGACTGGGGAACAAGTGATGTACTTCTTGTCTCCATCCCTCTTCCTGTGTTCACCAGCCCCTCCCTCCCACCCCATACATACTCCCAGTGCACAGAATGCCAGGAGAGCAAGAAAAGAGAATAACTGATCTTTACCCACATTCCGGTATGTACATTTTTGCCATTCTCAGATACAAAAATGATAGCCTGTAGCTCTAAGGTGTAAGAAATTTACCCATAAAGTTGCTGGAGCGCAACAGAAACATGCTGTATATTGGATGGGGTGGGTGGGGGGAGGGTTGGGTGGTTCATGGGGTAGAAGTAATATGAGCAGGAAACAGGTCAGGAATACACCGTGGAAAACCAAGAGTTTGGCTAGAAATGCACCGTCCCTGGAGAGTGGGATATGCAACTTTTCGTGAAAATGATGTTACAGATTTTGGCCTGGGTTGGACACTGAAAAAATGAGATATCAAAAACCTAAGCTAGGCAGGCAGACCAAAGAAAATCTTTGAGGTGGTCTGCCCAGAATTTGCAAGTATTGGCAACAGATGGATGAAGCAAGATGCGTGTGTGTGTGTGTGTGTGTATGTGTGGTTTTTAGATGGGGTCCCTTCAGAGTACATCTTTGTGTGTCTTAAGCCCCAACACTAAGCCTGCAACACGCATGCCTTATTTAGAGCAAATGATCGTGCTTTTCCCTCTGGTAGCCAGTTCTAGTGTCAGCAGTTACTGGTGACCAGGTCATGGACAGATGGTAGCATGTAAGGAGGCAGGAGAACACGGTGGTTAGGAGGTTGGGTTTCGGATTTAGTGCCTAATTAGGATTGTCTGGGTTGCAATTCTGGCACTAACACTTTACTCTTGGAGAGCCTCGGGCAAATTTCACTTATACTCGCTGCCTCCATTTCCTCATCTGTAAAGAGAATGCTTACTAATAGTGTTTCCTTCCTAGGGTTCTTGAGAGAATTCAGTGAATTGAAGTATGTGGAGGCCGTAGGTGATGAATGTGAGCCGTAACTGGGGAGGTCTGGAGTCCGCCTGCTTACTTTATACTCTGTCCATGCAGGAAATATGGTGGGGTTGCAACAGCTCTCGGGGGTCAGTTGGTGCAGACAGGACCAGAGCTGAGCCCGTAAGCCCTGCCTACTGTCCTCTTCACACCCTTCCTACTTTGGTCCCCGGAAATGTTAAAGGTTAATGATCCAATTCCACAGAGCTCTTTTGTCCAGATCCCACTATGTGACATGAGGTTTCTCATGACCTCTCTGATTGGAGATGTGGAGGGCTGGGAGGTCGCCCATCTGTAGTCTTGAGTCCCACTGATAAAGCGGGTACTTTGGGTTGGGGCAAAGGAGTGATACCAGTCTGCAAGGTGCAGTCTGCTGATTATGTATTGAGTTCTGGTCCTGCAAGTTTGGCCCCAAAACCTCTTGACGCCAGACAGGAATCCCGGGTGGAGAGTGTCTGGGACTTCGCAGCCCTGTGGCAGAGACCCCAGCTAGCACAGTGGCATACATACTACCATGGGATCCCAATGCAGAAGTACCCTAGAGACCAGGGGGACTTTATCTCTCACTTCTAGTGGCAGTGAATTTTATTGCACACATTGGATATGAATTTTCTCAGAATATTATGTACGTGTGTGACTATATTACTAAATTCTCTACCTAGTAAAATACACATAAAAATAGAAACACAAAATACAGCAGTTTAAAAATGCCTTGACAATGTGATGACATCATAGTGTCCATTAGCTAATATCTCAAGCCACCTAAGGGGCTTAGGGTGAGATTCATCACTCGGAATTTGTCAATCTGTATTTCAAACTGTGCTCATTAACTTGGCATTATTTTCTGGATGACTTCTTGTCAGATCTGATTAAAGCATCATTATATTGAGCTCCTAATGGAACTTGGGAAGACCTCCCAGTAGTAGGAGGAGGAATTGCCTCCACCATTATCTGTCATTTGCTTGCACTTGAGTGTTATTCTCAATCAGTAATTTATTTGAAGGAGTCTTTTTAACCCGTTTGTCCGTGTTGTGGGTGTTAGTTTTAAACCAGTTAACAAGTCATGACTCCCCTTGATAGTGTCCATATACATTGCAGCAGCTCTTGATAAGCTGCAAGTGGACGAAGTGTGAGGGTGCTTCCCTCAGGGCAACTGTGTGAGGAACATACACCTCGTGTAGGAGTCTCGACCCCACACGTTGACCCATGCCCATCCAACTGACCATCCAAGGGAGGGTGATGATGTCGGTTTGTATACTTAATCTGAGTGGCGCCTAATTTCAATCTAAAAGTTTTTACACCCTTATGAATTGACTGGTGCCATCCCATTGTCTGAGCTTGTGTACCCCACTCTGGAGATTACTGCCCTGGACTGTGTCGGGACCTGTCAGCAGGCAAACCTAATTCTGAGCCTTCTCTCACCAGTAGAGGGAGATCTGCATGTGAATGGAGAGCTTCACTTAAGGAGGCTGATTCACCCACAGGAGCTGGAGCTGGGAGGGTAGAAGAGTCTGGATCCCAGCTGGATTTCAAGGTGGTCCGGGGCTAAAAGTTTCAGTCATGGCTGAGTGTCTCCGGCAAAGTGTTAGGCAACTATAAAACAGGACAAAATTGACAAAACCAACCATTCCAGGGCTCTGGAAGTTGACCAAAGGCAAGTAGCCAAAAAATTGAGAAGCATCTATTTATGGAAAAACTGAACTTTTGGAAAGAACTGTGGGAGTCTTGCCTGGAGCTGTTTCCATTTCCTTCCCCATCCCCAGCTTGTGCTACCAGGGTGAACATGTCTTTGAATACTGGCAGTTTCACTGTTGGATTTGATTTGGAGGGGAGGGAGAAAAACCCCATGCTCACTGGCATTGTCAGTAAAAGTAGGAAACTCCGTAGGAAATGAAAGGTGAAAACCCACAGCTTTGGTAGCCTGAGGCTGCAGGCCTACTTGGGGCAGGTGGCAGACCAGTGGGCTATCTAGAAATTTGCCAGGGAAATCTCAGAAAAGAGAGAACCAGAGAGGGCTGATCAAGCTTTCCATTACATCCCTGATGGAATGGGAGGTTGTGTTCATACACAGGGGAGACCCCAAGAAGGTTCAAGATCTGTGGTAGAAAGTAAAAGCTGGGAGAGACTTGAAAACAGACTGAATTTTGAATAGGCCCCCCACCTGTCCCCAAGTCCATTGGCCAAGGGTGAAAGCCTCACTGGTGTTTGAGCAGAGCCTGTCATTACCTGACCACTCACTAGACAGACCCAGAGACAATGTATAGGCAGATTTTATTTTACAAAAAATGAAAATATAAATTAAAAAACTGAGCCAAGACATTATGGGTTGTGTACCACGAGGCAGAGAGATTCCAAAGATTGAGTCTAGGCATTTACTAAAAACAAAACAATAACATTCAGGGGGAAAAAAAAATCAGATATAATATGTTATCTAAAACATCCAGTGTTCAACAAAAAATGGAAAGCAAAATGAGAAATACAGTAGCATTTACAACTATTTAAGTATGCTTAGGTATGAATCTAACAAAGCATATATAAAGCTGATGAAAGAAATTAAAACCAAATAAATGGAGAGGCATACCGTGCTCATGACAGAAAGACTCAAAGAGTCAAGATGTCAATGCTTACCAAACTGATTTAAAGATTTAATGCAATTCCTACCAAAATGCCAGCAAGGATTTGTTTGATAGACATAGGCTTATTCTAAAATGTATAAGGAAAGGCATAGGCCCTCGAATGTCTAGAATAATCTTAGATTAAAGGGGTAGAATCACTATACCCAATATGAACGCTTACTAGACAGCTATGGAAATGAAGATAGCATAGTGCTGATGACAGGACCGACACAGAGATCAGAAGCAGAATAGACAGCCTAGAAATAGACCCACACAAGTAGGTCCATTGGATTTTTTTAAACAAAGGTGCAAAAACCAATTTAGCGAAGGAAGGATAGTACTTTTAATGGTGCCATAGCAATTGAACAATCATAGAAAAAAAAAATGAACCTTGAGTCTAAGTCCTGCACGTTATGCAAAAATTAATTCAAAATGGATCATGAACTTAAATGTAAAATATAAAGCTATAAAACTTTAGAAAAAAAACATATGAGAAAATCAGGATCTAGGACTAGGCAAAAACTCCTTAGACATGACCCCACAAACAAAATCCATAAAAGGAAAATTTGACCAATTGGACCTCATCGATGTAAAACTCTTGGTGTGTGAAAGACACTGTTAAAAGGATGAAAAGACAAGCTAGAGACTTGGAGAAAATATTTGCAAACGACATATCCAACAAAGAACTACTATCAAGAATATATAAAGAACTCATAAAACTCAACAGTAAACAAGCAAACAAACAAAAAACAGCAATTCAACTAGAAAATGAGCAAAAGACATGAACAGACATTTTGCTGAAGAGATTTCAAATAAACACATAGAAAAATGGTTAATATCTTAAGCCATGAGAGAAATGCAAATTAAAACCACAAGATACCACTGTACACTTATCAGAATTGTGAATGAATAAATGAATGAATGAATGAATTAAATAGTGATAACATCAAATGCTGGTAAGAGCAAAGAGAAACTGAATTACTCATACACTGCTGGTGGGAATGTAAAATTGTACACCTACTCTGGAAAACTGTGGAATTTCTTTTTTTTTTTTTTTTCAAGTTTATTTATTTTGAGAGAGAGAGTGAGCTAGGGAGAGCAGAGAGAGAGAGAGAGGGAGAGAGTCTCAAGCAAGCTCCATGCTAACAGCACAGAGCCCAATGTGGAGCCCAAACTCAGGAACTGTGAAATCATGACCTGAGCCAAAATCAAGAACTGGCTGTTTAACAGACTGAGCCACCCAGGTGTCCCACTTGGGGAATTCTTATGAAGTCAAGTATGCAATTACCATACAACCCAGAAATTGTCCTTTTGGGCATTTATCCCAGAGAAATGAAAATATAGGTTTACACAAAATCCTGTACATGAATGCTCACAGCAGCTTTATTCCTAATAACCCTAAACTAGAAATGACCTTGGATGTTCTTCAATGGGTAAATGATTAATCTGTGTGTCTTACTCTGTGCTGCTATAGCAAATCACCATAGAGTGGGTGGCCTATAAACAGAAATTTATTTCTTACAGTTCTGAAGACTGAGAGGTCCAAGGTCCAGTCTCCAGTACATTTGATGTCTGGGGAGGGTCTGCTTCCAATTTCATGGACAGTAATCTTCTGTGTCCTCACATAGCAGGAGGGACAAATCTCTCTTTTATAAGGGCACTAATCCCATTCTTGAGGGTTCTGCCCTCATGACCAAATCACTTCCCCAAAACCCCACTGTTAAATACCATCATATTGGGGATTGGGTTTCAACATGAATTTTGAGGCAACACAAAAATCCAGTCTATGGCACTGTGGTATATTCATATGATGAAACACTACTCAGTAATAAAAAAGAATGAACTACTAATACATGCAACATTTGAGATAAATCTCAAAGGCATGATGCTAAGTAAAAGAAGCCAGGCTTAAAGGCTCACAGGCTATATACCTGCTCTTATATAACTCTGTTGAAATGACAATTATAGAATTGGAGGACGTTTCTTAATAGTTTCCAGGAATTAAGGATGGAGGGTGGGATGGGTGTGGATATGGCTATAAAAGAACAGAAGGCATCCTTGTGATGGAAGTATTCTGGATTTTCACTACAATGCCAATATCCTGGTGGTGATATTATACTATAGTTCTACAAGATACTGCCACTGAGGAAAACTGGACAAAGGGCTCGTGACATCTCTCTGTATTATTTCTTAAATCCACATGTGAGTCTACAAGTATTTAAAAATATCAATTTTTTAAAAATCTGAGCAAAGACATCAGGCTCCTTCACACTATGGAGGGAGATACATTCCACAGGTTAACTTCAGACAAGTCACTAAAAACAAAACAATAGCAGCAGGAATCCAATCGGAATCCCAAGTTGCACAATATATTATCCAAAGTGTCCAGTTTTCAACAAAAAAGTGTGAAGTGTGTATGCAAACACAATAAAACCCATATCTGGTGAAAAAGCAGCCAATAGAACCTGTCTCTAAGTGGACCCAGATGTTGGATTTAGCAGACAAAGTCTTCAAAGCAGGTATTATAAATACACTCAAAGAATTAAAGGAAAATATAATTGAGGCAAAATATAATTACAACTAAAAAACAGGCAGTCTCAACAAAAACAATGAAAAATATAACAAAGAACCAATCGGAAATTCTCAACTTGAAAGCTGCAATAACTTAGATGAAATATTTACTAGATGATCTTAACAGTAGATTTGAGATGGCAGAAGAATCAGTGAACTTGAACACAGATTATAAAAATGACTCAATCCTGAACACTAGAGAGAATTTTAAAAAAATGAAGAAAAACGAACAGAGCCTCAAGACCTAGGGACAACATCAACCATGCCAACAAAGAGAAATGGCAGTCACAGCAGAAAAAAAGAGAAAGAAAAGGACAGGAAAAATATTTGAAGAAATAATGGCCAAAAACTTTCAAATTTGATAAATATCATTAATTTACAGATCTAAAAATCTTAACAAATCCATGTTAGAACAAAGAGATCCCTACCTACATACATCATGGTTGAACTTGAAAGACAAAGAGCAGGGGTGCCTGGGTGGCTGAGTTGGTTAAGCCTCTGACTTTGGCTTAGGTCATCATCTCTCAGTTTGTGAGTTGGGCCCGTGTTGGGCTCTGTGCTGACAGCTCAGAGCCTGGATTGCTTCAGACTCTGTGTTCCCTCTTTCTCTGCCCCTCCCCTGCTCGTACTCTGTCTCTCTCTCAAAAATTAATAAACATTAAACAAAATTTTTAAAAAGAAAGACAAATAGCAAATCTTGAAAGCAGCAAGAAAAAAAATGACGGGGAAACAACAATGCAATTAACAACTGACTTCTCAACAGCAGGGAGGAAGATGGTGGGGCGGCATATTCAAAGTGCTGAAAGAAAACCGGCCAGCCAAGACTTCTATATGCAGAAAGATTATCTTTCAAACATGAAGTTGAAAGAAAGACAAAGCCTGAGAGAATTCATTGCTAGCAGATTTGCATTATAAGAAATACGAAAAGCTGGGGTGCCTAGATGGCTCAGTCGGTTGATAAATATCAAGATGAAATATCAAGATAAATATCAGGGTGAAAGTCCTGCATCCTGGGACCCCTCTGCAGTCTCAGGGAAACCAGAAAGTTGGTTACCATACGCACAGGGGAATTGTCAGGGTGATGGCACTGTTCTATACGTCACCGAGGTAGTTTATACATGACTCCATGCATTTTGTCAAAACCCATACACAACGAGCTTTGCTGCATGCAAATTTTTTAAAAAATCGGCCAAGATGTCATGAGATCCCAGAATGGAATGCAGATTATGACAAACTACCCTGTGTTACGTATGACAGCACCTCAATGAAGGGGGTGGAGAGGAAAGGAACTGATCTAAGTAATTTTGGAAAAGGATTCTTTGGATACTATAAGACTGAAGACAAAAAAGTACTGTAGGTAAACATTGTATTCTAGGGTAAATTTGTTCTTCATGGAGTACAGTTTGGCGATTCTGAAATGACTTTATTTATATATTTTTGGGAGAGAGAGGGTGCGAGTGAGGGGCAGAGAGAGAGAGAGAGAGAGAGAATCCCAGGAGGGGCAGAGAGAGAGCGAGAGAGAGAAGCAGGGCTCATCCTAAGTGGGGTTCATGGTCACCCAAAGCGGGACTTCAGCTCACCCAGTATGGGACTCAAACGTGAGATAGTGACCTGAGTCAAAGTCAGATCCTTAACAACTGAGCCGCCACCCAGGCGCCCTCTGAAACTACTTTATATATGTACTAGGACTGAACAAATAAGTAATAGATTGTAGATAACGGGAACCAGGTTGCAAATAAGCAAGGGGAAAGGCTACAATAAACCCTGGGCTGGGTTAGAGGCGGAGTCAGTATGGACTCATGTTTACTTTGACACATAAAGATAGGTACGGAAAGAATTACAGATGTGTATATACACATGGGTTAGAAAACGTACATTTATTCCCAAACTCTGTCCGCAGAGAAAGCCTTGAAGTAGACACGCTCTGGTAGCAATAAGCATACCCAGTACCCAGATCTCGGTTCTTTTTTTTTTTTTTTTGTAACTGTTTATTTATTTTTGAGAGAGAGAGGGAGCATGAGCAAGGGAAGGATAGAGAGAGAGAGAGAGGGGACACAGAGGATCTAAAGCAGGCTCTACACTGACAGCAGCTAGCCTGATGTGGGGCTCGAACTCACAAACCGCGAGGTCATGAGCTGAGCTGGAGTCGGACACTTAACCGACTGAGCCACCCAGACACCCATAGATCTTAGTTTCTAAATAACCATTCCCCAGTAAAATAAACCAGGGCTCCTTGGGAAAGTGGCTGATTCTAGTGATCCCTGAGTCCATACTGATGTAAAGACATGGTTGAAATGAAAAAAAGATTTAAAATATTAAAAAATAAATGGTTGAAATGAATAATGGGGGAAAAGCGACAAATCTTCATGTAGAAGAATTCCAAATAATATGTGTAGATGCCCCCTGCCCCCTTCTGGTAGGTGGAGCTTAATAAGGTGGAGCGTGAGGGGCACCTGGGTGGCTCAGTGGTTAAATGTCTGACTTCAGCTCAGGTCATGATCTCACGGTTCATGGGTTCAAGCCCCGAGTCGGGCTCTGTGCTGACAGCTCAGAGCCTGGAGCCTGCTTTGGATCCTGTCTCTCTCTCTCTCTCTCTCTTTCTGTCCCTCCCCCGCTTGTGCTCTGTCTCTCAAAAATAAATAAATGTTAAAAAAAAATAATTAAAAAATAAGGTGGAACATGAATGTGGTTTGGGCTGAGTGATCCACTTCCAAAGAACACAGAAAAAGAAAAACAACAATTTGAAGTGGAGAAATCTGGGGGCATCTGGGTGGCTCAGTTGGTTAAGCATCTGACTTCAGCTCAGGTCATGACCTCACGGTCCGTGAGTTTGAGCCCCATGTCAGGCTCTGTACTGACAGCTCAGAACCTGGAACCTGCTTCAGATTCTGTGTCTCCCTCTCTTTCTGACCCTCCCCCATTCATGCTCTGTCTCTCTGTCTCAAAAATAAATAAACATTAAAGTGGAGAAATCTGGTAGATGCAATCTTAACCAAGTCATTAAGGTTAATCTCACCATTAATGTTATGTTGATATCGTGAGCCCCTAAAATGATGCATTGAGAAGGATATTTCACCTTGTGGATTCTTCCCCCAAACCTATAACCTATTCTAATCATGAGAAAACATCAGAAAAACCCAAATTGATGGGCATGCTGCAGAATACTTGGCCACTATTCTTCAAAATGGTCAAGGTCATAAAAATATGGAAAGACTGAGAAACTGTCACAGATTGGTAGAGACTAAGGGGATGTGAAGATTAAATGTTACTGGTACCCTGGGCAGTGTCCTGGAACAGGAACAGGATATTGACGGACAAGCTGGCGAAACTGGAAGAAATTCTGTAGTCTAGTTAGTGGTATTGTACTAATGAGAACTTAGTTTTGACAACGTAGTTATGTGAGATGTTAATATTTAGAAAAAGCCAACTGAAAGATACATGGTAATTTCACTGTCTTCGAATTTTTTTCTGTAGAGCTAAAATTACTCCAAAGGAAAAAAAATTTTGTTTTGTTTTGTTTTGTTTGTTTAAAGAATGAGAAACACATCTAAGTAATGATATGGAGACAACTCCGTCATAAGTGAGAAAATCAAGGTGCAGAATGGTCGGTGTAGTTTGCTTTCGAATGTTGAGACCTTCTGGAAAGATTCTCCAAAAATAGGCAAGAGAGTTGCATCAAGGGAGGGTCATTGAGTGACCCTCAGGTCAATGGGGTCAGGAGTGGGAGGTTAGGCTTTTTGCTCTGGAACTTTCGTACCTTTCAATATTATACCAAGTGCAAAAAAGAGTAAATTAAGAAATTTACGTAAACTCGTCTTTGGTTAAATGTAGATATGTAAATTCCTTAAATTATCCAGGATTAGGAAAAAAATTATTAACAAAAAAAAATGGAGCTCCCAGAAGCAGCAGCTGACTTGAACTGAGGAGCCAGGATACGTTGCCCTCTGCACGAAAGCTTGCGAGACGGGCCACCCTGAGGCCAAGGGGGCGGCAGGTTTCCACGTTATGGGCACACATGGCAGTCCTCTGTTCCATTCCTCTGTCCCCTCATCCTCGCTCGCGTTTCCCTCCTTAGCAGGTTGGCTTCATTTCGCTTAATGCCACCCTCTCCCTTAGCACTGCCCCTACCCTGTAACATCACATTACATAACGCAGATACTGCATCGGGTACTTGTTCTGGTTAGATTTTGCCGCGTCACAAGCCATCCCAAACTCAGTGAGACAACAATCATTTTATCAAGCTCACGGATCCCGTGGGTCGGGAATTTGAGCAAGGCATAGCAAGCACAGGAACTGTCTCTGCTCCACGATGTCTGGGGTCTCCGTTGGGGGTGACTCCAAGGGCTGCGGGCTAGAATCACCTGTCTGGCACCTGAGACTGATTGGAGCACCTCAGTGTGGCCTTTCCAGCTGGTGTGAGCCTCTTAGAGCGTTTATAGGTGTGTCCTATATGTGCCATTCTCTACCGGTGACGCAGTGACAAGCCCTGCCCCGGTTCAAGGAGAAGGGGAATCACTCCACCTCTCCCTGGGAAGAGGGCCAAGGAATGTGGGCACTGTTTGAAAACCACCATGCTGGGGTGCCTGGGTGGGTCAGCAGGTGAAGCGTGTGACTTCAGCTCAGGTCATGATCTCGTGGTTTGTGAGTTCGAGCCCCAGGTCAGGCTCTGTGCTGACAGCCCAGAGCCTGGAGCCTGCTTCCGATTCTGTGTCTCCCTCTCTCTCTGCCCCTCCCTCTCTGTCTCAAAAATAAATGCTCATGCTCTGTCCCTTTCTGTCTCAAAAATAAATAAATAAACATTAAAAGCAAAAACCCACCATGCTTGTTTATTTTGTCTCCTCTCTATGAGGGCAGGGACTTTCTCCGTTTTGTTTTCCACCCATTGAAGGTACACAAAGAATTGTTGCTGTTGGACGCTGTAGAACGATCATGGTAAGACAAGTGTCACTTTATCCCTAGTGTTAAAAGTTTTCATTAAGGAAACTTTTCAAATGGCGACAGCATCTTCTCAAATGTCTGTGGAGACGACCAGATGGCCCACCCACCTCACCTCTTTTGAATTCACACGCTGTTCCCACAGCCCCCAGTGCTTCCACGCTTGCTACTTCCCAGCACCATGGTCCTCCTGGAAGCTACAAGCTGTCTGAGACACACTCAGACTTGCTGGTGAACGGGTGTGACTTATGCGTCCCCGGGGCCAAAGCGACATTTGCAGGTGCTGAGCGGTCCCCTGGCTTTGCCGTGCCTTCTGGCTCTTCCTGACACTGCCCGCTGCCCATGCCAAACCCTGGAGCCTGACTCCCTAAGACCCCACGAGTTAAAAGAGCTCTGAGACCTTCTGAGCTGAGAATGACCCCTACTATGATGATTCACCTCGACCCCCACATTCTGGCGCCCGCTCTAAGCAGAACAAGAATTTGTCATGTTGGGGACACGCAGGTCTTCCCGGATGACCACACGTTACTCCACATTGTCAATGCCTCTCCGCCACTGTGTATGTGTGCGGTCTTGTTGGGATGGCACATCCAGGCCACTTGCCTTTCTGCCACAGCACCCAGGATGGTCCCTCCACTGGACACTTTCTCTCCCCTCCCCAAGCTGCCAGAGGCCAGGCTTGTGAACTGTGTTGCTGAGGAGTATGTCTGCTGTGGGACCATGCATCTCAAGGGCAGTGACACAGGTGGAGAAGTGTCTAAAAGCCTCTCTGAAAGTAACTCCCAGACGGGACTGCTGAGTAGTTCCTACTATGGAGGCCCTGTCTGTTCTAGAGGTGGGTCTTCATCCTCTCTTTCACCCTGTGGCTTCCCCTCACACCCTCTGGCAACACTCCTGTTGCTTGAGACGTGAACAGGGTCCAGTGTTGCTGCCTGCCACCAGGGAAAGCTGACCCAGGCGCTGTGGCCAGAACCATCAGAGATTGGGCTGTAGATTCGCTGTCGCCCTAGGCTGCTCCGAGCATCTGGTTTCTTAAGGAGGGGCATAAACCCGGAACACGGCTGTGGACGTCTCCCATCAGTACCAGGAGGCCTGCGGCAGGCAACGTCGGGGACCCCCAAGGAGATGGCGGGGCTCCCTCGGCCCTGATCCTCAAGGTCCGGCTGCTGTGCTACCCGCGCACGGAGCAGCCATCGCGGCAGCCGCGGGGCCTCCTTTCTGCTTCCTCTTTGACCCATCGCTGCACTTCCCTGGTTCCCGGCCTTGTGCCTCACGGACCCTCGCCTCCTCCTTCATCTGGGGACTCTCCAACACCCGCACCCACCTCTGTTCTAGAGCCTGCTCACGCCAGCGTAGGCACCCCGCCCCCCTAGTTCAGCCCCGCCCCGCCTCTCCGTTCTAGAGGCTGCGCACACTAGCGTAGGCGTCCCGCCCCTCTGGTTCAGCCCCGCCCCGCCTCACGCCAGCGTAGGCGCCCCGCCCCCCTAGTTCAGCCCCGCCCCGCCTCTCCGATCTGGAGGCTGCGCACACTAGCGTAGGCGCCCCGCCCCTCTAGTTCAGCCCCGCCCCGCCTCCGTTCTAGAGGCTGCGCACGCCAGCGTAGGCGCCCCGCCCCCCGGTTCAGCCCCGCCCCGCCTCCGTTCTAGAGGCTGCGCACACCAGAGTAGGCGCCCCGCCTGCCCGGTTCAGCCCCGCCCCGCGCGGCCTCGGCCGCTTTGGCTCTAACGTGGCTCCTCATTCCGGACGTTCGTGAGCAGGACATCCCGGGCCGTGAAGCTTCAAAGGAAGAGATGAGGAAGGGGAAGCCTGCAAGATACTCACGGGGAAAAGAGGAAAAGAGGAGCACCAGGGGATGGGGGTGAGGGTGCGGGAGTCACGGAGGAAAGGAAAAGTGATAGGCACACTGGGGACCTTTGTCGTTCTTTCCCAGCATTTGAACTTTCTTTCTCTGTGGGACACCTCACCTTAGGAGGCTGGCTGGCCTCTGAGTACGGTGGCTGAAAATGCTTCATGAGGTTGCTAGGGATTGAATTGTGCCTTCCCCCAACGCGCCAACTTCATGTTGAAGGCCTTACCCCCAAGGTGACTGTTATTTGGAGATAGAGCCTAGTAAGGAGGTAATTGAGGTCAAATGAGGTCAAAGGGTGGGGCCCTGATGTGATGGGATTGGTGTCTTTACAAGAAGACACACCGTCTCTCTCTGTCTCCCCTGTCACAAGCATGCACGAAGATGAGGTCATGTGAGGACACAGCAGCATGACCTACGAGGCAGGAAGACAGGTCTCACTAGAATGTGACAGTGTGGCACCCTGAATTTGGACATCTAGCCTCCTGTGAGAGAATAAATGTCTGTTGAAGCCATTATGGTCTATGGTATTTTGTGATGGCAGCCCAAGCTGACTGAGCCAGGGGCACATGACCCAACTTCTCTAGTCAGGTGCACCCATGCGTGTTCCACCGGTCAAGCATCTGATGACAAGACGCTGGGTCTGGCAAATCCTTGTTGGGAAGGGGCGGCCATGGGGGCTGGGATGTCCAGCTCTAGCAGCAGCTTCCAGAATCCAGTACGGGTGGTGTCAGAACTATAGTATCTCGTGTGTCTCCACCAGACCAGTCTGTGGAGTGGTCTTACTATCTGTATAGCTACAAGCCTGGCTCTTTGATCCTTTCTGAGAGTCTGTGAGCCCTTAAAGGAAAGTAAGGCACTTACTGAAGTCTCACATATCACAAGCATTTGTCTTGCTGGAGTTTTACTAAATGACTACGCCAATGTAATGAGCATTCAGACCAAGGAACAGAACATTAATGCCATTCCCCAGGTGCATTCCCTGGGCCTTGTTGCAGTCACTACCATCCTCCTAAAGGTAACTACAGTCCTGACTTTTAAAAACTTATTTTAATGGATGACAAAGAATATATTCTCTTGTGGTGGGCTTTTACTGCTCAACATCATCTTTGTGTGATTTGTAGATGTGGTTGCATGTAAAACAATAGTTCATTCTTTTTCATTGCTGCATAGTATTCCTTTGTGTGAATCGACTACACTTACCTGTTCTGTTGCTGGGCTTTCAGAGATTTCTATTTGGAGTCTATCACAAATAAGGCTGCTATGAATGTTACCATACATATATGTTGTTTAACATACGTAAGCATGTCTTTTACGACCCTGAAATCAAGAGTTGCATGCTCTATTGAGTTCAAGCCCCACATGGGGCATAGAGTTTACTGAAGAAAAAAAAAAAAAAGATTAAAGGGGCACCTGGGAGTCTCAGTTGGTTAAGTGTCTGACTTTGGTTCAGGTCATGATCTCATGGTTTGTGAATTTGAGCCCCACATCAGGCTCTCTGCTGTCAGCTCAGAGCCTGCTTTGGATCCTCTGTCTCCCCCTTCTCTGCCCCTCTCCTGCTCTCTCTCTCTCTCTAAAAAATTAAAAAATATTTTAAAAATAGTAACATTGTGTTTTTGTATTTTAGCCACTCTGGTGGCTGTGTTTATTGGCCATTTGAATATTTCTTGTTTTGAAGGGCTTGTATTTTTGCCTATTTTAAAATTGCATTGTCAATATTTATCTCATTGACTTCTTTATATATTTGAGATAAAGTCATTTGTCAGCTAATGTATTGCAAATATCTTCTCGCACTTTGTGACTTGTGTTTTCATTCTCTTAATGGTGTGGTTTGATAAGAATAAAATTTTAATATTCGTGCAGTTTAATAGATCAATTGTTTCTTCAATGATTGCAGTTTTTGTGTCCTGTTAAGGAATCTTTTCCTAAACCAAACTCAAGAAGATATTCTTTTAGATTTCCTTCTAGAAACTGTGTTTTACCTTCCACATTTAGACATGCGATCTATCTGGAATTGTTTCACGTACGAGATAGGAATCAGGTGTTAATGATGCAAAACCATTTGTGGAATGGACCGAGCTTCCTCACTGAAACGCAGGGTCACCTTTGTCATAAACTCCATCCTGTTCCATTGATCTCTTTGTCTATCCTTGTGTTCATATCACACAACTTTTCCCCCAAATTTTTTTTATTGTGGTAAAATACACATAACATAAAACTTAGCATCTTACCCATTTTGGGGTCTACAGGTACATTCATATTGGTGGGCAGCCATCACTGCCACCCATCCTTTCCAGAATGTTTTTCATCTTCTCACACTGAAATTCTGTACCCATTAACCAATAATTCCCCATTCCCCACACCCCCAAGGCCTCAGTAACCACGATTCTACTTCCTGTCTCTGTGGTTTTGAGGTGAAATCACGCAGAATTTGTCTTTTAGTGATTGGCTTAATTCACTTAGCATAATGTCCTCAAGGTTCACCCACGTTGTAGCATATTTTCTTCCTTTTAATGGAGAAAAATATCCCATTTTATGCACATGCCACAATTTCTTTATCCATTAAGGTGACAACAGACACTTGAGTTAGTTGTATGTAATTTTTTTGCTTTTATATATGTCTATGATACGTTTTAAGTTTTGTGTGCGAGGAAGAGGATTAGATTCATTCTTTTTGTACATGGATATCCCGTGGTCGCAATACCATTTGTTGAAAAGGCTTTCTTTCTCCGTTGAATGCCTTGTCAACCTTGTGAAAATCAATGGAACATAAATATATGGATTTATTTATAGATTCTTAATTCAATTTCTTTTGTCTATAGCTGTGTAGTAAGTTTTGACATTGGAAGGTGTGACCCCTCCAACTTTACCTTTCTTTTTCAAGATTGTGTTGACTTTTCTATGTCACTTGAAGTTCCATATGAGTTTTAGGATCAGTTTGTCCATTTCTGCAAAAAAAAAAAAATCATTTAAAATTTTGATTAGGATTTTATTGAATCTGTAGATATGGAGCATTGCCATCTTAATTTTTTTATGTTTATTTTTGAAACAGAGAGAGACAGAGCATGAGAGAGGGAAGAATAGAGAGAGAGGGAGACACAGAATCCAAAGCAGGCTCCAGGCTCTGAGCTGTCAGTACAGAGCCCGACGCTGGGCTCGAACTCATCAACTGCGAGATCATGACCTGAGCCAAAGTCAGATGCTCAACTGACTGAGCCACCAGGCGCCACTGGAGTATTGCCATCTTAACAATATTAAGTCTTGCAATCCATAAACATGCTATGTCTTTCCATTTCTTTAGAGCTTTAATTGCTTTTAACAATGTTTTATAGTCTTCAGTGCAGAAGTCTTAAAGTACTTAGATACAAATTTAGATACAAATTAGAATTATATTATTTTTGATGCTATTATAAAAGGGATCGCTTTCTTAATTTTAAGACTGTTCATTGCTGGTGTATAAAAATGCAACTGAATTTTTTATATTTATCTTATAGCCTACACAATTTTGCTGAACTCATTTATTTTTTATTTTTTTTTTAATTTTTTTAACGTTTATTTATTTTTGAGACAGGGAGGGACAGAGCATGAACGGGGGAGGGTCAGAGAGAGGGAGACACAGAATCTGAAACAGGCTCTGGGCTCTGAGCGGTCAGCACAGAGCCCGACGTGGGGCTCGAACTCACGGACCGCGAGATCATGACCTGAGCTGAAGTCGGCTGCTTAATCGACTGAGCCACCCAGGCGCCCCTTGCTGAACTCATTTATTAGCTCTAATAAGTTTTTGTAGACTCATTAGGGTTTTCTGTTATATAAGATCATGTCATCTGCAAATGGTTCACTTCCTTTCTAATCTGGAGGTCCTTTATGATTTATTTAATTTATCTCTTCTCATCTAATTGCCCTTGCTTGAACCTCCAGTACAGTAAAACAGAAGTGAATAATGTAGGTGAATAGAAGGTAAAAGCAGGCATCCTTATTTTATTCCTAACCTTAAGAGGAAAGCTTTCAGCCTTTCACTATTAAGTATGATGTTAGCTGTGGGCTTTTACAGATGCCTTTTATCAGATTGGGAAAGTTCCCTTCCATTAGTTCATTGGATGTTTTTATCATGAAAGGGTGTTGGATTTTGTCACATGATTTTTCTGTGTCTACTGAGATGATCTTGTCTCCCCTCCACCACCTGCCCCACCCCCATTTGAAAAATTAATATGGTATATTACATAGACTGATGCTTAAAAGTTTTTTTTAAGATTTTTAAATTGTTTATTATTTTAAAACATGTTTATTGATTTATTTTGAGAGAGAGAAAGAGACTGAGCAAGGGAGGGACAGAGAGAGAGGGAGATAGAGAAGCCCAAGCAGGTCCTGTGCTGTCAGTGCTCAAATTCACAAACCATGAGTTCATGACCTGAGTCGATACCAAGAGTTGGATGCTTAACTGACTGAGGCACCCAGGCATCCCTAGATTGATTTTTGTATGTCAAACTAATCTTGCATTCTTGGGATAAATCCCATTTAGTTGTGTTTTATAACTATTTTTATATATTGCTGGATTCAGTTAGCCAGTATTGTATTGAGAATTTTTGCATCTATATTCATGAGGGGCTATAGTTTTCTTTTCTTCTGATATCTTTTTTTTTGGTATGAGGGTAAAAATGAGTCAGGAATGTGTTAGGTAGTGTGCTATTTCAATTTTTTAAAAGTGTTTGAGAAGTATTGGTATTAATTCTACTATAAATGATTGGTAGCCTTCATCAGTGAAACCATCATCTGGTCCTGAGTTTTTCTTTGTTGAAACTTTTTTTGATTACTAACTATATCTCTTTAATTGGTATATTGGGATTTTGGTAGTTTGTGGGCTTCTGGAATTTGTCCATTTCATCCAGGTTTTCTAAATTTCTAGCATTTATAGTATTCTCTTCTAATCTTTTTTTAAAAAAATTTTAATGTTTATTCATTTGAGAGAGAGAGAGTGTGTGTGAGCAGGGGAGGGGCAGAGAGAGAGGGAGACACAGAATCCAAAGCAGGCTCCAAGCTCTGAGCTGTCAGCAGGGGCTGGAACTCACGAACCATGAGATCATGACCTGAGCCAAAGTTGGATGCTTAACCAACTCAGCCACCCGGGCGCCTCTATGATCTTTTTTAAAAAATGTATGGTCTTCAGTTTATCAGAAATATAATCCAGCAAAGGAAGCAGAGACAAAACATGACATAAAGTGACTTGCCCACTCTGGTTACACAGGGGCAGCGGCAGGGCTGATAACAGGACGCTTACCTCCTCTGCCATCTCTACAATCATCTGTATTTTTGTCAGAAATGGAAAGTTGGAGTGCCACTCACTGGGGGGATAGGACCATCTCACAGACTGGCTTCTTGTTGCCTTTGCTCAAGTAAGCTCCGTGGGTCCTATCTCCTGCTTCCACACTCACAGACACCCCCTCCCTCCCCCACCCTGCCGTTCCTCCATTTAATCACACACATCTCAGTGAGAGCTCTAGGGCTTTGTTACACATGAAGCTGACCACTAAGGAGCCCCTTCTCCCATCTTTCTTCTCCACCCTCTTCCTCTCCACCCATCCACCACCACCCCCGGCACCCCCAGGCAGCTCACTAGGCCATTAAGGAAGAGGAATCAGAGGAGAGTGAAAAGGGACAATGCCCTCTCTGAAGTCCTCTGAAACAACCAGAGTCCTGCTGGCTCCAGCTGAAGATCTTCTGGTGGGAGAGGTGAGAGACCGAGCTCTCATTTTCAAGGTTCTCCATGTCTACATCCTGGGGAGTGTTACCCTTCTTTTGCCGCTTGGGCTGTGGTTCACTAGTCCTGGCTGCCTAGTGGGGACTGCCACTCCCATGGCTGCTTTGTCCTCCTGGGCACGCTGTCTCTGGGGGAGCTTTCTGCGCTTCTTCCCAGAGAGAGTAATGTAGGTACAGGCACTGGACGCCCGCTTCTTGCGGTGGCGCCGTGCGATCAAGCCCGCTGCTCCTGGTTCAGCACCTGCTGCTTGAACAGCTACTTCTTCAGCTGCGTCTGGGAGCCCCCAGGGCTGAGCTGCGATTCTGGCTCCGGCTGGCATTTTGCCATGTATGAATGCCATGTTCATTGTCAATAGTAATGTCCCCAAGTTTCATTCCTGATTTTAGTAATTTGAGTCTTCCCCCCCACCCCCCTTTTGTTTCTTGGTCAGTGTAGCTTATCAATTTTGTAGATCTTTTCAAAGAACTCTTGATTTCCTTGTTCTTCTCTATTGTTTTTCTAGTCTTTATTTCACTTCTTTTCATTTCACTTTATTTCTCATGTTTATTATTTTCTTTTTTTTCCTGTTTAGGGTTTTGTTTGCTCTTCTCTTTCTAGTTTCTTAAGGTGGAAGTTTAGATTATTGATTTGAGGTCTCAATTCTTTTTAATGTAGGCATTTATAGCTATAAGTTTTCCTCTGAGGCCTGCTTTTGTTATGCTGTATTTTCGTGTCTTTTTCCTTAATGTGCTCTCTAATTCTCCTTGTACTTTTGTCTTTGGTTAAATTTACCCTCATTGGTCTTATATTTGTATCTCCTTTCTCCTAAGCTGAAAAACCTACTTCTCCCTGACACTAGTATATTTACAAATTTGCTTTGTCCCACAATACATACTCAACAATCTCAGAATAATAATAATACGTTCACATTACCGCTAACAATATGATTACTGGGGAAACAAAAACAAAACAAAACAAAACAGCTGTCTTCCAGTTCACTTTTTTCCTGAGAGCATACCTCATTAGGAACGTACAGGTAGGAGGGGAGCCAGCCTGGGATGGAGCCTGTAGCAGGAATCAAGGTGTGGGATAATGAGGCGTGAGGACTGGAGCAGTCGTGACGGGTTTGCCGAGAAATGCCATGAAGAAGTAGACTCAAGAGGTCCTGGGATTGCCTGGATGTGGGTGATGACTGTGATGTGGACATGCTCGAGTCTCTGACTTGCACTGCTGGGTGGCTGATGAGAAAACACAGGAGAGGAAGGTAGGAAGGAGGGAAAAGGAAGCCTTTGAGGGACGTACGGGCACATCTAAGTGGAGCTGTCCGAGGCACCAGTGGAGCCCAGGAGAGCCATCAGACTCAAGACACGGACATGAGAATCTCTCACATGTCCACGATGGTTGAAGCCACGGAAACACAGTTTCATAGGAAGATTGGGCAGACTGGTTCCTTCATGGGGAGACCTGAGACACCAAATCCTGGAGAATTCTATGTTTCATGGTCCTTGAAATTCTGCCTCCCCAACTTCCCAGTAAACACACACTTTGATGTGGGACAATTTCCCCAAGCCTAGTGAAGGGTTCTTGGAAGGAAGGAAGGGGTGTCAATAACTCATTGGTTCGATGTGTCACCACTGAAAGTATGGTCCTCTCTTCAACACTGGGCTGCATCAGAAGCAAAAATTATTTTCTCAGTTCAGTTTCAGTCCCCAATTTGTCTATCCATGTGGTGTCCAATATGTCACTTCCCTGCTTATACATCCTCGATGACTGCCCATCTTGTCTAGGATCAAGGCTACACTCCTCTGAGTGGCCCCTAAGGACATGTGTGGTCAGCCCCCCTTCCCTGGACCCCTCTCCCATCTATGAACACAGCTTGGATTCCAGTCACACAAGGTCTCTTGCTGTCCTGGCCGCCCCCTTGCCTCACACATCTGTCTTCTTGCACATTTGCTGACTCCTCTCATATTAACTGTGCATTCCCTGACTTTCTTCCTCTCTTTCTGGGTTCTTGTAACATTCTATGCTTCTAGTGTTGTAACCGTCAGATCTCTTAACTTTAAAATCCCCAGTTACAGAGGTGCCTGGGTGGCTCAGTCAGTTAAGTGTCCGACTCTTGATCTTGGCTCAGGTCATAATCTCACAGTTTGTGGGTTCAAGCCCTGCATTGGGCTCTGTGCTGACAGCCCAAAGCCTGCTTGGGATTCTGTCGCTCCCTCTCTCTCTGCCCCTCACCTGCTCACACTCTCGCTTACCTGCTCTCTCTCTCTCTCTCTCTCTCTCAAAATAAATAAACTTAAAAAAAATCCCCAGTTAACAGACTATAAGTTCTATTGATGCAGGGACCACATCTCAATCGTCTCTGTATTTCCAGCAGCCTAGCATTGATGGCCCAGGGGGACTCTTGGAGGAGCAAATGAATGTGACTTATCCAGTATCTGCTGGTTGCACATCGCAAGTACTCAGTGACTGCTTGTGAGTTTAATGCCTGAAGTACCTAACAGTAATATTATGTCTTGATGTGCGTGCTTGTCAGGAAAATGGTGGCTTTCCTTTTCTTTTTTTTTTTTAATGTTTCTTTTTTTTTTTTTTGAGAGAGAGAGAGAGAGAGTGTGTGTGTGTGTGTGTGTAAGCAGGGGAATGACATAGAGAGAGGGGGACAGAGGATCCGAGGCGGGCTTGTGTTGACATCAGAGAGCCAGATGTGGGGCTTGAATTCGTGAACCATGAGCTCATGACCTGAGCCTAAGTCAGATGTTTAACCAACTGAACCACCCAGGCGCCCCAGTGTCTTTCCCTTTCTTACAATATCAGGATGTTGCCTGCAGTAAATAAAGACTTAAAAGAGGTGAATTGTTTCAAAATGGATGTTCTTCTGGATTTGGCTGTTATGCTATTTAATTTAGTAAAAGAAGAACATTTTAGGCAAAGAGATGTCACCACGTGTTGCAATTATACTTAGATATCTGTTTCCATCTCCATCCATCAGCTTTTGGCTGATGTGCTATTTTTTGAACTATTATTTTTCTTGACCATTTATATGTTTTCCTGATACCTCTCTTCCTGGCTCTATCTTTAACACTGAAACATGTTCAAAATGGAATATTCAAATTTGGAGTAGGAAAGAGATTCGTTGTGCTCCTGTACTGGGTCCTGACCCTGACGGTATAAATTATTTGGTTATAGATGCTTTTGTCAAATGCTGGGGCCCATCTAACTAGGAGTAATTTTGTATCTCAGGATAAGAAACAGATCCTCGATGAAGAAATGTATTGTTCTCCTGAAGGCTTGGTTTTACTGGCCTCTTATGCCATCCATCAAAGATGAGACCACAAAGTTGTAGGTTGTTTGCAGAGATTGTTCATGTTCAGGAGAAGTGAGCCAAGTTCCTGTCTGATGGAGAAGTCACCAGTGAGTGTCACAGTGAAGTGAAGTCACTATGTGAGTCTTGTGAGGAGAGGTGGGGACAGACTGTACACGCCAGCAAGTTGTGACTATCTGAATTTCCTGATGACGCTGGTGTCCTTGAGCACCCCAGTACAGTGTTTCTCGAAACACTGGGTACCTGCATCACAGTTACTCAGGACATTTATTAAAAATTCAGTTCTTGCGGCGCCTGGGTGGCTTGGTCGGTTAAGTGTCCTACTCTTGATTTCAGCTCAGGTCATGATCTCATGGTCGTGGGATCGAGCCCTGTGTGAGGCTCTGCACTGAGCATGGAGCCTGCTTGGGATTCTTTCTCTCCCTCTCCCTGCTCCCCTGCTCACACACACACTCTCTCTCTAAAATAAAGTTAAAAAAGAAAAAGAAAAGGAAAAAAAAGAAAAGGAAAGAAAAGAAAAAGAAAGAAAAGAAAAGAAAAGGAAAGAAAAGAAAGAAAAAAAGAAAGAAAAGAAAAGAGAAGAGAAGAAAAGAAAAAAGAAAGAAAAGAAAAGAAAAGAAAAAATGTACTTCTTACTGGGGCTATGATCAAAAGGTTTGAAAGCACTTTACTCTGGTAGCTGCCCAAGGAGGAGGCTTTGAAATAGCAGCCCTTAGGAGGCAGAGAACAGCCCTAAGAGTGCAGCTTGCCCTGGTCCTCTGTCGGGTTCTACCTGGGACTTGATTTCCCGCCCTGCAGGCAAGCCCACCTCCTGGAGGAAGGATGCACCTGTCAGCGGAAGTCCCTCGGGCCAGAGCATCTCACGGCAGCCTGGCTGCCCTCACAATATGGTGACCACAAGGCCACCCATCACGAGCCAGGCTATCTCACCAGTGGAGCTGTTGCCTCAAAGGGCAAGTATCTTGGAGACTGCCCTGTGTTGAGTGGCTCTTCTGGGCCCAGCGGGTGGTTCCCGATGGCAAGGAAGGGATCGGCGCTATAACTCAACATCCCTCCTCACTTCTCACCTGTATCAAAGTTCTATCAAGTTTTCCCTCATTATTATTTTCTGCACTAAGTTTTGGTTTAGGTTTGGTCCAGTTTAGTATTTTTAAATATATTGTAGGACACTCTCTCTTTCTTAGACATGTTTTCTTGTGGTATAGATCTTTTCTTTTTTAATGTTTGTTTATTTATTTATTTTTGAGAGAGAGGGAGAGCACAAGCAGGGGAGGGGCTGAGAGAGAGAGGGAGACACAGAATCTGAAGCAGACTCCAGGCTCTGAGCTGTCAGCACAGAGCCCGACGCGGGGCTCAAACTCACAAACCATGAGATCATGACCTGAGCTGAAGTCAGATGCTCAACTGACAGAGCCACCAAGGCGCCCCTCATGTGGTGTAAATCTTGTCTTTCCTCAGGTATCAGAATCTATGAGAAAGGCCCGTATGCCTTTTAAAAACTCCTCACCATGCTAGGCACTTAGTAAATGTCTAATGTCTAAGATGTCTGATAGGACTGAATCAAAATACAGGCTCAGACACACCAAATAAATAGGGATCACGCCTATATGTATTATGAGGACAAGTGCTTATTTCTCAGATTTCTCAAATTGAGGCTAAATGAGAGTCATATTAATGAAGAAGAACCATAATAGTCACTGTTCATCGATTGCTTCCTATACATCAGGACTATGCAAAGTGTTTATATGCATCATTTAAATTGTGATCCTCAGAATGGCCTTGCTGTGCTACAGATTATCACCACCATCATCATTTTATTTTATAATTATTTTCATTTTAGAGAGAAGGAGAGGGAACACGTGCACAAGTGGGGAGAGGGGCAGAGAGAGAGAGAGAGAGAGAGAGAGAGAGGGGGAGAGAATCTTTACCAGGCTCCATGCTCAGCAATGGAGCCCCATGTGGGGCTCAATCCCATGACCCTGGGATCATGACCTGAGCTGAAATCAAGAGTTGGAGGCTCAACTGACTGAGCCACTGAGGCGCCCCCATCATCGTCATTTTATAAATGAGGAAACCAAAATTTACAGAGTTGGGGCAAGTTGTCCAATGTCACATAGCCAGTAGGCAGGTGAGCAAAGACTCAAAGCCAGGCTGTGAGAGCCCCAAAGCTAGGCTGTCAGTTGTCATTAGGAGAAGAGTAAAGGGAGACAAAGGCCGTACCCACGGAGCTCAGCTCATATGATACTCACCATCACGGTCCAGTAGTCATGGACCACCAGGACAGCATTGTCACTTGATTCTGATTCTCTTTTCAGAAGAAAACTGCGTTCTCATTCATTCTTGGCAGGTTCTGAGACAGTATCGGGTGGCCGGTGGCATGTGGGGAGAGAAGCTAACAGTGTTGTGCCCAGAGCACAGGGGCTTCGTCAGGTGATTGAGAAGACCTGGGTCAGTGAAGGTCACGGGCACCGGTGGTGCTGTGGGGGAGCGCTGAACCATAGTGTTGGTTTCACTCTATTTGGGGAGTGTGGTACACCAAGGGGCCACCACTTCAGAGTGCGTGGCCCCTCTGGCACTTCAGGACCAAGTCTGTGACATGGGTCATGGTGAAGTGCTGAGTTTTGGAGTCTGGCACACCTAGGTTTGAATGCTGACAATGAGCCACGTGGTTGGCTTACAGTAACTTACCCTCAAGCTAAAACTTGAATGTATCATTTGCAAAGTGGAATGATGATATTAAACCACCTCGAAGGGTTGTGAGGGCGAAATGAGACAGCACATGCGAAGTGCTCGGTGCGGTGCCTGTCACAGAGCGGGGCCTGAGAAAGTGGGGCAGGGTCCTTGCCATTTCCTTATTATTGGAAAGCCCATCCAGTGCTGGGCCTGATTCTGAGAGGGTAGGTGGGGCTTTCATAATAACAATTACGTCAAAGTAACAACAGCTCCGAAAGTGGTCTTCAATAGAGATTTTTGTCTAAACAGGAGAACTCCCGTCGTTTTTTTTTTAAACGATGAAACCTTGGCTTAGTGAAGTTAAGGAACTTTCTGGAGGCCTCATGCTATTAAGTGATAGGACCCAGTTTCTAGCTTTTGTGACATTTCCATGAAATTAATTTCTAGCTTTTGTGACATTTCCACCAAATTAATGTTGCTACCAGGAAACTCTTAGGGACACATTAGAAGTTCATTAACTCTTGGGGCACCAGGCTGGCTCAGTCAGTGGAGCGTGTGACTCTTGATCTCAGGGTTGTGAATTCGAGCCCTACATAAGTAGAGATTCCTTTAAAATTAAAAAAAAAAAAATCATGGGGCATCTGGGTGACTCGGTTGAGCGTCCAACTCTTGATTTTGGCTCAGATCATGATCCCAGGGTTGTGGGACTGAGTCCCGCATTGGGCTCCGCACTGAGGGTGGAGCCTTCTTAGGATTCTTTCTCCCAAATAAAAAAAAATAACAAAACAAACAAAATTCTTTAAAAAACAAAGACGCTCATTAACTCTTTAAAGAGCTGTGCCTACCTCCTGTGTAGCACTGAGATAAACAAACAACCCTGAGACTGCTGGGGAGATTGTTCACAGAAGTATTTAACAGTCATTAAACACTGTAAAAAGCAGACAGACTTACAGGGCGTGGCTGAGGCTATGGTGGCCATTACTTCCTATCCACCTCTTTCCATAGATGATCCACTGTATCTAAAATATAAAAATATTCCCACAAATCTTGTGGACATAAAAATACTATGCCTATGAAACTAATACAAAATATAAAACACGCACCATCGAAATTCATTCCAGGAATATTATTAAGGGCAAAATAATGGCTTTAAAACAAAACTATGGAGAACAGACCCTAGACATTTTGGACCGGCAAAATGACTTGTTGTACAGGGAGGAAGCCAAGCAGAATTATCTGAAAATTGCACAAAACGTGGAAATGTCTGGTGTCTCTTAATCCCCGCTCACTGGGAGTGTGTTTCCTCTTAATTCGGTCTCATTTCTGAGTTGAGGTGCCATGAAGTTTCCATGGGCACCTGACTTCCTCCTTCCAGGGTGGTTCGAGGGGCTACTTAGGAAATGCATTTATGGATTCTTACGTGGGGAAAAGATAGTACCATTTCCATCAGGCTTCCAGGTCTAAGGATCTAAGCTGTTTTCTAGGAATATTTGGTAAGCTTTGGTCAACGGGGGGAGGTGGTTACTTTCTGTGCAAAATCAAAACGTGGTCCTTTTCTTTCTTGAGTGCCTGCCTGCGTGAGGCTTTCTGTCCTCCAGTGTCTGGGCTCACGGTGTGCTCCCTGCCCTGGGAAGACGTGGTTCCCTCAGAGCAGCACATTTCTTCTTTAGGATCCTTTTTCCTTTTTTGTCTCATGTAAGCCTGAGATGTCTGTGTCCCTCTGTGATATTTGGTTTCCTTTCCCTGGTCATCACAAGACTTTCTGAAGCTGGGGATGAGAAGGAGGACTGATCATGAAAAAAGTGTGTGTTAAGTCTTAAGTGTGGACCATGGGGGGCTTCTCCAGGGACACTTAGTGTTTACTAGTCCAGTGGATTCGCTGAAGGTCTGGGAATGGAAGGTGTCTCGGCGCCGTGTCCCTCCCACATGGTTTGTGCTCAGTGGAGGTCATTCTCCACGTGCTCTGTGGGGACAGGGCACTAAGCACCTTCCACAGGAAGGGAAATGCCAAGGCTGGCGGTTGGCAGAGTCCCACTGACTTCTGACCCCAGGACCCTGTCCACTGCGCACACTCACCTCCTTCCCGGTGGAGGGCCCAGACGGAGGTGTGGATGGGCTGGAGCCCCAGCGCCGGGTGCTCCTTTCCTTGTAGAAGAGATGGTTCTTGATCATCAGGATGGTCTGCACTGCGGGTACAGCGGGGCCCAGTGTTTGATGGAGAGAGTCTGAGCCAAGGTTTCTCAAGAAAACCCCAAAGCTTTTGTTACTAATGAGTGCACACGTCAGTCAAGTTGAACTTGCAGAACAGTTCCGTTTGGGAACTGTTTATTTTTCTTTAAAGCTGTTCAGAGTTTTGATGTTTGGGCTCAACTGGAACCAGTCTGGTCAGAGACACCCTGGCCTGAGCCCGCTGCTGAGGCCCCAGCACCCCTGCCTCTATTAGGTGGGCCCAGCAGCCCCAGGGAACCGGGGGCCAATCGGCAGGCTCTGTGCCTCAGACCCCGTTTTGTTCCGGGTATGCAGCTTCTGAGGGGTGCTGGGGCAGATCTGGGCAGGGATGATTCTAGAAACCTCAGCCTCTGCTCCCACTCTCTTTCCCGTTCTAGTATTTTATTGGGGAAATAGGCGCATAAAGAAAATGTAAAGAAAATCCATCTCTATTCTTTGTCTGGAAGTAAAATCAGAAATCTCCCTAATATTTTTTTCCTCTGCCTCCATATTTCAGTATAAATTGTATTTTAACATCTGCCAGGAAAATACAAACCACACAGATCTTTTACTTGGTGCGGACACGAATGGAATTCACATGTACAGCATCCGTTGTTGTTTGTTGTTGTTGTTGTTTTCTTCAAATAAATCTTTTGAATGGAGCAGCATCCACAATATTTTCTGCAGGGAGAAAGAAGTAGGCACCTCCGATTTCTCAGTGTTTTTTGAGAGTCAATGGGACAGACTTGAGCACAGTAAAGTAAAATCTGCATCTATCCCACTGCCATATAATGATGTATCTCCTTATTACCTCAGGCTCCTTGAGGGCAAAGGGTGTGTCTTTCACTGTGCCCTCAGCATCTGGCACTGTCCGTTGATGTGTTTTGAAAAATGTTTAATATTTATTTATTGTTGAGAGAGAGAGAGACAGAGTGTGAATGGGGGAGGGGCAGAGAGGGAGACATAATCCGAAGCGGGCTCCAGGCTCTGAGCTGTCAGCACTGAGCCCGACGCGGGGCTCGAACTCACCAGTCCCGAGATCATGACCTGAGCCTCAGTTGGACGCTTAACCGACTGAGCCACCCAGGTGCCCCTATTGATTTGTTGTGAACTGAGGAAGAAAAAGCTCTGTCTTGGTCATTTTAAATGTGTGTTCTAAAGGACATGGGAAAACTCATCACAGAAAAGGAAAGAAGCATTTGGGAAACGTAACATCTTCAGATATTGACATCACGGACAGGCGCCTTGTCCTCATTTCCTTGCCTGTCAGAACAAGTTATCTGTGGATGCCCCGGCTTCAGGGCAGTGGGTGGAGACCAGGTAAGAGTCACAGGAGCCACCCTTGTCCTTCTGTCCTGGACCAGAAGAAGGGCGGGCAGAGCTCATTCTAAAGACTTGAAGGGGCAACTTCATTGAGCCCATGGTGTTCTAGACGTTGTTCTAAGTGTTTTATGTATATTATCTCACTTAGACCATCACCAATCGATGAGGTAGGTACCATGAGCCCTCCTTGTACAAACACAGACACCGAGGGGTAGTGACATTAGATAAATTGCTCACCTGTCTTAGCAAAGCCTTCCTGGTTGTGAGTCACAGAAACCAACTTGAGCTCAATTTTGCAAAGGGGGAAAGAAGAGGGAGGGGCAGGGAGGATCCAGGGATGTTTTGCTGAACTGACAGGCTTGCCTCTAGAGTCAGGAAGGTGTTGAACTTGAATTGGGAAAGAGCTGGGAGCCCAGCAAACACAGCCCTGATTCATCCTTCTCGCTGGCCGCCGAGTGGTTTCTTTCTCTTGGCTTCTTCATCCTTGTGGAGAATAATGGCCGTCCCACTGCTCCTGAAGTCATGAGTGACAGGGCCAGCCACCTGCTGAATCCAATTGTTGCTTGGTTCTGATTCTAAATGCTTTACAGGGACATCTGGATCTTAGTAGGGCCCACAGCCAGGCACATGCATATGGCTGTTAGAGTTTCTCCATGTGTGGAAGCGAAAGACGACTTCAACCACCTCCATTTTGGCCTCCAGCTTTCTGATTAAGTTCTTCCCAGCTTATGTCTGAACTCAGGCAAAAGGGTCTGCAGGGAAAGCATCCCCTGATGGGCACCGAAACCACCAGCCCGAGCAGTAAATACCGGCCTGAGCCAGCAAGACCCTGCCCGTGACTGAGCCCAAGACAATGAGCGACCTGACCTTCACTGCCCACCTGCAGGTACCCACCGACATTTGTCCCACATTTTCCTCGTAGAGACCTGCAGATATTTTCGGCACTTTGGAGACAGTGTTTGAGACTCGAGTCCGCTCTCTTCCCGGTGTCAACCTCACTGAAATAAATCCCTTTCTTGTTTCACAGCCACCTTTCTCTCTGCAAGTGACTGAGCCCGGTCTGTTTGGGACCCCCTGGAACCAGGCACCCTTGCGCCCCTGTGCCCCGGCTCCAGAAAGACTGAGCAATGGATTTGACACAAGCAGTGGAAGGATCGTGGGATCGACAAACACAAAAAAGGCATCTGCTGTATACCAAGTCCATGCAACTGGTAAGATTTAAATTCCCGTTTATCCGAATTTATTCTAGACTCTGGGCTTGTTCTATTCCCATGATGCTTTAAAACAAATCTGTCTGATCCTTTCTTTTTAGTTTCTTTAGCCTCCCCCCAAAGTTATCAGATTTCCAGAAAATTTGTTGCGGAACAAAAGTCTTTCCTTCATGTGCGTTTGGTCTCTTGGCATTCCTGCACCTTCCTCCCAGCTTTGAACTATCCAAATTCTAGGTCTTAGCTTAAAATATTCATTTCCAGACTTCACTGTGCATCAGGACCCCTTGGGAAGCTTATTGAAACACACTGCTGTGCCCTCTCCTTGAGTTTCTAATTCATTAGGTTTGGAGTGAAGTTCAATAACGTGCATTTTTATCTAACAAGCTCCCAAGAGATTCTAATTCTGCTGTTCTGGAGGCCACACTTTGGGAACTGCTTAACTGGAAAAGCCAAAGTCATGAACGAAGCCCCTAGCGTAACGCCTCACATTATTGTATGGGATGAACTTCTTAATGCAGCATATGCACTTTTTTCATTATTTCTTCACATACATTTAGCTGTTTAGATTGGAGCCCTTCTCTAAAACATGCTGCTTTTAAATTGTATTAGAAAACTGATAAAAGGCTCTTTGCCTAAGGTCACCTGGGTGGCTCTGTTGGTTAAGTGTCTGACTTTGGCTCAGGTCATGATCTCACAGTTCATGAATTTGAGCCCCACATTGGGCTCTCTGCTGTCAGCGCTGAGCCCACTTTGGATCCTCTGTCTCCCTCTCTCTCTGCCCCTTCCCTGCTCTCTCTCTTTCTCAAAACTAAACAAACATTAAAGAAAATCAATTACATTAAAAAAGAAAAGAAAAGATTTTCTGTTGTCATAAAGAGCTATCTTGGTAGCCAGGGCCACTGCAGGACAAAAGTAGGTAATGTGACACCACTCTGGGAATTATTCAGTGCTCAACCTGTGCAACCACCTGTGGCAGCCTGGTGGGATGCTCTTCTGCCACAAACGGGAATGAAATTTCCCTTTCTTGCTTTCAAAGCTTCGTTTGTCAAAAGATTTGGGATACATTTAGCACATTTAAAAACGTCTCATTTAGTTCTCCCTCCCTTTCTTTCATCTTCTGGTAACTATTAATCACCTGAGGGATGCCTGGGTGGCTCAGTCGGTTAAGCGTCTGACTGTGACTCAGGTCATGACTTCGTGGTTCGTGAGTTCGAGTCCTGTGCCGGGCTCTGTGCTGACGGCTCGGAGCCTGGAGGCTGCTTCAGATTCTGTGTCTCCCTTGCTCTCTGCCCCTCCCCCACTTATGCTGTCTCTCCCCCCCACCCCAAAAAAATACACATTAAAAAAGAAAAAAACATTTGACAAAATGTTAGTTTTAAAATTCTTCTTGGGGCGCCTGGGTGGCGCAGTCGGTTAAGCGTCCGACTTCAGCCAGGTCACGATCTCGTGGTCTGTGAGTTCGAGCCCCGCGTCAGGCTCTGGGCTGATGGCTCGGAGCCTGGAGCCTGTTTCCGATTCTGTGTCTCCCTCTCTCTCTGCCCCTCCCCCGTTCATGCTATGTCTCTCTCTGTCCCAAAAATAAATAAAAAAAAATAAAATAAAAAAAAAATAAAATTCTTCTTTTCACACTGGAAGATGAATGAATTTCGTCCCCCCAAGGATGAACTTTCCACATTTTTCTTTCATGTACATAGAAAATGGCAGAGGCAGGGAGTGGGCCTGGCACTTCTATACTATACTGGACTTTGTGTTTCAAAGTTACACTATTCATTTGAAAACAAAAGATGTCATAGCTTGGTTTTAATTGCTAACAATTCCTTGGGGTTCCCATTTGTTTTTTAAGCTGTCAGTTTCTTCAAATCCTTTCTCAAACGCCACACTGTATTACGAATGATGGCAATTGGTAATGTAGCATTTCCATATTTATACCAACAAAAGAAATTCACAGGGCATAATAGCATACAACCTTGACGTTTAGTAATAGCAACAAAACATGATAAATAAAAAGCATTTTTTCCCCTGTACAGACCGGCAGAACATAAACCTATTCACGTTTAAAGAATCATCTTGGATTTGACCTACACATCCCCATCTCATTCTACGCATTTCTCAACCCTCTCATCACATCACCCACACATTCACCAGACTACAGAGTCTGCAAGTAATCAATCCACCTAAATAAAGCTTAGAAAGTCCTCCCTCCTGAAGGTCTTCTCACTTCTCTGATAACCCCTCAAAAAAGAAAAAAAAACATGCCCTTCACTCATTCCTTCCATGTCACGTTCACATTTCATTAGCAAATCAGCAAGATGGACTTTTTCATCTCAATCCAAACAAGGTTAGAGAAAAAGAGTTCCTCTACTGAGCATCTCGATGCTCCGCCCACGAGTCTGGGGACCCTGGGTCCTGTTCTGCTTATGAGAAGGTCATTCGGGGGCACCTGGGTGCCTCAGTCGGTTGGGCTTCTGATGTCGGCTCAGGTCATGATCTCGCGGTTTGTGAGTTCAAGCCCTGCATCAGGCTCTGTGCTGACAGCTCAGAGCCTGGAGCCTGCTTTGGATCCTGTATCTCTCTGTGCCCCTCCCCTGCTCATGCTCTATCTCTCTCTGTCTCTCAAAAATGAATAAATGTTAAAAAAAAAAAAGAAAGAAAAAGAAGGTCGTTTCATGGATTAAGAATCTACATAATTTGTGGTCGATTTCGGCCCATACTGTGTTGAATAATCAGTAAAGCTGGGAAGTGAGCTCAGTCACCAAGATAAGGATCTTTATGGCTATGAGGAGACAGCAAACACAATCTGTCTGCATCAAAGTTCTTTCTGTTGGAGTTGTCTTGACTATAATACAGCTGTTGACGCTGCCCGAATGTTGGTTGGTAGTATTCGAGGAAGGATGTGATTTGAATCAGACTTGCCCTAACGTAGACACAGGTGTAATAAAATGGTTCTGATTCCACCCATCCTTTCTATAAAAGCTCCGGAGGTCCCGAAATTGCCATGATGTATTCAAGACCTGGGCTGCTGCCTTCATCACTTTCGGAGGTGATCTGTCTCCTCTGCCCTTGGTCATGTTCGTCAGCTTCTCTATCCTCCCTGAATCAGCCAGGGCTTTGGCATTCTCCATGTTTTTGCCGGTGACCTTGCGCAGAGCACAGCAGATGGCCACCGTGGTCTCATCAGACAGCACGCTGGGGCCAGTCCTGCCGGGAAACCTGTTGACCTGGTCTCGCATGACATATTTACCAGTGAGCTCCTTGTTGTGTACATCCGGAGCCATGTTCCTCTGGGAAGTTGCCAGAGAAAATACAACTTTACCGTATCCATTCTCAAAAGTTCTATAAGGATGGAGAGCCCTTTTTCTTTGCGGAAGTCTGCCCGGATGTATGCCGCAAACTCCCAATTTCCAGCAGATGGTTTCTGGAGAGACCTGGCAGAGCCTTCCAAGGCAGCTGGGCTGGAACTTTCTGCTAGAAGGTTCAGGTATGGTTTTAGCACTGTTGGATGCCACCGCATTTTTGGGGGGGGCTTTGACAGTCCTGGGATAGGACTGACTCCATCCCATTGATCCTCTTGTGGTGTTCTCTGTTTCTTTTTCTTCTTCTTCCCCCAGCAACTTGACTCTGAATCCCTGCTGGGAGACTTTTCCTAGAGTCATCCAGCCCACTCAGCCCCAGCAGCGGCCGACAGGACAGGTTCCTCTGGGTGCACACGCAGTTCTCCACGGTCTGGCGGCTGTAATCGGATGTGTTCACGGATGTAGGGGTTGCATACCGCAGCGAGTCCACCGGCCCCTTCGCAGAAGCGCATTCGCGTCCTCGCCTCCTCCTCTCCAGAGCTGAGGTTCCTCGGGCAACCTGTCGTGTTACACGGAACGAGCGACATCTGGAATTTGATTTTGTGATCATCATCCGAAGACCAGTTACTCCGTCAGAGTGTGGACTGGTCACAGGGTTTGCTAAGGTCCAGAGAGCATCTCGAGTGATTGCCATCTTTACAGCCTCGCGTGAGGACACATTCCAGAGAATGCCTGTAACAAGCTCCCTCACTTCTGCGCCAGATATTCTCAACAGTCGGAGCAAGGCAGGCACCCCACCAACATTCTTTCACTGTCATTTTCTTTTCATCTGTAGGCTTGCCAAAACGAGGTCGCGGATGGCACCGTAAGCGTTCTGCCGAACTTGCCCAAGTCCGTGGTCCGAGAGGTCCACCAGATGCTCGATTCCCCCTACCCTACACACCTCCATTTTCACGTGGCTGTCACCGCAGTGCAGGTGCCGCAGGTGGACCGTGGGCTCCCCCCGGGCTGAGGGGATCTGGTGCCGCGGCAGGCGAATGACTTCGGGCAACTCGGGATCACACCAGGCGAACTCCCTGGGGTCCTTCTGAATGCTGTCTGTTGATAGGGCACTCGTGGTGCCCTCATCGGCTGGTGCTGGGTGCTGAAGCCTCTTACAATTGCCCTCTTGCCCTCGGTATTGTAGTGGCCCGCAGGGGTCTGCGTAGGTTGCCGTTGTGTTCAGGGCGTAATTATTCTTTTGGCATGTAGGGGCGCGTCGTTGGCTGGATGTGCTTTGCAGATTTCCGGCACCTACTGAGCCTGTGCGATAGGACGCTGCCTGGTACCCTCGGAGCTCCGTGGTTCCGTGGTTTGGGCTGCGGTACACTGGGCTGTAAGAGGCCCTCCCCTCACGCATAGGATTGGTGTGTAACTCAGGAGACAGAGCCGCATGAACGTCTTGCCCAGGCTGGCTGTGCTGACCAGCGCAGGAGCTCCGTAAGTCTGTCAAGCTGTGTGGCCGAGGTGGAACCATCTCTCTGTAAATTCCATACAGCTGCTGTCCAAATTGTTCCACGTCGTGAACAGTCCTTTGAAGGAAAGTCCCACGTGTCGTGGTATGGCGATCATCCCAGGTGTTTGGGGGATGATGACACTGCCTAGCCTTGGGATGGTGAAGCTAGTTGATTCTGTGCATCCCTCGGGGTCGGCGGGGACCCTACTGGGCTGGTGGTTTAGTACTGAGGGGTTGGGCCGTTGGGACTGGAGATCTGTTGGGAGGTGACTGAGCCAATCTGACTTGCAGCTGTCGGGAGAGGTGACTCTGCGAAGAGTATGGAGAGGCTGCCTGCTGCGCAGATAATGTGGTGGAGGAATATGCACTGGGGTTCAGGGGCTGGGAGTCGGAGAGCCAAATTCACCACCCAGAATTCTCAGCGATCCACTTGAGGAGACCCACCCGCGCTGATAACATAGAAAGGAGGCTGCGTTCTAGATGGAACTGAACTCACTCTTCTCATGGCCTGACCCAGTGTTCATCCTTCCGCTCTTGAATTCTTCACCAATTGGTTATCAGTTGATCCTATGAATGAAGGCTGCGGGCTGTTATCTGCCTTACTCAAATTCTGGCTGTTGCGGGAACTCCCTGCTTCCTGGGATCCACTGTCAGAATTTGTGTTGAACTTGAGTTACCCAGTGATCTTTCATGGAGAGAGGAGTGTTCTGGTGAATGTTCTGGCTCTGTCCTAATGAGATAGTTGTTGTGGCGGACAGCGCCAGAAACTCTAGGTTGGTTTGCGCCAGTATTTGGCACACCTGTCACTCTCCAAGGAACAGACTTCTCAGTTGAGCTGGTGCTGGCCGTACTTGGTGATTCTGCCCCAAGCCTACATCTTTCTAGCTGACTGGCAGCGATCCGCCTTTCCACTTCCAGATCTCAGGCGAGTCGTTGAGACGGAAGCTCCTGCTGCTGCGATGCCCAGCTAGACTAGTGGCTGTGGTCTCGGGTTCCATGCCTTCGCCAGCGGAGGCAGCTTCCTGGGCGGGTCTGTGGCTGCCCCTCCTCCACCAACCAGGCCTACTGCTTAGGAGGGCATTCCTCTTTCCAGGCGTCACTCAGGGGATCAGGGACAATCTGTGCCCAGGGGTTGCCGCTGTGGCACCTGAGATATTACAAAAAGTGCCATGGCCAAGCAGCTGACGCCCCTTCCCCCGAAGCGGCCTTTCCCCACCACTCCCAGGGTGCATGGACTCAGCCCCGGCGTCCCCTGTGCTGTCCAGAGGCCACCGCCCAGCCGCCAGCCCACCTGCGCTGAATTCATGTTCTAAAATAACATAGTAATATCCGAACACAAACATTTATATCTAAATTCTGGACCCTGCCATGCAATTGTGCCCCGGGTGCTTATGTAACGTCACACTCTCCATATATGAAGGATGCTTAAAACCGGGATGACTTTGACGACAGGGTAAAATGAACTGATGTCTGAACCACACTCCAGACACACAGTTGCTGCGCTTTGAATAGTCGAGCCTGCAACAACACAGGTTGAAATGTGTGCGCCCACTCACATGTGGATTTTTCTCGGTAAGTACGGCACAGCGCTGTAAATGTGTCTTCTCTTCCTTATGATTTTCTTAACATTTTCTTTTCTCCGGCCTACTTTATTATAAGCATACAGTATATAATGCGTGTAATGTGCAAAATATGCGTTAATCAGCTGTCTGTGATATTGGGCTTCTGGTGAACAGTGTGCTATTAGTAGTAAAGTGTTTGGGGAGTCAAAAGTTATAGGGGGATTTTTCCCCTGGTGGAGAGGGTAGGGGGGGTGGGGAGGGGAGCTGGCACTTCTAAGCCCTGGGTTATTGAAAGGTCAATTGTACCGATAGAAAGTACTGAATCAGCAAACATGCAGGGAAAATTCGGCCGTGTTCATTATTTTATTTGAGCAAATTTGGTAAAGAAATTGCTGAGAGTAGTTTCTCCGAAAAGCTCTGGGTACAACTCAATATTTCTGCAAACCTTGGAAATGGAAATTTATTGTTACTGTAGAGAGCCGGAGTCGAAAAGTGAAACCACCGCGATGAATTTGGTATAAGAGAGAGAGAAGTTTGTCATTGGATAGTCTTTGGCCTTTTGAAAAGGAAAGTATTGTCCTACAAGCACATTTAAGACTGCAAGATGTCCGGGGCGCCTGGGTGGCTCAGTCGGTTGAGCTTCCGACTTCGGCTCAGGTCATGATCTCGCGGTTTGTGAGTTCAAGCCCCGCGTCGGGCTCTGTGCTGACAGCTCAGAGCCTGCAGCCTGCTTCGGATTCTGTGTCTCCCTCTCTCTCTGACCTTCCCCTGTTCATGCTCTGTCTCTCTCCCTCTGTCTCAAAAATAAATAAACATTAAAAAAAAAAAAAAAAAGGACTGCAAGATGTCCATGAGCCCTTCGGGGGTAAATTACCCATGCACCTGCCCGCACCCCCACGGTGGCTTCTGAGGGAAGTGCCTGAGGTGTGCGTGGGGCGCTGGAGTTCGTGAGGCAGAAGACTGGGTGGCCGGCGGACTGCATGTCAGATTCTACAGCTGTGTTTTGGAAATCAGAGTGTCTCTATGAAAGTGGCCTCGTCCGAGAGGCAGCAAATGCAGAGGCCAAGGAAATAAGGGCTCAGAAAAAAGTGAGTTCATTCTCGTTAGAAATTTGGTGTTTTACACTAGACTTTATTTCTATGCCATTTGCTTGGTATTCCTTCTAAAGGAGAAGACCAATTAAAAAATTTTTTTAATGTTTATTTTTGAGAGAGAGAGAGAGAGAGAGAGAGAGAATGAGCAGGGGAGGGGCAGAGAGAGGGGGAGACACAGAATCTGAAGCCGGCTCCAGGCTCTGAGTTGTCGGCACAGAGCTCGACGCAGGACTTGAACCCACAAATGGCGGGGATCATGACCTGAGCCGAGGTCGGATGCTTAACTGACTGAGCCACTCAGGGGCCCTGAGAAGGACCACTTTTTAAAACTGAAATGTCTTCTAGGGTGCCTGGGTGGCTCAGTGGGTTAAGTGTCTGACTCTTGGTTTCAGCTCAGGTCATGATCTCACGGTTCGTGAGTTCCAGCCCCACGTTCAAGCCTCTGCGCTGACAGTGTGGAGTCTGCTTTGCATTCTCTCCTCTCTCTGCCCCTTCCCCACTCATCCTGTCTCTCTTTAAAGAAAATAAACTTAAAAAAAACAACAAAAACAAAACCCCCAACCCTCCCTCCCCCGACATGTCTTCTGAGAAGTTACTTATCTTCCTGCTTGGAAACCTAACCTAACGCTGTAACTTACCTGGCGGAAACTTTCTCGTCTACTAACTGCCTCGTAATAATTTTTGGTCAAAAGTAACAGAATGACCATGTACAAAGAGAACGGTATATGCTCTCTGTTTTAAAAAGCAAAATATGAGATCAGAGATATTGGTCTCCCCCCAAGAAAGGAATTATCTTCAAAATGAAAGGAAACTGAATCAAATCACTGACTCAAGTGCTTGTTAATGCCGTGCCATGAAATGGCTTAGTTGGTGCTGATATGAAAACGAAATTTACAAGCTTCTGAACTCTATCAAGAGCTTGGGCCAGCTGATGATCCAATCTCAAGGTCCGAAGCAAGACCAAACTTAATTATGTTCTGTGGTTTCCTCTGTTGTGTTTCCTTCCACTTAATATAAAGAGATAAAGACTCTTACAAACTGTTTTAGTTACAGAACTTTATAGACTTTAAACCTTTCTTTAAAATTTTATTTTAGAGAGGGTAGGGAGGAGTGGGAGAGGGAGAGAGAATCTTAAGCAGGCTCGGCGCTGAGCACAGAGCCTGACTCGGGGATTGACCCCATGGCCCTGGGATCATGACTTGAGCTGAAATCAAGAACTGGATGGTCAACCACTGAGCCATCCAGGTGACCTGAGCTTTATAGACTTTTAAACCTTTAAAGCCCTCTGAATGTCAAAGTTTCTGCAAAGTATTTTAGATAATTGTGGAGAGGCACAATAATTGGTTGGGGTAATAGATAATAGTGGTTCCTCATTCACTGATGGCAAATGAACGTTTTCAATTTAAAATTTTTCCTCGTCTTTCTGGGTTTTTCATCTATAAAAAGCTATGAAAGCCCCAGAGTCACTTTTCATCATAAGATGACCACTATAATTAACGGACTCTCTTGTGCAGATATTTACAAGCTTAGATTAAATCAAAGTGCTGCTGATAGTTTCAAAACCTAACACAGTAGGGAGTTAGATTTTCATAACCTATGAGGAAATAGGAGACAGATGCGTGATTTGAGGAGACATTCAGGGAATCATCTATTGAATTATCAAGTGCTTACTATATTAAGCTCCCGTCCTCCTGGGAGCCTCATTTTGCAGGAGCAATGTGGTGATTACTAGAACCAAGGCCTGGCTTCCCAGTGCAATCTGGGCAGATACTCTGCTTATATCTGATCCTCACATCTGTCTACTCTCTGGTATGGGCATATTTTATCAGTGAGGACAGAGGCTCAAGCTAAGAGTCACCTCTGGCCAATGTCCATCCACATCTGTTCACACAGGGAGGGAACTTTGCTCTGTTTCCAGAACAGCATAGAACTTGGGAAAAATGTGTATTCATATCTTCTGCTCATCACTTAACTGAATGTTTTTTAGGGGTTGAGTTGTATCGGTTCTTTGTATGTTTTGGATACTAATCCTTTATTGGGTATGTCATTTGTAAATATCTTTTCTCATTTTGTTGTCTTTTAGCTTGTTGATTGTTTCCTTTCCTGTGCAGAAGCTTTTTATCTTGATGAAGTCCCAATAGTTCATTTTTGCTTTGGTTTTCCTTGCCTTGGGAGACATATCTAGAAAGATGCCTGTGCTTTCTTCTAAGATTGTTATGGTTTCAGGTCTCAAGTCTAGATCTTTAATCCATTTGGGTTTCATTATTTTGTATGTAGCTGTCCAGTTTTGTTGAAGGGACTTGTCTTTTTCTCATTGCTTATTCTTGCTTCCTTTGTCAAAGATTGACTATATAATCGTGGTTTATTTCTGAGCTTTCTATTCTGTTCCAATGATCCATTTGTCTACTTTTTGCCAGTGCCCTTTGTAGTATATCTTGAAATCTGGGATTGTGATACCTCCAGTTTTATTCTTTTTCAAGATTGTTTTGGCTATTTAGGGTCTTTTGTAGTTCTGTACAGATTTTAAGATTATTTGTTCTTGTTCTGTGAAAAATGCTGTTGGTATTATGATAGAGACTGCATTAAATGTGTAGATTGTTTTGGATAGTTTGGATATTTTAACAATATTTGTTCTTCCAATCCATGGGCATGGGGTATCTTTCCATTTCTTTGTGTCATCTTCAATTTCTTTCATCAGCGTTTATAGTTTTCACAGTACAGGTCTTTCACATCCTTGGTTAAGTTTATTCCTGGATATTTTATTATTTTGGGTGCAATTGTAGATGGGATTGTTTTCTTAATTTCTCTTTTGCTGCAATGGATTTTCGTATGCTGATTTTGTATCCTGTACCTTACTGAATTATTCATCAGTTCTAGCAATGTTTTGGTGGAGTCTTTTGGGTTTTCTCTATATAGTATCCTGTCATGTACAAATAGTGACTGCGTTTCTTCTTCCTTACCAATTTGGATTCCTTTTATTTGGTTTTCTTGTTTCATTGCTGTGTCTAGGACTTCTAGTACTAAGTTGAAAAGTGGTGAGAGTGGACATCCTTGTCTTGTTCCTGACTTTAGAAGAAAAGCTGTTTTCCCCCATTGTGTCTGATGTTAGCCGTGGGTTTTTCATATAAGGCCTTTATTATGTTGAGGTCTGTTCCCTCTAAACTGACTTTGTTGAGGGTTTTTAATCATGAATGGATGTTGTACTTCGTCAAATACTTTTTCTGATCAGCAGCATTTAATGCCTGCAGGGACAAGGGCCAGTGATTTTCATCTCCACGTGTATGTATCCGTGATGATACCCTCAAAATTAATGAATCGAAATGGAATTTCACGGCAACAATTCTTAGCTAAAAGTATAATCTTGACCTATCAGCTTGGATATTCTAGCTCCTATCCAGGAATGACTTAGTTTTTGATAATATGATTTTTATTCTTTCTCTTTTTGATGTATCATGTTGACTGATTTGTGAATATTGAACCACCCCCGCATCCATATAATCTGCAAAGTTTTAACTATAAATCCACAAATGATTTTACCTTAATTACGTGCAAGACTTCTAGTCTTGATTCTATCTCCACATGACAGTAAGAAATAAGTCTGTGGACCTCTTCCCTTGAAAAGCATGTCAACTATGCTTGTTGACCACAGGAAGAGCTCCACCGTGAATCTTTTGGCATTCAAGTGGCTCACCAGACAAAAAGATCTCCTGAGATATAAATAGTGTTGAGTGTAGGAGACAGGTCTACTTTGCAGTAAAAGACTTTGCATTCTTCAATTTCACAACTCATTCACCTCCATTCTCTGCTAACCAGAAATCTGCAGAGATTCAACTAGGAATTTGGTGAAACGGGGGCGTCCAAGGGGTGTTTGGAAGGGGTCCTGGGCAATTCAACTACGTGTACTCATTCTTGTGAAATCATTCCTGGGTAGGAGCTGGAATATCCAAGCTGATAGGTCAAGATTATACTTTTAGCTAAGAATTGTTGCCATGAAATTCCATTTTGACTCATTAATTTTGCGGGTATCATCACAGATACATACACGTGGAGATGAAAATCACTGGCCCTTGTCCCTGCAGCCATTGAATGCTGCCAGTGGCAAAATATGTCTGCACAACCATCTTCATGATGCAGCAGCAGAAAAATGTTTTCCAATAATCAGTACCTTGAATTTCAGTAAGAGCAGATTGATAAACAAAACAAAAACAAAACCTCATAAAGATAATAAGGAGCCTCATTACTACCAAAGTTGTAGGGACCTCATGATGTGGGCTTGAGTGCAGCATGCAGGAAAAATCATGTGTGTGGCTTCTGCTTATGAGCGTTACCCAATTTCCCCCCATCACAGCCTCACGGATATTAGGTGTGTATGACCACCTGGGACAAGTAAATGCAAGAGGCTGGTTGCAGGCAGAGATGAATGCCTTCAGGCCGAGGGGATCTGTGCAGATCAGAAGCCACCAAGCAGCACAACAGCACGCATCAGTATGAAGGGTGGGAAGCTTTGGCTCAAAGCCTTGACACCTATTCTAGCTTTAAAGATGGATTTGAAAAAGTCATTAGCAGACACGTTTGTCATCACCCACCCTCACTGAGCATGTATTACTCTACAGACATCTATTCCACACCTACTGGGTCCAAATGCGCAATGGCTCATCCTGCCCTTGGGGAGCTCACCGTCTAGCATGCCAGATGGGTATTTAAGCAGGTCTCTAGAACACAAAGTAGGGTGAAATCAAGGCCTAGGAGGGGGTTTCAAAGTGGTGTGAGGTCCCGCGTGTATGGGGACAGGTGACACTTCACAGAAAAGGGGTGTGTTAACAGAAGAGAGTTAATTCTGAACCGTCACCCTGACCAACAGCACACAATACAGCTTGCACTGACAAAGCAAAAGAAACAGCTCAATCCTTAGAACAACCCATTATAGCACCGGCAGTGAGAGCATGACCGAGAACCACAATTTTTTAACTACTTTTGAGTAATGAGATTCATATAAGGTAAAAATCTTTTATTTTCTATAGGTTCAGAAGCATGGCTCACATGTGATCTGCATTTGACATTTCTAGAGGTTCCAGCTTTTTAGGAGATCAGTAACGAGAATGAGAAAAACTTATAGCAACGTTCTAACTTTCCTGCTCAAGGTGCAGCTAATGAACATTTCCAGTGACCAGGACTTCCAATCTGCAACACTGCTTTAACTGTCTAAGCTGCAGATAAAGTGTAAACCTGACTACTTAAAATCTTCCCTTGGGATTGAGTTTAGATCGTCTTCATGAAAAAAACTGCACCAGTAAAATGGAACCAGTGAGGGCCATCTTCAGGATTGGTATTAAAACAGTAATTCAATTTCAGCACCACAGAAAGCGTTGTGTTCCCAAGTTATCAAGCAGGAGTACTTCTAACACTGTAAGAAACAATTTTGACTTTGTAATTTTGATTGGAGTTATTTTAAAACGGTCCATTTCTGTGAACTTCTATTAGCAATGAATTCTGAACGCGTATAAAACCCATCTGGGGTTTTCAAGTCAAAACCTCTTCTAGTTAAAAACTTCTATCCATAAAATACATTTGTATGTTAAGTTTGTTTGTTTTTTTTTTTAGGTAGGCTTCACACCCAGCGTGGAGCCCAATGCAGGGTTCAAAGTCATGCCCCTGAGGTCAAGAGTCAGAGGCTTAACTGACTGAGCCAGCCAGGTGCCCTTGCATGTTAATTTTGAATGAAACCCTAATTTATGTTCTAGAATACCTTTTTGAAGATAAGCAGATTGAAAACAACTTGCACGTTATCCATTTAAGTACTAAAATAGTTCTGTTCAATTATATCCCAAATCACTAAGATTTATCAGGTGTTCAGCAGAACAGGCTCTGTTCTACCCACTCCTCATGGGGCTTATTTAGTCCTGCTGCGAACTCTCCAACCCTACCAGACAACAGGCAGAGAAAAGAAGGGAGCTTGGAAGCTGTCTAGAAACACAAGCCATGGTTTAATAAAAATAAAGAGTGGTTTTATTGATAACATATAATTGCAGCTACATTAATATATATTATAAACTTTAAGGATTAGAAACCAATGACTTTATTCTTTACCGAGAATAATCTAGGGTACGGCCTTATGTTCCGCGAATCTTACTTCAGCCCCGCACAGTGGTCCTAGATCTATTTTTCACAAAATCAGGAAGTCACCATCCAAGCTTTGTCTCAGGCCACACGTTTCATTAAGTAGAAATAAGACATTATGTTTTCTTCAGCAAATACCCCTTTTGTCACATCGTCCTATCTTCTCACATTTATCTTAATACACAAAGCTTAACTTTTCACCCCCAAGATAACGTGCACGTTGGAAAGTGCAAGTCATGAGACAGCAGCAAAATGCTACTCTGCCCTTCGTATCCTGGATTTTTCATTTTTGCCCCAGACCCCGCTTTATCATTAAAACTACATGAATCCCACAGTGTGATACTTTATCAGTAAAGTCTTTTTGTGTACACGTTACCACAAAGATGGAAAACGTCAAACAGTCCGAGCAAGCGTTTGGCAGACCACAGAAAGGAAAGAGGACCGTGGGAAAAGAAAACGCTTTAGTGTTTTAGAGCTGAAGAGCTTGACGGGCGTCATTCAAATTTCTCATCCCCTTCTTCCACGTCCTTCAGGTTGAGCACTTCCAGAGAACCTTTGCCTTTTGTCTCCTTTTTTATGAGCTCATCGATTTCTCTGAAGCAGCCTGGGTCAATCAGACACACCTGAAACACGGAACACAGGTGCTCAGCAGGTGCAACGGAATGAGCACAGCCCCCGCTTTCTCTCAGACACACAGCACGTTCCAGATGTCTCTACTGCTACCGTCCTACAGTGCAAGAACGAAGACAGAGCACAGGGAAGCAGGCAGGGCTCTAGTCTAGCCTCGCTCTTTTAAGTGCACACACAGGCCCCGCGACAGGCGTTAACCTCCCCGTCTGAGGTCGTCTCTGGACTCCACAGCCATCGAGTGAAGTGGCTGGAAGAGGAGAGCGTGGTTTTTTGATACTACGGTTTAGCGCGAGGATTTACAGTCTGGCGAGAGCACGTCTATTTATCCACATCAGAAGGAGAAAAAGCAGCTTGAAGGCCTATTTAGAAATCACATGTGAAGTTCTGAAAAGACCGGAGAACTTCAGAATGTCAGATGAGTCCCTTCGCGTTTAGGGAGGAATGCCCAACAACCCCAGCCAGAGCTTGTTTATACTGGCGCTGGAGCCAAATCTCAGGGCCCGGGTTTGCAGACAACCGAATCTCTGCTGCGTCTGACACTGCGGGGCCAGGACCCAAAGACACCATGCTTTGCCGCGTCTTTAAAATGTTCTATGGGCAATGAGGCCGTCCAACTTTTCGTCTTATTTCCAATTTCCTCATGATAGAAGACTCACCGTAAAATATATTCTCTCGTCTAAACTGAGCATGGATTTAACCAGAAAAAACAAACCACCCCCCCACCCCCAAATCCCAAGTTGTGCTTAATTAACTATAATTTCGTTTTCGTCTGACCTTGAGATTTTTACTTAATTCCAGGTAAGATGTTTCTGGAAATGTCTATTGTTCACACCTTTAAATGTCTGTGACACATTTATGACTAGAAAACAGAGGATTCTGGTAACATGGACGCAAAAGAATAAGAATATTTTTATCTTACAATTTCTAACTGCTGACTGTAGTCTTCGCTTTCTATAACCTTGATTAGGGGCTTCAGCTTTTCTTTCAGCTTCTTCCCTTCATTCACTGGAAGAAGGAACCGAAGTCTCATGTGAGCACGTTCGATCTTCATCTTCTCCTTTAACTGCTTTATCACTTCCAAAGCCTGGCGAGACGAAATTGAAAATGTTGGCAATTTCTTTGCTACCTTTGCTGCATTACTTTGTAAGGTATTCACAACAAAGCAGTTCCCATCCGGCCAAATTAGACGGTGGTTTTTAGATAGGACACAAAGAACATAAACACCCATAGAAAAGAGAAGATAAATTGGACTTGAAGATTACACACTTTTGGGTTTCAAAACACTATTGAGGAAGTGAAGACAGCCCATTAAATAGGTGAAAATATTAGTCAATCACACATTTGATGAGGTGCTAGTATCCAGAATATACACAGAACTCTTACAACTTGATAATGAAGAAACAAAGAATGGCCAAAGAATCTAAATACTGATTTCTCCAAAGATGACCAAAGGTCAACGGGCACATGAAAATATGCTGAAATCACTTGTTATTAGGGAAATGCAAGTCAAAACCAGAATAGTACACCCAGGATGGCTGTAATAAGAAAGGTGGATTAACAACAAATATCAAAGATGTGGAGAAATCGGAACCCTTGCACACTGACTGTGGAAATGTAAAATGCCTCAGCTATTTTGGAAAATGGTTTGGCAGTTCCTCAAAAGGTTAAATATAGTTACCATATGACCTAGTAATTCCATTCCTGAGTCCAGAGAAATGAAACACGTCCACACAAAAATTTGCAATGAATTTCAGAGCAGCATTATTCATGATAGCTAAAAAGTAGAAACAACACAAATACCCATCAACAGATGGATGAATCAACAGAATATGGTAATTCCATACAATGGGTTATTGTTGAGTCCCAAAAAGGAATAAAGCACTATGAACCTTCAAAGGGCCACATATTGTCTGATTCCATTTATAGGAGATGTCCAGAAGAGAAAAGTCCATAAAAACAGAAAACAAATTTGCTGAACAGCTGTGAGAAGGGTATATGAGGAGTGAGTGCTAATGGCCACAAGGTTTCGTCTGGGGGTGATGGAAACGTTCTCAAGTTAGGTAGTAGGGAAGGCTGCAAAAACTTTGTGAATATGCCACTGAATTGTTCACTGTAAAAAGATGACCTTGTATGTCATGTGAATTAGATAGAAATCAAAAAAATCTAAGATGTGGAGTTGAAAGGATTCTTTAAAAATTCAAGTTTTATCTTTAAAGGTTTGACTTGGATAGGAAGATGAGAGCTATAGTACATTTGTGTTTAGTTAAAAAAAATTCCATTACTTTTCCCTAAAACCCCCATCATTTCCTTCCTCCCTCCCCCTAACCTCCTACCTTACTGCTTCCAAGTAGTATCACTTTATTATCACAGACAGATCATCTTCAATGGTTTCTTCAGAGAAAATTGAGTTTCATTTGGATACTTTTTGACATTAAAAATCACTCACCTGCTGTTTTGTACTTTTATTGGTTTTGACTGAATAGTGGATGTCCTTCATGGCTCTCTCTATAAGGATAACAGTGTACGGTCTCTTTGTTTCAGGGTTCACACACTTGTCGGCCACAATGGTTGCAATGTCCCTGAACATCTGCTCCAGCTGTGTATGCCGTTCTTTATCTGATACTTGAACCTCTCCTTTAGTCAAAATCTAAAAAAACCCCAGATTTAAATGTCTTTATTGCACATTATTTGTTAACTGACCACAAGAATTAATAACTTGGGAGAGAAAATTAAATTCCATCCTCTTCAGCTACTCACATATAGGTAATAAATTGAACTTTGCCTAAATGATACACTGGATTATCTTGTGCTCTAAGATACTATTTATTTAGGTGGGGGAAGGGGAAAAGTCAATTTAGGCAAAGGTTGTAAATGAAAAGAAAATGAAAAGAAAATAAAATTTAATTTTAGGTATATTATGCTCAAAATATAAAAATGGACAAAAATAAGGTAATTTAGTAGAAAATTTAAGTTTTGGAGACTTTGACAAAATATATTCATGTCCTGCATTATTAAAAATGATGCCACACAAAAAGACTCCCCAAATAATCTGACTAAAACGAGCAGAGAACTCAAATAGACATTTTCTCAAGCAAGACCTACAGATGGCCAACAGACACATGAAAAGATGCTGAACGTCACTCCAACACCACCCATCATCAAAGGAATGCAAATCAAAACACAATGAGTTTTCACCTCACACCTATCAGAATGGCTAGAAATCAAAAAAACAAGAAACCAACAAGTGTTGGAGAGGATGTGGAGAAAAAGGAACTCTCAGTGCCCTGTTGGTGGGAATGCAAACTGGTACAGCCGCTGTGGAAGACAGTATAGAGGTTCCTCAAAAAAATAAAAATAGAACTACCATGTGATCTTGTAATTTCACCACTGGGTACTTACCCAAAGAAAATGGAAACACTAATTTGAAAAGATATTTGCACCCCAGTGTTTATTGCAGTATTATTTTCAATAGCCATGATGCAACCTAAATGTCCACTGATAGATGAATGGATAAAGAAATAGTATACATACACAATGGAATATTACTCAGCCATAAAAAAGAATGAGATCTTGCCATTTGCAATGACATGGATGGACCTAAATGGTATAACGCTGAGTGAAATAAGTCAGACAAAGAGTAATACCATATGATTTCACTCCTATTTGGAATTTAAGAAACAAATAAACAAACAAAAAAAGGGCACAAACAAAAAAAGACTCTTAACCATAGTGGTTGCCAGAGGGGAGGTGGGTAGGGAATGGGTGAAACAGATAAAGGGGATTAAGAGGTACAAACTTCCAGTTATAAAATAAGTCACAGAGATGAAAAAACAGCATATGGAATACAGTCAATAAGACTAATAACATTGCTTGGTGACAGGCGGTGACGACACTTATCATGGTAAGCACTAAATTACAGAATGCATACAAAAGAACACATAGTGATGTGTATTGTTGAATCACTATGTTGTACACCTGAAACTAATTCTAACACTATTAATTATACGTCAATTAAAAAAGTGATGTTACTCAGGTCACAAAAATAACGATTCAAGTTTAACATACGTTCAAGTACTTCTAATACATAGCTCTTAGAACTCACCTGCTTACAGATTTCTGTCTGGTCATCTGTTCCAAATGCACTGATCAGATCTTCCTTCTTTGCAACTTGACCTTTAGAAACATTTACAAACACTGAGTGGGTCTGTAGAACTTCATCAAGGTCTTTTTCCCTTGTGACAGCAGGAGAGAAAAGTCCTAAGTGAACACACTTGAAACTTGGAAATTCATTCACATTTAAATACAAGATGGCAGTGACATAATAGTAAGAAACAACAAATACTCAACGAGAGGGAACATTTTCAAAACTCAGAACCGTATCTGTATTCCCACTTACTCACTGCAGAAAAACGTCACGGGATCATGTATGAAACACTGAGCTGTGGGGACAGAGGGCGGGCTGCTGCCAGGGAATTCCGATCCCTAGATGGCAGCAGCGAAGACACTACGCACTTCGGTGAAACTACAGGGCAAAGATCTGTGACATCAGGATGTGCTATAGCCACGGAAGTATTTGGAAGACTAGGTCTCCACCCTTTAACATTATTTTGGCAAAAGGGCCATATTTTGGGGATTTCTTGGCTGTAGCTTTCAGGACACCAACCAATTAAAACAAAACTCCAAACCAACAACCCAAACCACACCAATTCAACAAAAAGGGAACCCTGGATTTAGGCGCTAAGCTCGGGAAAAAGTGACTTTTCACGCTCACTGCAGGAATAAATTGTCCATTTCCTTCCCTGTCAAGACACCAGCTCGAACACTAGGGGCAGGCCGCCTCGGAGGCTGCAAGCTCCGGCCAGAGCTCGGACGGAGAGGGTCACTCACACGCCGCTCCGCCAGCCGACGACTTTGTTCTTGTAGCAGGCGATTTCGAAGCGCTTCCCGGCGCGCTTCATCCGTACCACGGCCACATTGGTTAGGCGGATCTGGTTGGTGGGGGTGAAGATCGACATGGTGGCTGCTCACAGCCCTTCCCGGGTCTGGTGAACCAAGGCACACCCGTGCGGCGGGCCGGAGGGACCACCTGCGCCTCGCTGTAACGACCCGGCGGCGCGCGGCACGACCACTACCTACCCGGACGGCCGCCACAATACACCCAGTTGACTTATTGCGCAGGCGTCAGGTGTTCCGGAAACCGGGCGAGGAAAAGTGAGCAACGACGCCTGCGCATTGTGGCTTTTACGACATCGGCTCGCGACAAGAGAAGCGCTCTTCCTTGATGTAATTTACTTCCGCCAAGGAGCTCTGATTGGCTGGTGATGCTGATGTTTTAGCTACCGGCTGGAAACGTAGAGTCGGTCCCTCAGAGTTCCGCGGATTTCGGGGTCGCGCCCTCAAACTTCTCTTACGGAAAAATTGTAAAATAAAAAACTTGAGAAAACAGTGTGATGAACCGCCATGAACCCATCGCCCTGCTTCAACGATTATCAACATTTTGCCATTCATGTTCCATTCTCCCTCTTCTTTTTGGTCAGAATAGTTTAAAGCAAATTATAAGGTTTTAGCTTTACAGTCTGTACTCCTCACAGATGAACGCAACAAGATTAACCATTTTTCCTTAATACCATCTACTAGCCAGCCCATAACCCAATTTCTCGAAATAATGCTTTTTGAAGTGAGGTCCAAAGGAGACACAGATTACGTCTGGTTGATGGTACGCTTTTAACGTGCCCATCTTTCCCAGGTTTCTTTCCTATGCCACCACGCCTGTCTTGACCCTGCTTCCCTCTAAACCCGCCCCTTGCACCTCTGAGCCAATCCGAGAGGAGCCGGGAGCGCTCGGGCTACCTAGCTTGGATCTCTAAGTGGGGCTTCTCTCTGGGCCCGCCCCTTCCCCCTCTGAACCAATCCGGACGGGCTGGCGAGTGGCATGGCTGCCCCCAGCTCTCCGGGCTCCGGGTATACTGGTAATGCTTCAAGATAGTTCTGGTCGTCTCCCGGTGTCCGAGCCAGGTTCTTCAGGTCTGCAGTCCTAGTCTATCGGGCCGCAGAGCCTGGGCTCTGAGGAGAATGGGTAAGCCGTCACCCCACCCCCCCCACCGCCCCCCGACAGGCAAAATCGTGGAGGGGTTGGAGAGAGGGAACCGTTTTTCTCACTCTCTCCTGGCGGAGTGGCGTCCTCGAGGACTTTCCTTCAGAGGTTGTTGCACTTGTCAGCCCGGGACAGGAGCCATTGACAGCAAGGGAGGATTGATCCTTGCTTTTGACCTGGCTTTTGCCTCATGAGGTTAGGGGATGAGTTCAGAAGGAACTGTGCTTCTGACCTCAAGTAAAACGCATAGAGAACTGCCCACTTTCTTTACCCACGTGTTTGGTGGCTTTTGGGTCTTTTCCAGGGTGGAGCAGCAACGGCAAAGCCCATGTTTGTTTTTTCCACGGTGGAGCAGCACCTGTAAACCCCAGAATTTAGGCTTCGCCTTTTGAAATTGCCTCCAGTTCAACATTTGAGGCCAGGTCCATTCATACGTCTTTCCAAAAAACGGGGTGTGAGATCCATTGCAAGTAACAGTGGGTCTTTAAAGTAAAACTAGAGCAAAGAGAATAGTATTTTTTAAAGCTTTTCTTATGGAGTACTCAAAACACAGCAGAGTTAATTCCACGTAAAGTGTTTTGACTTTGTTCACTTCTCTTGCTTCCAGGTGCTATACCCAAATGAAGGTACAATTTTGTGTTTTTCTGAGTTAGCATCGTTACGGTAATTTTATCACATGACCACATGCAGTTGTATATTATTTTTATTAGAGTTGATTTTTTTTTAGAATTCTTAGCCGGGTTGTTGAATATGAAGGTTGGTTTTATTTTATTTTTTATTTTATTTTTTAATGTTTATTTTTGAGAGAGAGACAGAGACAGAGAGAGACAGCATGAGCAGGGGAGGAGCAGAGAGAGAGGGAGACACAAAATCCAAAGCAGGCTCTCCAGGTTCTGAGCTGTTCAGCACAGAGCCCATTGCTGGGCTTGTGACAGCTTAGAGCCAGATGTGGGGCTCGAACTCATGGAGTATGAGGTCATGACCTGAGCTGAAGTCAGATGCTTAACTGAGCTACCCAGGCGCCCCTATTTTATTTTTTATTCTTAAAATAAGGATGGGCAGCTTTGTATATGTAACTTTATGTAAAATTACGTGTATGTATTGTTTTAAATTTAGATCCTTCTTTGGATACATGGGACTTCTCTTCACCTTTAATATCATTATGGATAAACAGGTTTTACATATATTTGGGCTTTGCCTTTGGCATTAGCCTTTGGATTTGTTTCCAGATTGTCATCAGGAAGCAGGTAAGTGGAGTTGGTTTTTATAGGAGAGAATTAAGGCATTAGATTTATAGAGAATTTAGAGTGCAGATTTTCTAAGGTTTTCAGAAAAGCTAAAAGGAACTTTTCAGTCACTTTTATGTTTGGTCTCTACACAGGGTTTTTTTTTTTTTATGCCTAAAAATTTTATTCTCAGTTTTTAGAGACGAATTTATTATGAAATAAGTTACTTATGTTTTCTTTGATGGGCTGTGGATGTTTTACTCTTGAGATACAGGAAGAGTTCATAATGAAAAATTAAGCCTTCATAAGAAAAATCTATTTAGCACTTTTAAAGAGTAGTAGTCTTCTGTTTTCTTACCACTAATTAAGGATTGAAAAGTAAGTGCCTAGTCTTATTTCGATAAAGCACATTATGGATGAATGTATGTATAGTTCTGTCCTGGAGGAATTGGGAATCTTTATAGCCTTAAGGATCGTAGGTCCAGCCTTTAAAGGACCTAATTATATCAAGGGGTTAATATTTGAGGAGTACACCAGAAAGATTAAGAGAATAGTAAGATCGGTTATTGTCTGTGCTGTCATCACTACTGAAGTTGGGAAAAGCCTCAAACTTGATGGATTTTGTGTAGTTGTTTATCTTCCAGGACAAGAACTCAAAGGATAAATCTGTTCCAAAAGCAACTCGGGATTTGATGACGAATGGTTATATCTCTCTTCAAAAGAAGGACATCTTAGTGTCTGGAGTGAAGATTTTCTATGGTTCCCAGACTGGAACAGCGAAGGTGAGAACTTCATATATTTTTCTCTGGGTTTCTTGATCTTTTAGAATATCCCTTAAAGGTATCCATTCACAGTGAACTGAATCGGTCTTCTGATTTTTTTTTTTTTTTCTTTTAAATCTTCTTTTTTCCCTTCCCCAGCATACCTTTTTCCTTCCTGGGGCATTGCATGGGTGTTTAACCCTTGTGCCCAATTCCAGCCCAATTCCAGTCTGATGGTCACTGTCCTGAGGGGTTTTGTGCTGAAGCTTGCTTCTGCCTCAGCAGAATGGAGAGTTCTAAGCCTATTACTGATGGCGGGTGCAGAAGTAGGGGATAGTGAAAAGAGCATGTCAGCAGTAGCATCCAGTATGGGATGGGGCCCTGACTTTCACAACGTCACACATCTACTTAATAAAATGTGTTTTGGTTCGATAGTGTTAAAAGTGTTAACAGTAGACATCGAATATGTTTAAAGTAGATATGTGCTGCGGATGTATTTGCTGTTGGCTTCTTTGTTATGAAGGTCACAGCTATTTAGTGCTTTTTAGGAAAAGATTCTAAGACGAAGGTGAAAATGAAGTTAAAAAGTCAGTGTCAACTGATTTTTGTGTGGTACTAAAGAGGGTCGTACTGCCCTCTTGTGGATGTTTTGTAGAATAATTTTTTTTTCGCTTTTCAGAACTCCAGTGCAGGCTTTGTGCCACATCATAGTTGAAGGTCACTTAACATTAAGGGTTCAGCCTTAAGCAACAGAGGTGGGGAACCAGAAGAAATGTAAAAAAGGCATCTGAGCAGCCAAAACAAAGTCCTTTTATGTTACTCATAAAAGATCTCAAAGCCTCTTTTTATGTGTGTTTTTAATTTTTTTAAAAGATCAAATTGACACTTGAAGACTGTAACAAATCCAGGTGTATGGAGGGTTCATTCTGAAAAGTACTTTCTAGTAAATCTCTTTTTAACTATTTCTTCTTTTTGATTCCTCTGATGGCTGTTTCTTTATGCTGTGTTTCTAGATTGATCAATGTTGGATAAAAGTTATTGACTTCTTATATTAGTTAACACAGACTTTCCTCAAATATCAGTTGTTGGCCTGTTGGCTTAATGTCGTTGGCCATCTCATTGTTGATACGGGTTAGATGACCCTCCTAAAAGCTATGCCATCTGAATTTCTTTATTCTGCTTTCACATTTTAATGGCTTCATATTTGCTGGGTGTAGATTAGTTTTTCCTTACAGCTTTGAAGGCATCACTTCATCGTCTTCCACCAGTCAGTGTTGATAAAAAAGCTAGTCTCCTCATTCCTTTGTAGATGACTTGATTTTTATGTTTCCGGAAGCTCTAAAAGAGTCATGTCTTTGTCCTTGAGGTTTGGAACTTTTTTGAGATGGTGTCTAGGTTGGATCTTTTTTCAGCTGTTGTGCTGGACACTCGGGCTCTTTTGAAGATTTGTGAGCATTTCTGCTAATGTTTTTGGGCATATTTTTTCCCTTCCATTTTCTGTTTTTTTTCTTTTTTTTTATTTAAAAAAAATTTTTTTTAATGTTCATTTTTGAGAGAGAGAGTGAGAGAGACGGAGATAGAGTGTGAACAGCAGAGGGGCAGAGAGGGAGGGAGAGACACAGAATCCGAAGCAGGCTCCGGGCTCTCAGCTGTCAGCACAGAGCCAGATGTGAGGCTCGAACTCACAAACCATGAGATCATGACCTGAGCCGAAGTTGGTCGCTTAACTGACTGAGCCACCCAGGTTTCCCATTAAAAAAAAATTTTTTTAACTTTTTTTTCTTTCTGTCATTTGTGTTGGCTGGATGTTAGAGCTTTTGGATGGCTTCTTTGTCTTAAATCTTTTCTCTTTTGTAACTCTTTTTCTTTCCACTTGGGGTTGTGGGATTTCAATTCCAAACCTTTTTGAATGTTTTATTTTGGTTCTTACGTTTTTAGTTGCAAAAACACCATTTTGTTCGTTTTTTTTCCTACCCCTCCCCCCAATTTTGTTCGTTTTTAAAACATGTTTATTTTTGAGAGAGAGCTCGTGCACATGAGTGAGTGGGGAAGGGACAGAGAGAGGGGGACAGAGGAGCCCAAGAAAGCTCCATGCTGACAGCAGAGAGTGTGATGTGGGGCTCAAACTCAAGAACTGTGAGATTAGGACCTGAGCCAAGGTCAGACACTTTCTGACCTTGCCATTTTTCTTTCCTGCTGCTTGTTCTAGTCAAGTTCCTGGTGAACCATGGTTTTCTGTTCATTTTTAGACAGAATGATGGGCTAGCTGGTGTGGGTTTTCTCTGTTCTTGTATGAACAGATGTGTGTTCTTTAATTATAAATTTTTCACCGGACGCTCTGTGCAGGGTGGGTCAGAGCATACCGTGTGAACTATTGGCCCCATATCTCCCTCTAACTACCATCTCAGATTTTTTTTTTTAAGAGTAAAGCGCCTTGAAAATATCTGCCACTATCTCTAAATCTCCAATTTCCCTACTTCTGTTTTTCTTGGACCACTCTTGCCAGGCTTCTATGCCCTGACGTGTTCCCGGTGCTTTCCATATTGCTAATTAGTTCTCACCTTTCATCTTACTTGGCATTCTTCTCTAGGTCATCCTCCTGCTTGGCCAGGGCTAGTCTTCCTTACTTATCATCTGCTAATTTCTTCTCTGCTTGACCTCTAAAGGTAGGAGTGTCCCAAGGCTCCATCCTTGAGACCCTGTCTCTATTTGCACTCACTGTGCTCTCTAAGGGATCTTATTATCTAGACTATGTTCTTGCCTCTAGATACAATTTGGCAAACTTTTTCTGTAAAGGGCAAGCCATTTTATTTTTTACGCTATGTATGTGTATGTATTTAGGCTTTTAGTTTTTGTGGGCCAAATAGTCTTTGTTGCAGCTGCTCAGCTCTGCTGCCTTGGCGTGGATGCAGCCACAGACAATGCGTAAATTAAGTGGCATGACTGTGTTCCTGTAACTTGCACCTGTAGAACCAAACAGAGGGCTGGATTTGACCTGCCGGCCTTCGTTTGTATGTGCTGAGGGCCTCTGAATTTATGGTTTTCATCTGAACTGTTCTCCTCAACTCCAGACTCCCATGTCCGGTTACCTATCTTAGATCTTTGTGTGATGTCTAGTAGGCACCTCGGAATTCAGATGCTCAAACTGAACTCCCAAGTTTTTTGTCCAGACCTTTTTCACTTACAGTCTTTACCAACTTCATCTTTCCAGTTGCCTAGCTCAAAGAAAACCTTTGGCTTCTCTCTTTTTCCTGCTCCCCTCCCCCCATGCAGTTTGTCAGCAGATGCCGTTTGTTCTACTTCCACAGTGGGTCCAGGTGCCAGTCACTTCTCAGCATTGTGGTTCGGGGCACCCTCAGATTTTGTCTGGATCACTGCAGTCACGTCCCCTTCGTTCAGTGCCGCTCGGCCCCTCCCTCGGCTTCAGGGCCCCCTCAGCTCCGCAGCCAGAGGGACCCTGAAAACTTAAGCGGAACCACATTCCCAGCAGTGACCTCCTCATTCACTTAGAGTAAATGCCAAAGCCCTCACAGTGGCCAGGAAGCCCTCACGTCTGGTTTTCCATTATCTCTTTTACCTCATTTCCTTGCCCCCCCCCACCCCCCCCCCCCAGTGTTGTCAACCTCTTTGCCAAGCCTGCCCCCTCCTTTGGGCCTTTTCACTTCCATGTTACCTCTGTTTGGGGTAGCCGCCTGGCTTGCCCTCTCATTTCCTTCAGGTTTGGCTCCAATCTTTGTCTTTGAGACCACTTCTCCAGTTCTGATACCAGCTACCCAGAGTTTTTGTCAGATTCCACAGGTATAAGGGCTCAGTCTACAAGACTTGTCTCCACTTCAGATGCCAGGGGCCACTAGTCCCAGAGGCCACCTGTGCTTGTGACTGGAACAGCTATAAGTTCGATCCCATGGTCCTCCTTAGGTTCGATAATTTCCCGGAACGATTCACAGAACTCAGGAATTGCCTGACTGGCTACATTTACTGGTTTCTTGTAAAGGACACGAGACAGACACAGACAAATGCATAGGTAGGGCAAGGTATGGTGGAGAGGAATGGCTCAGAGCTCCTGGACCTTCTCTGTGCACCACCTTCTCAGTGTAACAATATGTTCACCAACCCAGAAACTCCCTGAAACCTGTCCGTTAGAGGTATTAATGGACATTTCAAATCATTGGCCATTGATGATTGAACTCACTGGGAACGATGGTACTGAAAGTTCTAAATCTCTAATCATGTTGTTGGTTTTGTGACGACCAGCCTCCCTCCTGTAGCTACCTGGGGCCTGCCTCCCCATAAGTTACTTCATTAGGATACCAAAGTCAGTAAGTTCCAAGGGTTTTAGGACCTTTGTCCCTGGAACTAGGGGCAAAGACTGAATATGTGTATGCATATTTTTATCTTATGTACCTGTTCTGACACTCCCTGTGTATAATGACAACTATCGTCATACCTGTAATACTGTATTCTTACCCTTTACCCCGATTTATTTTCTTCCATAGCACTGGTCATCCTCTGATTAACTATGTGTTTTCTCATTTCTTTGTTCTGTATCTGTCCATTAGAATGCAGGCTCCCTGAAGGCAGGGACCATGTGTGTCTTGTTCACTGTTGTGTAATATTTCCCAGAACTGAGACTGGCATAGTAGATGCCCAGTAAATTAATAGATGCTTGGTAGGCTTGGCTTTAATCCTGGGAGCTTAGACTACTTAGCAAAAAATAGGAAGGCATTTTCCAGAGTGCCGACACCTGGCCAGAGGTTTGAGCTTTCCCCAAACGTTGGGTTCATTTTGTTTGGAGAAGAGCTAGCAGGTGTTTTGTCTGGGGGGTAAAGGGTGGATGTTGCCCAGGCTCTGTGTGCACTTGTTCCATATACAGATTGTCTACTGATGGGCTCTTCTCTGCCCAGGGTCCCCCCAGCTTTGGTGTAGTGGCTGACTCTGAGCCCAGAACCCCTCTGGGGTTCTGTCAGGAACATGGACTGTCCCCTAGGGCTTTCTCCTCCTTGTCAACCTGCTTCTGTTTGCTTTTTATCTTCCAGAAACATGTCAGATTTCTTACATCCCACATTCTCTTCCCTCTTCAGGATTTCTTACCTCCTCTATGTTTATTCTAGTGGGGCAAAGCAGCTGGAATGTCAAAAGCCAATTTAGATTTAGTCCCGTATATGTACTTACAGAGTGAGAACAGCACAGTTGAATGATTGATCTCCATAAAGATGCTTGGGAAAATGGTAGAAGTGAGAATAGCGTTTGGGTTTATGATGATAAATAAATGTCAGTGACTGCAAAAAGTTTTTCACGATAAACGCCTATTCCCTTGCCGGCAGAGGTAAATTAAGACTGTACTTTGCTTATTTAGCTCATCGAAGAGTTTATGTGATTTTTTTTTTTTTTCCCCATTAGGGATTTGCAGCAAGTCTTGCTGAAGCAGTTACCTCCCTAGGTCTGCCTGTGGCAGTTATTAATCTCCAAGAATACGATCCAGATGATCATCTAGTAGAAGAGGTTGGTAATTGTGTTAAGTTTTTCTTCAGTCCAAACCCTCAAATGTAACTGACCTCCTGCGTTCTGGGATAAATAGAATCTTCAGAACAAATTTCGTTTTCATGCTAAGGCATTTCAGTTGGCTGAGTTTGCAGGGTCAGTTAGAGGTGTTGAATATATGGTGTGGGACCCGTCCCTCTGGCATGTGGCCTCTCTTGGGGTGGGGGTAAGGGTGGGGAAGCTTGGTGGCTTGAAGTTCCCTCCTCCCTCCTGAACCAACCTCATAATCCAGGGAAGATTGTGATTGATGGCAGTGTGCAGAGCACGTGAACCACGCGTGAGCTTGCTGAGAGGTCAGGAGCCACTTGGGTAGCAGAAAGAGGATGGGTTTGGGACTTACAGAAGTCTCTCACTACCTGCGTGACCTCCGTGCATTACTTAATTATCTGTGTGGGTTTAATATCTTCACCTGAGAAATGCCCCTTGCTCTCGTCTAGTTACACTCAGAGAAGTTTGCCTTACAGCACCGATTCTCAAGGCATGGTCCTCGAACCAGCATTCTCAGCATCTCCTGGGATGGAAATGCAGGCCAGCCCCGCTGAATCAAAGTCTGGATGGGGGACTGTATTTTTACAGGTGCTCCAGGTGATTCTGAAGCAGCTGAAAAGTTGGAGAAGCACGTAGAGCAGGGGTTAATGAACTATAGAGCAGGGGTTAATGAACTACTTCTGTAAGGGGCCAGATAGTAAATATCATCTGATTTGGGCGCTGTGCACACAGTTCTGCCTTTGAGGCACAAAACAACCATAGGCAATGTAAATGAATGAGTGTGCTGTGTTCTAATAACACTTTGTTTTTAAAAAAAACAGGCAGTGAGCTGGACTGGGCTTATGGGACATAGTTTGCCAGCCCCTTCTTAGTCGATAGCCTCCTAGCTGTAACTGTCCATTTCTTTCTCCCATAAGAGAATGGTGGGGTGCAGATGAGTGACCTTGAATCTGCTCAGAATTACTTGTGAAAAATTATTAGCAAACTTTGAGATTTAATTATTTTTTTTTACCATCAAAATATTTTATTGGGATTTAATTATTTTTTTTTTTTAATTTTTTTTTTTCAACGTTTTTTATTTATTTTTGGGACAGAGAGAGACAGAGCATGAATGGGGGAGGGGCAGAGAGAGAGGGAGACACAGAATCGGAAACAGGCTCCAGGCTCCGAGCCATCAGCCCAGAGCCCGACGCGGGGCTCGAACTCACGGACCGCGAGATCGTGACCTGGCTGAAGTCGGAGGCTTAACCGACTGCGCCACCCAGGCGCCCCTGGGATTTAATTATTAATAAAGGATTGCTTATAACTTATCTCATGACTTGGAATTTAAAAACAACATTTTTTTAAAGGTTTGTTTATTTATTTATTTAGAGAGAAAGGATTGTGAATGAAGGAGGGGCAGAGAAAAGGGAGAGAGGATCCCAAGCACACTCCACATTTGATCTCATGACCGTGAGATCTTGACCTAGGCCGATATCAAGAGTTGGCCACTTAACTGACTGAGCCCCCCAGGCGCCCCATGACTCAGAATTTTTGAGGTTCATTCAAGCAGATTGGAATACCATGGCTAGCAGGACTGAAGGCGTATTTTGTTTCCCTGTGTAGATGATAGTGCCACGTGTTAAGTTACCTTACATTTAAAAAGTTGATTACATTAATTTTTCAGATAGTTTTAATGAGATCTTTCTGTTTTTCTTCCTGACTGATTTGGATTTTGTTTCCAATAGGGCAGTTGGAGATGATAGGAGCTTATAGTCTGAGGACTGGAATGGAATATATAGTTAAGGGTACAGGGGTGTATTGGCAGGGGCAAAGGACTGGGTTTTCTCCCCGTGCAAAGTGTTCTTGCTCTGTTTTCTTCCACTTTTGAAAGTGAGTAACATTTTGAAAGCACCCTGTGCCCTTAGAGATTAGTATTAATGTGGATGTCAGCATTTTAAAAAGGGGTTTTCTTCACTGGTAAGTTATATTGTGAATATTCTTCTGAAATAATTACTTTCTTGGTTAGGTTACTAGTAAAAACGTTTGTGCCTTCGTGGTTGCTACGTATACTGATGGTCGACCCACTGAAAGTGCAGAGTGGTTCTGCAAATGGTTAGAGGAGGCATCCAGTGATTTCCGATTTGGCAAAACTTACCTGAAGGGTATGAGATATGCTGTATTTGGCCTGGGAAATTCTGCCTATGCGAACCACTTCAACAAGGTAGGTACGAAGTAGGTGTATGTTGAATTGTAGGGATAAATTCTCTTTTAATAAAAAAAAAAATTCATACACACATTTGTGTGTGAAATAATCCACAAACTTTGGTACTTGATAATAAACTTGTTGTGTTACTCTATTATAATGGGGAATTGTTACACATATGTATCCAAGATTGGTGCATAGTAGGCGGTCAGTAAATTTTATTGAATAAAATGCTTATACCTCCTGTTGTCTAGTGTCTTAGTGGCCTGGATTCATGGTCATTGAGTCTAGTCTGCTGTCCCCAGGCAAGACCTTGTGGATGGAAGATCAGTGGTTCTTTGGACTGTCTCAGCTGCCTGTTCTATACTTGAACAACCTTTATGGCTCAGGCTAACTCTGAATACTGTTGAGCTCATTGTCTTTTAATGATTAATTTTTTTTAACGCTTATTTATTTTTGAGAGATAGAGACAGCACGAGTGAGGGAGGGGGAGAGAGAGAGGGGAGACACAGAATCTGAAATGGATTTGGGCTCCAGCTCGGGAACGGTGAGATCATGACCGAGGCTGAAGTTGGACGCTTAACCGACTGAGCCACCCAGGCACCCCAATCATTAATTTTTAAAGGGAAATAGAAGAAAAGCATTTGCTGCCTTTTATGTAGTAAGACATTGTTTTGTTTTCCTAGATCTTTTTTCTAAATGCAATTAACTTGGGCTCCTTTTCTTTTGCATTCTATTCTCTATACTTTAAGTAATAAAAATATAGAGCCTCTCCATTCCTTGAGATTCTAAACAGTTACTGGAACTTTTTGTATATGTACCTCTTCCCAAAATTGGGCCCAGCCAGGCTCACCTGTCTTTGGTAGAAGATGAGTAGAGGTGAAAGTAGAGATCTTCTTTTGAGCTTGTTTTCATCCAGTTGTTATATCAAGATGTGTATTTCTGGCTATATTTTCAAAGGAATTAGAAAAAAAAAGGTAAAATTCAGATATGTAAGTGTTTAATGCCTTGCCACTCACAAAGCCTGTTAAGTTTTGAACTCTCTCCCTCTTTTTTTTTTTTAATGATTTAGTTTGTGAGAGAGAGGGAGAGAGCCACGAGTACGAGCAGAGGAGGGGCAGAGAGAGAGAGAGGGAGAGAATCCCAGGCAGGCTCCTTGCTGTCAGAGCGGAGCTCCACACAGCTGCGAGATCCCGAGTGGAGCTGAAATCAAAAGTAGGATGGTTAACCAACCCAGGCGCCCCTTAAGTTTTTGAGCTCTTGACCATGCATCTTGGCAATCCCTGTACCTCAGCCTAACTGCTTCTTACTGCAATACGTTCAAGTTCTGAATTTATAAAGCCGTGAGTCGTGCCAAACGGGCTGCACTTTCTTATTAAAGTGGGCTTTGCTACATTTGGAATCTCATTTTGCTAATGAGTTATTTTATTCTGAACATGACTTAGAATAGGAGTTTTCAGAGTCTTTTTTTAGGTAGTACTCTTAACCTTAATAAAAGGGTTTGTCTGTCCCTTTGTTTAAAAAAAGCCTTTTGCAAGGTGCCTGGGTGGCTCAGTCAGTCGAGCGTCTGACTTCAGCTTAGGGTCATCTTGCAGTTCATGAATTCGAGCTCCGCATCGGGCTCACTGCTGTCAGTGTGGAGCCCGCTTCGGATCCTCTGTACCCCCGCTTTTTGTCCCTCCCCCACTTGCACTCTAAATTTTTTTAAATGTTTATTTATTTTTGAGAGAGAGAGAAGCAGAACATGAGCAGGGGAGGGGCAGAGAGAGAGAGGGAGACAGAATCTGAAGCAGGCTCCAGGCTCTGAGCTGTGAGCACAGAGCCCCATGTGGGGCTTGAACCCACACACTGTGAGATCATGACGTGACCCGAAGTCAGACGCTTAGCCGACGGAGCCACCCGGGTGCCCCAAGACATTGAAAAAATAATAATAAAATAAAGTCTCTTGCAGAATCTTGTCAGAATGTAACCAGTGTAGCGTTTCAGGTTGCGGCTGGGGCTGGAGGGCCTGCTGCCCTTCGGCTAAGCTCCCTCTTCCCAGCAGCAGCCAGTGACAGGGGTCCCCGAGGATCATGGACCTTTTGCAGAGCAGTCTACAAGCCTGTGATGCCGAGGATTATCTGTCTTCTTGCAGGTTGGCAAGAATGTCGATAAGTGGCTCTGGATGCTTGGTGCTCACCGTGTGGTGGCTAGAGGGGAGGGTGACTGTGACGTGGTTAAAAGCAAACATGGCAGTATTGAAGCCGACTTCAGAGTTTGGAAGACCAAGTTCATCTCCCGGCTACAGGCACTTCGGAAAGGAGAGAGAAAACCCTGTGGCGGCAACTGCAAGAAAGGCCAGTGTGAATCATCTGCGGTACGCAGCCTCTGTGTCCCTGTCTTGCTGCTTTCCCCTGGTGTTTGGAGGTGCTGAACCTCACCTCTGCCCGGAGAAGCGCCTTCTCTGGCTTCTAGTTAGAGGGAAGCTCTGAGACTCACACGGTGGCGTTTTAGAGAGAGCGGCCTTAAGAGTGAAGCCAGTTTGTGCTGTGTGCCTTCCTACCTCTCCTATTTAATAGTTACGTGGCCAGCAGGTAGTTAATAGTTAATAGTTACACGGCCAGAGGCCTGAAGTTAGCTGAGCTCCTATCCTCGTGTCCCCTAACCACGTCCTCCTGCTGACCTGTCTTACTGAACGATTCCTTTAGTCACTCAGACTGGAAGGCTGTCCCATCCTAGATTCCTGTCTTCTGTCCCTCACATTCTAAACAAGTCTCTTGGCTCCTGGTTCAGGTACCTAGTTCCTTGGAAGCTCATGTCACCAGGCTGTTTCACGGCTGTCTGTCCTTTGGCACTGGGTCACTTGTGTCATTCAGGAACCACTTTACATTCTGACTCACTTTCTCTCCACCCTTGTTCCTGTCATTACCCTTTGGGGCAAAGCCATCCATGGAGGTGATTGATCCAGCCGCCCGACCTGCCAGTTGCCTGGCCTTCATACCCCCAGCAGCCATGTTCTTCACTCACCTAGGCCTCTTCCATGGTCATCTCTGAAATTTCATGTTCCTGTGACCTGAACTCTGACCTGCCTCAGGTGTCCTACTTAATTTACAATTCTTTTGATCCCATGCCTTTTTCATTGGGGAGTGAAAACTGCTTTCTTCACTTCTGCCCTTATCCAGGTTAGGTTTTATGCTCATTCTCTTATAAACGTCTTCAGTTGCGTTGCCTTCCACTCCCTTTTCTCACCCAAATGACCAAACCCCAAGCCAGGTCGAAACCTCCCACCTGCCTTCCCCTTTGCCTGTTGCTTGCTCTTTGACCCTGGATTCACGACCACAGGCCTATGTATGCACTCAGACCTGCCCAGCAGTCTCCAGCGTTCTTGTGTGAGTTCCCTTTCTCACTCTCCAAGATGACTGATTAATGGAGACATTATCCAGTGGAGACATGCCTGGGGGCGCCTGGGTGGCTCAGTTGTGTGAGCGTCTCACTCTTGATTTCGGCTCAGGTCATGATCTCACGGTTTGTGGGTTCGAGCCCCACACCTGGCTCTGTGCTGACAGTGTGGAGCCTGCTTAAGATTCTCTCTCTCATGGGGTGCCTGGGTGGCTCAGTGGGTTAAGCGTCTGACTCTTGATTACGGCTCATGTCATCATCTCACAATTCGTGAGTTCAGGCCCCACAGTGGGCTCCAGGCTGGCAGTATGGAGCCTGCTTGGGATTTTCTGTTCCTCTCTCTGCTCCTCTCCTGTTCATTCATTCTCTCTCTCTCTCAAAGTGAATAAAGAAACTTAAAAAAACCCCAGTTCTCTCTCCCTGTCTCTCTCTGCCCCTTCCCTACTGGTGTGCTTGAGAGTGCGTGCTCTCTCTGTCTCTCTCTCAAAAGTAAATAAATAAACCTAAAAGAAGACTTCTCTCTGCCCCTTCCTCCAGCTCTTGTAGGAGGCCACCAAAGATCTCTTGTAGCCCCCAACCCCATCCACACATCTTCTCCATCTCTTATGTGGCAGGAGACCGAGGGTCTGAGTCCTGCGAGAGCCATTCTGTGCATGCGCTGGAATCAAGGACTTTGTCCCTTTGTTTATTGCGTCTCTCTCCTGCATTGTTAGTCTCTTCCATTCCGCCAGATTGTTCCCATAAGTTTATGAACGTGCCCTGGAATCACCTGTGTTCAAACAAACAGGAAAAGCAAATACAAAACAAATGTTTCTGTTTTGTGTGTTTCAGCTGCTGTTTTGTTTTTCTGTTCTCTTTTTTTTTTTTTTAGTTTTTTTTTTTTTCATGTTTATTTATTTTTGAGACAGGGGGAGACAGAGCATGAGCAGGGGAGGGGCAGAGAGACAGAGGGAGGCACAGAATCTGAAGCAGGTTCCAGGCTCTGAGCTGTCAGCACAGAGCCCAATGTGGGGCTCGAACTCGTCAACTGCGAGATCATGACCTGAGCCGAAGTCAGACGCTCAACCAACTGAGCCACCCAGGCGCCCCTGTTCTCTTTTATAGCCATTCTTTTTGCTTATGTTTGCTTCCCTTCCCACCAGTTGGTCTTTTAATATTTTTTTACACTGTTTAAACAAATTGAGGTAAAATTCACATAACATATCATTAACCATTGTAAAGGATACAATCCAGTGGTATTTAGGGCAGAGTCCTGTGCAACCACTTTTGTATGTGTTGGTACGCTTGTTCATTTTTCAGACTGGCCAGTTTCTAACTGATCTGTGTCCATGTTTGCTGGTTCTTCTGTCGGCTCAAGTCTGCTACTGAAACCCTGTAAGGAGATTTTAGTTTGGTTCTTATGTTTTTCAGATCAAGAATTTCTTTGTTTCCTTTTTATGATTTCTGTCTTTGTGTCGTTCTGTATTTCGACATCGTTCTCCTAGTTTCCTTCGGCTCTTGGAGCATATTTAAGACCATCGGCTTAAAATTGTTTATTTAGTGAAGTCCAGTGTCAGGGATGGTTTTGGTTGATTTCTTCTGCAGGTAGGCCAGACTTTTTTATTTCTTTGCATGCTTCATAATATTGTGTTGAAAATTGCGAGTTTTGAATATTATAAGGTATTAACCCTGGAAACCAGATTCTTTCCCCCCTCAGGGTTTATTTTTGTAGTTTGCTATAGGTTATAATTGTTTGTTTATTGACTTTAAAAACTATCTTTTTAAAGACTGCCTATTGTACATGGTTTCTTTACTTTGTATTCAGCTAGTGTTGTGACAGATTTCCTTGAATGTCATTTTTGGGTTTCCTTTTTCCTGATTCAGTGTTTACTTGGGTCTTGTAAGCCTTTGTCAGAACTCTGGGAATTAGAGTTGAGTCTATTGGTATTTGCTTAGTTTTTAGGTGTTTCTGTGGGAGAACAGGCCCTTGGAGTTGTCTGTTCTGCTATTTTGCTGATGTCACTCTCGGTTTTTAACATGTAAACAGATTTAAGTAAAAAAATTTTTTTAATCAAAAGTAACACTTGTACTTTTAAGACTTCAAATAGTACTTCTAGGCTTTTAATTAAAAACTATCCTTTCTTCCCTTATTCTGTCTAATTCTTATTTTCCCAGGGTTGTCACTTTTAATTCTTGCTGTTTCATCAGACATTTTACCTCTACATTCCCAAATAATAGGCTCTTCTTGCTATTTCTTGATTTTTAAAACATTTCACAATCTCTCTCCCTCTCGTGGACACACACACACACACACACGCAGTGTCACTTTTCCTCTCATTTTCTTGTGCAGTTGTAGCACATTTTCTGGCTAGACTGTTGCTTCGTTATTGTGACTGTATATGTGCTCACATTTCTGCTGTATATTATGTTATTATATTTTCATTCTTTAAAAAAAAACTTTTTAACGTTTTTTTCTGAGAGAGAGAGAGAGTCAGAGAGTCAGAGGGAGTCAGAGTGTGAGCAGGGGAGGGGCAGAGAGAGAGGGAGACACAGAATCCAAAGCAGGCTCCAAGCTCTGAGCTGTCAGCACAGAGTCTGACGTGGGGCTCGAACTCATGAGCCATGAGATCATGACCTGAGCCGTCGTCAGAGGCTTAACCTACTACTGACCCACCCAGGTGCCCCACATTTTCACTCTTACACATTAATTTCCCTTAGGTAATGGCTACATCATTTTTGATTTCTCTGTAATTATCACTGATTCATTCTAAAGTTCTATTGGAACTGAAAATTATTTCTTAGTGTTCTGTAGTTTTTGTTGATTTCTTGGAGGCCTCTCACACGAGTCCTTATTCCTCCACTTTGGCGTGGCTGCAGTCCCAACCTTGGTGTGGGTGGAGTCCTGTGTCTTCTGTCTGCTGTGATGCATAGCCTTCCTGTCACTGGTTTCCTGGGTTGGATTTCCTGATTCTGGTATCTCCTTTATCTTCTAATTTCTTAGTTAACTCTTGTTTTTGGAGCACGTTCTCTAATAGTTCTCTGAGAAAGGTTGTTTCAGAAGTAGATTTTCAGAATGTTTATATCTACATGTCTTTATTTTGCCTTCATAGTTGATTGATGCTTCACTGAGTATAGAGTTCTAGCTGGGAGTCATTCCCCCCCCGCCCTGCCCCCAAATTGAACACTTGTTGTCTTCTAGTTAGAGTATTGCTTTTGGGAATTTTGGTTTAATTTGGTTCTGCGTTTTTATTATAAAATTCTCCTTCTTTACCCCTCCCAGAAACTTTAGAATTTTTGAATAAAATCCCTGTATCTATTCTTAGCTCTTGCCTCCCCCCTCCTCCTGCCCCCAAACTCTCTGCCTATGTTTTCTGCTTTCTCCTCTTGCATGGAATGTTTATTTCTAGTTTACATGTACATGAGAGATGGAGCCTTGGGGGGTCCCAGCTTTGACTTTGGTCTTCTGTGTTAGACTCTCCTCCTAGTATTGTTTCCTCGACTTTCCTCTTCCCTGGTCCTGTCCAGCTGTCAGAATAGGTTCTCCGGAGTTCAGCAGATACCCTCCACTCCATCACTCGCTTACCTCCTAGGATTCCCTTTTCAGTTGATGCTTGTCCACTTTTAATTCCTCGTATGTTTGTCGACTCAGCGATACGCTTGAAATTGTGCTACTAAAATGTTCTGTTACTCAGTGTTGGTTATTTTCCACAGGAAGGGTGTTCAGTGTCTTTCACACCCTGCAGCTGGGAGCAGAAGTCCCAGTTCACGCTCGCCCACTCCGCTTTGGCGCTCTGCCCCACGGTGGCTGCTCCTTTCTAGGTCCGAGGACATCATGTTGTCAAGCCCCGTGGGTATTTCTCTGCCTTCATTTGCTTGGCTGCTTTGTAGGGTTTGATACCGCGACTCCTTCTTCGAATCACTCTTCTCTTGACTTTCACGATACCATTCTCGTGGTTTTCTTCCTTTTTCCCCTGGGATCTTCTTCCCTTACCTAACCTCTGCGTGTTGGAACGATTCAGGGCTTGGTGTGAAGTTCTTTCCTTTGTTGATACTTTCTTCCTGGATGATCTTACCCAGTTTCATGGCAGTTAAGTACTTTCTGAATGCTAGTTATTCCTAAGTTTATATTTTTGTCCCTGAGGTCTGCCTTGAATTTTGTTCTCTTATGTGCACCCTCTTTAAAATCTCTGCTTGGAAGTCTGAGGCATCTCATACTTTACAAATTCAAAATGGAGCTTTTCATTTCCACCCTTCTGGTCTATTTCTCCCCAAATCTTTCTCATCTCAGTAAACAGCACCACCGTCTCAATTACTTAAAAAAGAAACTTAAGAGTCATGCTTAATTCCTTCCTTTTCCTCATTCCTGCCTTTAGTTCTTCACTAAGCCTGGTTGGTTCTGTCTAAAAGAGAGGTCAGGAAACTTTTCTGTGAAGGGCCAGCTAATAAATATTTCCATGTTTGTGGGCCACATGGTTTCTGTTGCAACTGTCAGTCCGGTCACTGTATTAAGAACATAGCTATAGATAACGTGTAAGTGATGGCTGCCTTTAGATTTGGCCTGAGGCTGGCTGCATTTGGCTTGCGGGCCATACTTGCCGAACCCGTAGCCTAAAATATCTCAGATCTGTCCCATGAACTCACAATCTGGGAGGCTCGCTACTTTGAACAATGTATTTCTGAAACATTGATGTTCCAGGAGGAAGAGCCCTTTGAGAGCACCAGTGAGGAAGAGTCTGGTACTGAGGACCAGCAGAATCTAAATTCTGTCGTTGATGTTGAGGACCTCGGCAAAATTATGAATTGTGTGAAGAAAGAAAAGGTACCGTAACTTTGGGCAAGAGTGCACCTGGATCCCGCCGTTAGCTAACGTCTAACATTTGCCTCCTGTCTTGAGAGTTTTCTACTTCTTTGCCATTTTTACATGAACTTTGTGAAAATCTTCCCTCTAAGCCCTGTGAAAATGAGCTTGTAGTAGGATAGGCAGATTTTAGGGCAGAAATTGAGGGAAGGGTGGATGGTTAGAGGGACTTCAATGTTGTGACTGAGGAGACAGGGTGAACAGCATGAAGATGGACTCGTGCTGAGATTCCAAGTAGAACTCTCTCTCTCTCTCTCTCTCTCTCTTTTTCTAATATTTATTTATTTTTGAGAGAGAGAGAGGCAGAGAGACACAGAATCCGAAGCAGGCTCCAGTCTCTGAGCCGTCAGCACAGAGCCTGACGTGGGGCTCGAACTCACGAACCGCGAGATCACGAACTGGGCCGAAGTCGGACACTTAACCGACTGAGCCACCCAGGCGCCCCCCAAGTGGAACTTTCTTCACGTGCTTCCGCCTCACGTAGAGTGAGGGCTGTTGAGCTTACGGACAGCACCTTGGCCTGGAGGTGTTGAGATCAGTGTAGGTGGAGGCCCTAGGAATCTAGGAAACATTAGTCTGGGTTGTCATTGCCGCAGACAAGATGAATGTGAGAATGTGCGGTGTAGTGGGAGTCTACGCAGATTCCAATGATGTGAAATGGGAGTAGTATACACAATAGCATAAGACTGTATAGACTCCATTCATGTGTGAGTTTTGGGAAATGAGAATATCCTACACCGGGAATGTGCCCAGTGCCTAAGTTTTAGAAACAAAAGAAGTAAAACTACGGAAAAATCCAAGAAAATCAATGATAAAATTGACACAAACTCAAATGAAAGAAATCAGTAAGGTAGCAGGATATAATAAGGTAAAAAGCCAATAGCCTTTATCTTTCTAAACAATAACCAGTTAGAAGCCATAGTGGAAGAGAAGACCCCATTTATAACGGCTATATAAAAGATAAAGAAGTACATAAAAATAAATTTAGAAAGAAATATCCTAAATCTGTGTGATGGAAACTGAAAAAATTCCCGAGCAGAGATATCTCTTGTTTTTAGATGTGGTGACTCACTCACTGTTCTAAAGATGTCACTTCTCTTTAAATTAATACATAAATTTGATGAAATCCCATTAAAAGTTTCAATAACTTTTTTCCCCTAGAGCTAGCCTGGTTGATTCATGTGGAAAAATAAACATGCAAGAATAGTTAGGAACTCCTTGGTATGGTAATGAGAAAGACTGGCCCTACCAGATATTAACACTTACTACAAGGCATCTGTAATTAAAGCTGTGTTTTGGCTCCTGTTGAGACAGATTGATGCAGCAGAGTAAAATAGCAGGAGTAGATCCAGGAATATATGGGGATTTCATATATAATAAAAGTGGCATCTCTTTTCCCTGGCAGGGGTATGGCACGACAAGCAGATAGCTACCTGTGAACATTTAAACTTGGCTCTGTGCATCTCATAGGTCACCATAGACTCCAATTGGGTTAGAGAACTTGTTGAAAAAAATTTATAAGTAATAGAACCAGATGCATTATTTTATAACTTAGAGAAGAGTTTTCTGTATGATTCAAAATCTAGAAGCAAGAAAAGACTGAATTTACCAATGAGTTTTAAAAAGATTTGCATGGTTATAAGCATATCAAAAGACAAATGATAGAAAGGGAAAGTATGGGGCGCCTGGGTGGCTCAATCGGTTAAGCGTCTGACTCTTTGATATTGGCTCAGGTCATGACCTTGCAGTCCTGGGGTCAGCTCTGCATTGGGCTCCGTGCTGAGCATGGAGCCTGCTTGGAATTCTTTCTCTCTCTCTCTCTCTCTCTCTCTCTCTCTCTCTCTCTCTCTCTCTGCCTGCCCCTCTGCTGCTCGCTGTGTGCTCTATTTTTCTCTCTCTCAAACATAAATAAACTTCAAAAAAATTAAAAAGGAAATATTTGCCTCTTCTATATAAAGAAGGGGTTAATTTTTTTATTATACAGAGCGCTCTTAAAAATCAAAAGAAAAAAGACCTAACACCTAATAGAAAAAAATTGGCCAAACACCTGAATAGGCGAGTCTCAGAAAAAGCTCTACAAATAGACTTTAAGCATATGAAAAAATGCTCACATTCACTCAGAATTAAAGACAGGCACATTAAAACTACTCTGACGTGACATTTCTCACCTACCAAAATCACAAAAGTTCAAAAACTGTACAGCATCCATAGCTGGTGAGGCTCTGGGAACACAGGTGCTCACACCTTGCTGAGGGGAGTCCGGAACGGTGTAACCTGTATGGAGGGGCTTTTGATTCACATGCGTTTGCCCATCATCCAGCAGGCCTGGTTGTGTGAATTTGCCTTGAAGATTCATCTTCACCAATACAGAACAGCAGATGCCCAAGGTTATGCCACAAGTATATACAGCAAACAGCTGCCAGAGACTGGTTGAAAAAAGCAGGATATATCCACACACTACAGACCTTGTGCATCTGTGAGAAATAATAAGGTGGATCCATGTGTATTAATGAGATTTTCATGTGGTGTTGGATTTCATTTGGAGGTTGATCTGAACATAAGATTTTTTCTAAAAGAATAGTTTATTGTCATGGCAGATTTGCAAATTTATAATTTGAGTGCTGTGTGTGTATAAACGGTATTTTGGAGCTGTGGTTACAGAAAGAACCTTTCACGTTCTGACCACTAAACACCCGGTTCTGTTCAATTCTGACAGTAGCTACCTGGAGTTAGCATCAGACTCTGCAGATTTAGGGCATAGTCTTGCACAGGACTGCCTCCATTTCAGATGGCGGCTCTAAGTAGGGGCCGCCTGCCCTTCCCATCAACTGGTTATAATTTTGGGGTCCCGTGATTGCCCTCAGTTTCGGTAATTTGCTAGAATGACCCAGAACTCACTGAAAGCACTATGCTTACAGTTTTAATGGATACGAGTTAGAAACAACCAAGTGGAAAAGACAACAGGAGGAGTTCCGAGAGTAGGGAGGTGGGGGAGAGACTCAAGAGTTTCCGCGCCCTCTCCACGTGAAACCCAGGCACATCCTCCCTTCCCACCATATCCACGTGTCCGCTAACTAGGAAGCTGGTTAGTTAGCATCCAGAATGTTTATTGGGGTTTCATTGTGTAGGCATGATTGATTAGATTATTGGCCATCTGATTCTCCAGCTGACCTCCTTCCCTGTTTCTTTCCCTGGAGATCCAGCTGGCCCAGAGTGGGTCTTTCTGGTTGACCAGCCCCATGCTAAAGCTATCTAGGCCTACCCCCTCAGCCACCTCATTTGCATAACAATGACCCTTCTGGCACTTAGAAAATGCCAAGGTTTTTTGAAGCTCTGTGCCAGGAACTGGGGACAAAGAACAGATGTACTCTTTGTTAGGCCACAGACCTAGAAACAAACATGGTGAGCACTCAGTTCTTGTTTTCTCAATATCCTACTTCATTGAAAGGAATCAGGGCTTGGAGAAATGACTCATTCCAGGGCTGAGGAAGGGAGCATAACAGATGGGCCTGGGATGTCTTGTTGGGCAAGTGGATCATCAAAGACTGATGGAGACACATCAAAGGGACATAGGAACCAGCTTGAAGAGTTTCCCACAGGCCAAATTTGGGACAATTTGAACATCAAAAATGAACATAATGATAATATGTATCGTATTATATGCAATGGATTGTATTACATCAAATAAAAATCAATCCTTTTGCTGCTCAACAAAAGGGAGGTACAAGAGAAAGTCTTTATAGAAGGTTTCTAGATAAGAAATACAGAGGGTATGATAGAATTAATCATTTGTTTTCTATCCCCAGGGTGATAATTAATTTAAGCAAGGATTGCATGAAATGCCTTTGGGGGCCATATATGCACGTATTCTCAAAATATCATCCCAGAAACTAACCCACTTAGACATGCCAAAAATAAATACATCACTGGGGGAAAAATACCTACAGATGATTTGCTAATTACAAAGGATAAAATATACCTTTACAAATGGAGTGTTCAGGTGATTTTCGCCTGTACCGAAAAAGTCAAATTTAGCTTCATCACTTGTATTAAAATGACCTCGTGTCCCTCCTGACATGATGGGTAGTAAGATGTATGCAACATCATCTATGTAATTTTGTGTCAAAAATTTTTAGCCTGAGTCTAATTATGGGGAAACAATCAGACAAATCCAAAAAGTGGGACAGTCCAGACTCTTTAAAAAGAGTCAATGTCATAGACATTAACAGTAACAAAACCTGGGGTGAGGACGGGTCCAAGGTTTAAAAACGCTAATGAAACATAACTAAATGCATTGTGTAACCTTTGATCTTGAATCAAAGAGCAAAGGTCATTGTCTGGACATTTGAGGATACTTGAAATGGATTTTTTATTAGATAATATTGGATTTTCGTTAATTTCCCTTGTTGTAATAACGGTTTGTAGTTGTGCAGTTCTGTCATTTTTTAGGAGATGAATTCTGTAGTGTTTAAGAGTGAAGTGTTATGGTGTCTACCACATGCAAGTAGTTCAGCAACATTTTCTTTCTGCACATACATTCACGTGTATTTTATAGATGTGTATGTGTGCATGGAAGGGTAGACAGGTAATGATCAACAAAAGTGGTGAATCTAGGTGAAGGGACTAGGGGTCTTCATTGTACTTTTTTCGCTTTTCTGAGGATTCGAAATAGGAAGTATGGAAGGAACTACTTTCTCTCCATGCTCCCAAAATAAAACAAAAAAATCTAGTATCAACTGAAGTATAAACTATTTATGATATAGCCATATGAGAATATCTCCCATTTTTTGATAGGGTCAGTTTTGAATTATATAAGGTCTTAAGAACTTATTTCTTGCATAAAACATGATGACCCTCTAATTTTACTCAGGGTGGTCCCATGCTATAACAAATAGTAATATAAAGAAAAAAATTTAATGTTTGTTTAATTTTGCCTAGTTAAAAATTTTTTCATTACAAATTAACATACCTAAAAAATAAAAATTTAGAAAACAAAGGGCCAAAATCTATCAATAATTCTATCTCACCAGAAAAATTACTATTAGCATTTGGAATGTTTATTTTAACTTTGTTTCATATGCACCTGAATCTCTATTATAAAAATCTTTGTGATATTTTCAGGTAGTTTTTACAACCTCATTTAAAAATCTCACAGAAAAATCTTTTTGTTTTTTTCAGAAAAACCTTTTTTTAAAAATCGGCTAATTTAAAAAATGTTTTATTATATTTGAGAGAGAGAGTGTGCGCATGGGCGGAGGGGAGGGGCAGAGAGAGGGAGAGACAGAATCCGAAGCAGGCTGCAGGCTCTGAGCTGTTAGCACAGAGCCCGATGTGGGGCTTGAACTCAACAAGCCATTAGATCATGACCTGAGCCGAAGTTGGACGCTTAAGTGACTGAGCCACCCAGGTACCCCCAGAAAAATCTTTTAAAAGTAGTGTTACAAACAGGGATTAATTTTGGGAAGTTATTATAGAAGCTGCTTTGTTTTGAGTTTTACTGTCCCTTTCAACCTGCACAGGAGGGAGAACTGGCAGATTTCATGACTTTTCTGGTCATTTTTGGTAATAAAGTGTTACAGGTACTTTAAGACACAAAGTTTTTTTCTTCTTTTTCCTTTTATTTTTTTTAAGGTTATTTATTTATTCTGAAAGAGAGAGAGAGAGAGGCAGAGGGAGAGAGAGAGAGAGGGAGAGAGGGAATTCCAAGTGGGCTCCCCACTGTTAGCATAGAGCCCAATGTGGGACTTGAACTCATGAACTGTGAGGTCATGACCTGAGCTGAAACCAAGAGTTGGCTGCTTAACCCACTGAGCCACCCAGGTGCCCCTAAGACACAAAGTCTTAATAAATTGACAGTAGAATGCCCAAGCCTAGGTAATAGATAGTAAGTAATACTAAAGAAACTAAGTCAATTTAATTCAAAGGTGAAACTCCTCCCCTCTTGTCTACTTTCTGGCCTATTTGCTAGCTGCTGTTTTGGATCTGCTTAGGGTCTGGGGAATGGATGGGGAGCAGGAGAGAGAGAAGTAGGAAGTTCTTATGTGGTGTAAGGTGACTGTGCTCTCTCCCCTCGTCCAGTTTAAAGTTGACTCTTCCTCCATCCGGCACTCTCATTGCGTCTGTGGAGACACTGTCCATGGTGTCTCCTGCCTGGTTCCTTGCACTGAGCAAGTGTACCCCAAGAAGTGTGCTGCTGATCGTGGCTCACTCCTTCCTCTTGAGCCCTGTGCCTCTGGCTTCCTCTCTTTGAGGTCTGTCTTCTGTTTTCCTCTCTGGTTGCCCAGTTGGTCAGCATCTAAGGTCACCGCCACCTGCACTCTTGTCCCTTCCCACGGGAACACTCCTGAGTTCTTTATTCTGGGGGGACAGGCTGATTCCTACCCAGCAGCAGTGCTCACTTGCTGGGGAAACTAGTCAGTCCTTTGGTGTCTGGATTCACTGGGCAGGCGTCCTACACCAGTCAATGATGCCCTCTGAGTGCGGGGGATACAAGCAGCTTCTTTTGAGGGGCCCCGGTGGAGCCTCGGGGGCTTGAGATATGACAAGGCACCTGCTCTCCAGCCTCTCTCCATTTGAGGTGGGATCTCAAAATACCTTACCAACATTCTCCAAAGAAATTTTCAAAAATCCTCTGTCCTTACCTCTATGTCCTCTATCCTTTTCACATCCTCGATGCGAGGGAGGTGTTTTTAGAGTTTCTGGTTCTTAGCTATTCCCTTTGAAAATACATAACTTGATCTGAACCTCCCTTTGAAGTTTCACTTAATTTCATACCCTCTTTGTATATGTTTAAAAGATTCAAAGAATGCAGTTCCCTGTCCTTGTTCTCCTAAATCTACTTTTCACAGGAAACCAGACTTTCTAGTTTGGCAGTATTTGTCCGGGTGTTTTACTGCTCTTACAAACACACCTGCATTTTGGTCTAACTTTGTTTTTCTGGCTACACAGATGGGATCATTTTGTTCTCCCAAGTCTACAGACTGCTTGTTTTCATCTAACATGACAGCTTTCCAGTGCTGTCATACAGATTCACCTGGTTCATTTTAATGTTTACATAGTGGTCTAGGACTATGTCCCATGATGTATTTGGCTCTTGATGATTAACATTTAGGTGTTTGAACACTCTTGCTCTTACATTTTTTGTGGCTGGCAGAAATTTATCTCAAGAATAAGTTCATAAAGTTGAAATTTCTGGATCAAAGGGGATTTTATATCTACATCTATACACACACACACACACACACACACACACACACACACACACACACATTTTTAAGTAATCTCTACACCCAGTGTGGGGCTTGAACTTACAGCCCCGAGATCAAGAGTCGCATGTTCCACCAACTGAGCCAGCCAGGTGCCTATTTTTTTATTTTTATTTTTTTAAAGTAAGCTCTATGCTCAGTCCAGAGCCCAACATGGGACTTGAACTTATGACCCTGAGATCAAGACCTGAGCTGAGATCAAGAGTTGGACGCTTAACCAGCTGAGCCACCCAGGCACCCCGGGATTTTATAGTATTAATAGATGTTTCCAAATTGCCCTATACAAAATTGAAAACATTTTTATTTCTTCTCATAGGAGAGAGATGAGATAGCCTATTTCTCTGTACCTTTGCCAACCCTCAGGTGTTATTAGTCTTTTAAATCTTGCCAGCCAGAAAGGTGAGAAATAATGACCTTATTTTAATTTGTATTTCTTTCATTTTGAGCGAGGTTGAACATGTTATCCTGTGAACAGTCTCTTTCTTCCTCCCTGGTATTAGATAAACTACAAGGTCTGAGGGCATAGTCCCCAAGATTGCTTTCACTTCTGACACCAATTGCAAATTTTGGGGGAGGGGGCTCCTAAAAACCACCCTCAGGTTTGATAATTTGCTAGAAAGACTCGCAGAACTCACCCAAAGCTGTTACCCTCATGGCTGTGGTTCTTTGTTGGGAAGGGGTACAGAAAATCAGCCAAAGGAGGAGACGCATAGAATAGATTCAAGAGGCGTTCCTTTGTCCTCCTCAGGATGTGTTGTCCTCAGCATCAACGTGCAGTAATACACATCCAGTGTTGCCAACCCGGGGGGCTTACCTGAGCTTCGGTGTCCAGTTTTTATTGGGACTTGACTGCCCATGTGGTTGAACTCAGTCTCCAGCACCTTCCCCCCACTTGCAGTCAGCTGCGGTCTGAGGGGCCCACCGTGAATAATGGACGCTGCTGTCACTCGGGAAATTCCAAGGGATTCCCCGTTACTTTCCAGGAACTGGGGACAATGGCCAGATTTCCCTTCCGGCAAGGCCAAATTTTTCCCTGCACGCTGTCCTGTATGCATTTGGTTTGGCTACTTTTATAAAGCTCATAACCAAAAAATTCTTGGTTGGGCGTAAAACTCTAAGCCAATATATCCAAAATTATTTCTCAATTTAAAATTGCTGTCCATCTTTCCTGTTGTTGCAGCTTTTGTTCCTTGTTTCTGAATACTTCCACGTGTGGATTGTGTCTGTCATTTTTAGTAGCTTCTGTATTTCAGAAGCCCCTGGCAGAGCAGCTGTTAAGAATGACAAGTGCGTGGAGTGTGGGTTCAGGGCTTGGCCCAGCCAGTGTGTAGCTCAGTGACCTGTGGGCATAGCTTAACCCTCCCTGGTCTTAATCCCCTTGTCTGGGGAACAGGGGCCGTGCCCTCTGCCTTCCTCACAGGTGTGAGTCAGATGCGAACATGCACATGACAGTGTGTCATCACCTCTAAAAGCCCAACAGATGTCAAAGTGAGAAGTTAGTTTGCTTAGATATTTTTTTTTTTTTTTTTTTTAACGTTTTATTTATTTTTGAGACAGAGAGAGACAGAGCATGAACGGGGGAGGGGCAGAGAGAGAGGGAGACACAGAATCGGAAGCAGGCTCCAGGCTCTGAGCCGTCAGCCCAGAGCCCGACGCGGGGCTCGAACTCACGGACCGCGAGATCGTGACCTGAGCTGAAGTCGGACGCTTAACCGACTGAGCCACCCAGGCGCCCCAGTTTGCTTAGATATTTTAAACTGGTTTATACATTTTCCTAGAGCTGGCCATTTAGTCTGTGTCAGGTTTTTCTGCTGGTAAAATTAGCACAGGTCTGAGACCTTTTTACTGTTTTTTTTTTTTTTTTTTTTTAATGTTTGTTTATTTTGCGAGAGAACGTGAGTGGGGGAGGTGCAGAAAGAGAGGGGGACAGAGGATCCGAAGCGGGCTCTGCGCTGACAGCAGAGAGTCTGATGTGGGGCTTGAACTCAAGAACTGCGAGATCACAACCTGAGCCAGAGTTGGACACTCAGCTGACTAAGCCACGCAAGGACCCCGAGACCTTTTTACTTTGAAAAATGTGTCAATATTTCTTAGGTTATATTGTCCCCAAATTGATATACTGGATCAAAGCAAACGTATAATTTTATGACTCTTAAATTAAGAATCTGAGTAATTTTTTAGTGGCGAAACGGTCTTAAAACAGGATAGATTTCAGTGTACGAGATACCTGATTTAGACAGATTTCTGGGTTTTTACAGAAGGTTAAGAGAAGATATTTAAAGCTTTGTTTGCAGTGAATGAAGAGTTTGCAATAATTGTTTCTCCAACTTTATTGAGGCATGATTGACAAATATGTTAGGGTTGTACACTGATTTTTTCAAGGCGTGTAATGTGATGATATGTGTGTCCATTGTGAAAAGATTACCACAATCAAGTTAAGAAATCCATCACCTCACAGTTACCTCGCGTGTGTGTGCGTGTGTGTGCGTGTGTGTGTGTGTGTGTGTGTATTGAGAACACTTCAGGTTTAATTTCAGCAAATTTCAAGTGTATGGTAAGAGTTTAGAATAATTTGTGGGTTCATTTTCACTTTGCTTTTCATCTCTGTCCATTAGAGGGCGCTGGAGAGAAAGAACAAATGAGAATTTTGAACATCTGTGTAAATTATTTTTTAAATGAAATGATTTTGGACTTTATGAACTTGCAGCAGTTGGTTTATGACATTTTAGATTTCTCATAAACAGTTTCTCATAAAGTCATTAGATTTGGGGCAAAAAGAAATACTTTTCCACCTTCAGTGTGACATGAAAATAAAGCCACCAGTTTTTGTTCTTCTTTATTGTTAGCTTATGGCAGAGTTTCCAAGTATGGCTTGTGTTTTCATTCTGTATTGGACAGAATACACTAAACTACTGCCTGGTTGTTGGTTTTTTGTTTTTTTGTTTTTTTTGTTTTTTCCCATGCATTTATTTGGCCTTTTAGGGTCCATTCATACATATTCCTGAGTTGCTTTCTGCCCAGTCGTTGCCAGGCATTGCACTAAATTGCCCGAATTGCTACTCTAGAGGAGGCACTACTACTGGTTAGCAATTGGCTCTAGGGTTGGGCCAGCGTATTCCTATTATATAACCTCTTTTTGAGTAATACTCACTGAGTTTTGTGGAGTCCTGCTGTCTCAGCCTGTGCGTCTTGGGCAAATTATTTTACTCTCTGCTTTTGTTTTCTCGTCTCTAAAGTGGGAGATCATAAAAGTAACCTCTTATGAAGTTGTTATGAAGATTAACTAAGTTCATTCACTGGCACGCTTTATTTCATTGCCTGCCGCGTAGTGTGTACTTGGTAACTATGAGCTATTACTGTATAAGCAGATATCTTCAAATAGGATAGGTTTGGTCCGACTGGTGTACCACCATGGTATTCTACCTCCCTCACTCTGTAGCAAGATCCAAGATGATGAGTCTAGGGCTGAAGAGAACTCGAGGGGTGGGAGCGATGTTGAAGAACAAGGGAGCTAACGTGTGAAACGTGGGAAGGTTAGGAGGACAGATACGGATGCAGAGGGCTGGGGTGCTAGGGCGAGTGGCGTGTTTGGGGAACAGTTTGGTGTGTCTGTGGTTTCAGGTAGGGGCGGGGATGTGCGGAGAATGAACTAGAGAAGGAAGGCAGGGGCAGTGTACTGGAGGCCTTTTCATTCTGTCAGGGGGGTGTGAACTTCAACCTGAAGGCATTGGGAAGCAATGTGATTTGATTGAATATAGTGGATGGGTTGGGGTATAGGGCAAGAGGGTAGTTCAGTACAGATTCAGAGTATTAGGAGAAGTCAAAGTACACATTGGATTGTCTCATTCAATCCTCACATCGACCTTGATATCCATACTATTATTACGTCCACTTTACCAATTTACAGGGTAGGAAGTAGGTTTAGAGAAATAAAGCAATTTGTCCGAATTTAGATGGCTGACAGGCTCGTAGGTGGTGGGACCAAGCCTAGACTCCCATCTCTTTGTTTCAGCCCCCAGGGGAGAAACGGTTTTTAGAAGAGAATCTGAAGAGTGGGTAGAGCACAAGGAGTCAGCAAGAGCCTGACAGTCTTAGGTTGTTTTTTGTTTTTCTCGTGATTGTGATTTGTAAATGTAGAGCAGAATGTTCCTTTTTTTTCTCTGCAGTAAATAAATGTTGTTAAATACTCCCCACAGCATGTTCCGGTTAAGCAGACAAACAGTGATATCCGTATCATTAGTTTTGGAAATAAACGGTGAATGCTTGGTAATTACTCACCAGAGAAGCATTTCAGTTTACGAAAGCATCTCAGTGTGTCCAGTTCTTATTATAAAGTCGCATAGTACTGCAGTAGAATAATATGAAGTTGTTCTTCTTTCTTTATTATTTTTAAGGCTTTGGGTATTTGATTCACCCAGAAACACAAGGCGACACATTCCTTCAACCCCAAGACACCCACTGCCTTTAAACCAGCCTGTTTCACCCATGGTCTGTGCAGCCAGGAGCACTTAGGATGAGTTCTGGAATTATTTCTTTAAGTCAGGTTATCCAAAATAGAATCACTGGGTCAGAGGAAAATCATTTGAAAGCTCTTGACACATCTGGTCAAACTGCTTTTCAGAGAGTTCAGAAAGCTTTCTTAAAACGTAGTAAACAGAAAAACTTCGAGTCCTGTTGAAAATTTGTCATTTAAAAACTGAGCTATGACAAGTCAGTGGCATATAGGGGGTTTCTTTCTTAAAGAAATGGAACCTGCAGATTCGGGGTTAAATTGCAGCAGTTTTAGCTTCAATACCTGCAGGAGAGTTTTTAAAAAAAAATTTTTTTTTGTTTTTAGCGTTTATTCATTTTTGAGAGACAGAGCGTGAGCGGGGGAGGAACAGAGAGAGAGAAGGAGACACAGAATCTGAAGCAGGCTCCGGGCTCCGAGCTGGCAGCACAGAGCCTGATGTGGGGCTCGAACTCACTGACCGTGAGGATCATGACCTGAGCCGAAGTCGGACGCTTAACCGACTGAGCCATCCAGGAGCCCCCGAAGGAGAGTTTTTAACATTGAAAGTTGCCAGATCCGAAATCAGTTACCAAAAGAAAGGAGATCTGCTTTTCTAGAGCTAGGAATATCTGTCTGGTAGTTTGGAGGCATTCATTATTCGGCCACCATTTACTGAATGCCCAACCGTTTGCCAGCAAAGCTCCAGGCTTAGAAGGGCTGACTGTATAGGCAGATGACTTCTTGAGAGAGCTTGGGGATTCTGTTTTCTGCATGACTTGATAAGGAAGGGAATCACCTGATGGATCAATGAAATAAACAGATTGAAACAATCAGAAGGACTTTTTCCCAGCAGAAATGTCTGTATGCTTTGGTAATGAAACGCTTGTTTGTGGCAAAACACCTGTTTGGCACTTACCCGGCTAGGTGGAATTTTACCTTAAAGTCTTTAACAGATGACTTTTTCTGCTGTGTCCTGTTTCCCAGGTGATAATTGGGATGGTACTGTGGTTTCTGGGACAATGGTATGAAAATGAATTAGGTAACATTGTACGATATCTTTTTTTTTTTTTTTAAAGAAAATTGGTACCACTTTTTGCTCCTGTGATTATGTAAGATTAATGTAGTCCTGTTTATGTATAAAGGACTTTTCACTTATTTATAGTCATTTTCCAAAGTGCCTAGGAATGTAGCTTGTCATTGGCTTTCCGTTTTGCATGTTGGGAAGCAGCAGCTTGGAGAGGACGTTCGTTTTCTTTCAGGGCAGACGCGATGGGTTTGGGAGTTGGGGAGGGATGAAATTACAAGATGGAGACAGGGAGACCATTTAGTTTGGCTCTTGCAGTTGTCCTGTCCTTAGGAGAAACCAAGGCTGGTGTGCAGAAGCAATGGCATTGTGGATGGAGTGAGCCAGTCTGTGGGAATTAAACCTTTAAAACTTGGTTACTCGTTGTCAAATGGGGCACACAGGAGAGGGAGGAATCAAGGTTGACTAGTTGTGGGATCTTCATTAGTTTCTATTACAGCCATAGAGCAGCTATATATGTTGTATTCTGGGCGAACAGTGAACGGTGTCTGCACCTACAAGATTAGAATTTGGCGCTTTGCACTTCCTTCGGGAATGTTATGAGCCATCGTATTTCTTTTTGGAAATGGAGTTACTGCTGCATATGGAAGATGGGACTAAACTGCCATAGAGACAGAATGGTAAATGTTTGTCCTGAATGCTCAGGATCTCTCATTGTGGCCTCTGAGCTCTTTCCTATATAAATTTTGTATCTTAAATGGTTGAAATGGAGTAGTTACCCTCATATTTTATGATGGATAATTTCTCTAGTGATGGGACATGGAGGATGGTCCATGACCGTTCTTTAAGAGTGTTCATTTCATAGGAGTCAGAATTAGTTTTTTTGTGTTTGTGTGTGTGTGTGTGTGTGTGTGTGTGTGTGTGTGTATGTGTGTGTGTGTGTTTATAACCACAAGAGGGTGTCTCTGGAACTCTGAGCACACTGGTCAGAGGCCAGTGTCACGGGTGGGTCCAGTTTTGGATTTATGTGGCCTTTGGGATAAGCATACATGCTTGGTGATGTTTTGTGGTGACAGGCTTTTGAGAGCAATTCTTGCATGATTAGTAGGGAGTTCTAGTAACTTGCTGTGGAATTACCTCAGAGACATTTAAACGCTGTCAAGTTCAAGGTCAGTTCATCTTGCTCTACCACAGACTTCCTTTTTAAGTTGACACCTTTTTAGGTCTGAAATAGACTTAAAAAAAAAGCCAAAGGATACTTTTGTTTTTAAATATTTTAAAAGAACAACTGAAACTTTAAAAATTTTTAAAGAAAATGCCTAGGAATAAACTGATCACTTTTATGATAGATGAGAATAATTTGTTGATGTTTGTAAATTTTTTCAGTTCTGTGTGGAAATGTATAGTTGAAAACTATATTAACAGAAGCAAAATTGTTCATTAGCTTTGCATTTTGATTATATTTAGTAATTAGGAATGCTGACTTTAGGACAGATAGAACTAACTGGATTTATGTTTCTCATCATGATACCTCTGAGTCTCTAAAGTAGTTTTTCACTGACTTCCAATTTCGGAGTAAATCCCTGACGTAACAGAGAAGGTAGAGACGTTAACTCCAAATTTCATTGGTTTACCTGTTTCTTTTTAAAAAATTTTAAATGTTTTACATTTTTTGTTTAGAGAACTTTGAACATTCACAAAAGTAGAATGATCTAGTGAATCCCTGTCACCTGTTGTCCAGCTTCAAACAAGGACCATCCTCCCGTCTGTATTAGTTGGATGCAGATTTCAGACATCCGGGGATCTGTGAGGTGTTCTCACTACTGATTCTCTAGGGGCGGGCACTGCAAATGGACAGGCACTGAAGGTAGTCTAGGGCTTGGTGGTGGGGCCGCTGCCAAGGTGAGTTATTTTGAATTTCTGCAGCTCTTACTAAGATCTGGCAAGTGTAGTATAGCACAGACTTTGTGTGTTGCCCTGAAATTATTGATTAGCATTCTACCATCTTACAAAAAGACATTCAGATAACTTTAAAATATATGTACATAGAGTAAGATTTAAAAATAGAGGAAGAAGGCTGAGGCGCCTGGGTGGCTCAGTCGGTTAAGCATCCGACTTCAGCTCAGGTCATGATCTCATGGTTCGTGGGTTCAAGCCCCACGTCAGGGTCTGTGCTGACAGCTCAGAGCCTGGAGCCTGCTTCAGATTCTGTGTCTCCCTCTCTCGCTGCCCCTCCCCTGCTTGCTCTCTGTCTGTCTGTCTCTCTCTCAAAAATAAATACACATTAAAAAAAATTTTTTTTAAATAGAGGAAGAAATCAGTGTAAAGGGTGAAGATCATCATGTACTATGAAGCCACTTACAGAGAATTCGAGACAAACATGATTTGAGACTTTACACAGCCATCAGCGTACTGCTGAATTTTCTAGGGCCCAAAGTCAAAAGGAAACACAATCAGCCTTATATTATCCTTCAGATTTCTTTCTGTCACTGAAGACACATTTTCCCCACAGGATCATCTAGAAGGAGTCATTGTTGGGATGGCAGGTGGACGAGTAATTTGGTCTGCAAACAAATGGCTGTCTGAGCAGCTCAGAGCACTATTTTGACTTGTTTTGGGGGTTTTGCAGATACATAACCAGCAGTGTTCTATTTTATTGAACTCCTGTTATGTATCAGGCATTGTACCTGGTGATTTATTTCATTTAATTGTAACGTTCCTGCTCTATAGCTATTACTTTCCTTGTTTTTCAGGTGAGGAAATTGAAATTCAGAGAAATAACTTGATGAATTTCGGCAGCTGTCGGTACTCAGATTGCTAAAAATAATTGACATCTAGATAAGTGGATTGTTGATTTACATTTTGCGGGTGTATGTGTTTGAGTATGTAGTTCCTTTTTTTGGAAAGCAAAAAGAAAAGAGAAGAGACTGGCAGGCCTTCTGCTCACTGTCTGACTGGGAATGTGGTCACTTTGGAGGAGACTGGCTTGTGTGGGCCATGGTTCGCGACGCGCCTTCTTACCCATGCCATGTGTCCATGACTGTTGTGCCGTTGTTCTCCTCGCTCACTGCCAGCTCTGAAGTTTGTTCTTTTAATTTCAATACAGAGAGAGAAGGAGCACCAGGAGGAGAAAAGCACTCTGGTCAGGAACGCCGTGAAGGGTGAAGCCAGTGAAAGAAGGGCTATGATAACCCCTGCTCTCCGAGAAGCCCTTACTAAACAAGGTGAGGACCGTCAGGAGGCGCTGTCACTGGACCGCCCTCCCGAGCGCTCTCATTTCATACCCCAGTGAGGAGCATGAAATAGGGAGGGAGGGAAGAAGGCCCAGCGGCCCTGTCACCGTGGCGGCCGGAGCTGTCGCGGCAGCCCCCTCTCGTTCCTGCAGAAGGATCCCCTTGTGCGCTGGCTGCGGGCCAGCACACTTCCCCCGTGCTTCGTTTCCTGGGATGTTAGCATCAGCGTGGCTCTGGCACAGAGACGGAAAATGCCGTCACCGGCCTCTTCACAGATCGTCGTTTGTTAAGGGAAAATTATTAAATGCAGAAAAGAAGCTTCTATCGATATTAGGCTGGGTCAATTAGAAATGTTTTACGTAGAAGTGTATTTGGGTTTTTGTGGTCCTAACTCATCAAGGAGGCCTTACTTGAGAACAAATAATACTGATTGCCTGTAGAAGAAGAGTGGTCAGTTGGGAGTGAGTGGACTGACTTCCTTCCCTCACTCCATCTTTCTGTGTTTATTGGGACCCTTTTGTGTGATGGTCCTGGCCATGCAGAGAAACTTAAGATGCAGTATCTTCTTCAAGGAGCCACCAGCCTATTAGAGGAGACAGACAAGGATATTCAGATCATACATATATTTGTATGTATATAACATATATATGTATAGTCTGCCTTTTAACAAGGGTATTCAGACAATTTAAACTGATTTCATGATAGGTTTACATTTCTCATGTAGCCATTTGTCTTCTGCTTGTCTTGTGTTCTTTGATTTCCTTTTTCCAGTTTCTGCCTCCTTTAGATTAAGTTGTTTTTTTAAATTTTTTTTAATGTTTATTTTTGAGAGAGACAGAGACAGAGACAGAGACAGAGCATGAGTGGGGAAGGGGCAGAGAGAGAGGGAAACACAGAATCCGAAGCAGGCTCCAGGCTCTGAGCTGTCAGCACAGAGCCCGATGTGGGGCTCGAGCCCACGGACCATGAGATCATGACCTGACCTGAAGTCAGATGCTTAACTGACTGAGCCACCCAGGTGCCCCTAGATTATGTTTTTATGATTCTGTTTTACCTCCTCGTTGGCTTGTTAGTTATAGCACTGTATTGGTATTTAGTGATGGTTCGAGGTGTTACACATATCTCTTGATCATATCACAGTGTATCTTTGAGTGATTAAGACGCCACTTCATGTCCAGTGGAAGAAGCTGCAGTAACACACTTGTGTTTTCCCCTTGTCAACCTCCATGCAATCATTATCATACATTTTACTTCTATGTATCTTAGAGGCCTATACTACGATGTTATTATTTTAGTTTAAGTAGTCAATTATCTGTTAATTTTGACTTAATTAGATGTAATTAGAAACAATCTTACATACTGACTCATATAGGTACCACTTAAAAAAAATTTTTTTTGGGGGGTGCCTGGGTGGCTCAGTAGCCCTGACTTGGGCTCGGGTCATGGTCTCCTGGTTTGTGAGTTCAAACCCCACATCGGGCTCTGTGCTGACAACTCAGAGCCTGGAGGCTGCTTCGGATTCTGTGTCTCCCTCTCTCTCCGCCCCTCCCCTGCTCACGCTCTGTCTCTTTCTCTCTCTCTCTCTCTCAAAAATAAATAAACAAACAAACCAAAAATATAAATAAAAAAATAAAAAATTTTAAAATGTTTATTTTTGAGAGAGAGAGAGACAGAGCATGAGCAGGGGGTGGTCGGGTGGGGGTGGGGGGGGGAAGACACAGAATCTGAAGCAGGCTCCAGGCTCCAACCTGTCAGCATGGAGCCCAACGTGGGGCTTGAACTCATGAGCCATGAGATCATGGCCTGACTGAAGTCAGAGACCGACTGAGCCATCCAGGTGCCCCTGTAGATAGCACTTTTGTTGGTGTTTTTCTTCCTTTGCGTAGATGTGTGTTCTCTCTGACAGCCTTTTCCTTCTGCCTGAAGGGCTTCATGTAGCGTTTCGTGATGTGTGGGTGTGTTGGTGCTGAATTATTTCAGTTTTTGTGTATCTGAAAAAGACTTTATTTTGCCCTCATCTTTGAAGGATACTATTTGATGCATGTGGAATCATAGGTTGATGACTTTTTTTCTTACGGCGCTTTGAAGGTGTTCCACTTTGCTCCCATTGCTTCTGATGAGACCTGTGTTGTCATCTGTTGTTTGTTCCTTTGAAAGTAATGTTTTTAGCCCCTGGCACTCTGAAGATTTTCTATTTTCTCTTAATTACGGATTTTGAGCAATTTAATGATAACGTGTTTCAACGTAGTTTTCTTCATGTTGCTTTTACTTGGGATTTGTTGAGCTTCCTGGTTCTGTGGATTTATAGTTTTAATCAAATTTGGACAGATTTTGGCCATTATCTCTTCAGGTATTTTTTCTGTCACTCCCTCTCTCTTCTCTTCCTTGGGGACTTCAATTACATGAATTTGACCTACAGCTCACTGATACTATTTTCATTATTTTTTAAAATTCTTTGTTCGGGGCACCTGGGTGGCTCAGTTGGGTCATGATTCGCCATTTGTGGGTTCAGGCCCTGTGTCAGGCTCTGGGCTGACAGCTTGGTGCCTGGAGCCTGCTTTGGATTCTGTGTCTCCCTCTCTCTCTGCCCCTCCCCCGCTCACACTCTGTCTCTCAAAAATAAATAAATGTTAAAGACAATTTAAAAAACATTCTTTTTTCTGTTCTACTTTTCATTTTAGGATAGCTTCTATTGCTATGTCTTCAGGTATAATTTAGTAATCTTCTCTAATGTCTAATCTTCCATTAATTGTATCCAGTGTTTTTTTCAGCTTTGACATTACAGTTTTTATCTCTAGAAATTCAGTGTTGGCCTTTTTCTATTCTCCATGTCTCTACTTAACTTTTTGAGCCCACGAATTACAGTTAGACAACTGTTT